>NC_136490.1:104254292-104256792 GCF_053919585.1 Euprymna scolopes
TCTATATTTATATACATACACATATACATTCACACGGTCTGGGTATACATGTTAGTATGAGAGAGTATGTGTATGTCAGAGAATTTACGTTGAATACTCATCCAACAATTTTTATACTCTCAGATAGTTACATTTGAGTTTTTGTATATATCGGCACAATCGAAAAAAATTTCTAGCGGAGAATATCTTATTAGTTTTCTATTATCTTCTTTGGTAGATTATAAATGAAGAAATTTCGACGGTCAACATAATGAAAGGCTCTAGAAAGTGACAAGCATGATGCATATATACACACAGAAATACACTTATTTTATTTTACTTTGACAGCTAGATAAAACAAGAGAGCTCTGAACTTTATAAGCCAGTGTACTTGGATTAGGGCATCGCCATCAAAAATGTATTTTTTTTTGCATTCCGCGATGATGCACTTTAGACAATATGCGATCAGCTCACTACTTGTCCAAAATATGTTCGACAACAACAAAATTATTAAGGAACTTGTTGTCAAGACGAATCCCTGCTAGTGCAACGAGAAAAAAGTTACACTCACCCATAAAAAATACTTCCATATGCAGAGAGGTTTTCAAGGTAACTATTACTATTGACGAGGTAATTTTTTTCCACGAAACAAGCAGGGAGGCCAGACGTTTTCACGAAATTTAATGATTATCAATATATGTTTAATACACACATTTTATTGCCATGAATATCGGCCATGTAATCTGTTTTTCTATTAAATGGATTGGTTGTCTGCTCTTGTTGTGATCCATCGTTTTGCAACGGTAGGAACTCCGCATGCCTGTTAATTCCACAATGCAGACCTGTTAATTTTATTAAATTAATTTTGTATATGATGACTTGAATAAAAGTTAGAAATGCAAATGTCAAGTATCATGATATAATTGTGCTCTAAACAGAAACATTCATTTCGAACGAGTCCCCGTACTATCAGAAAACCTACTATTGATGTTTATTTCTGGGCACAATGCTTTGCGCGCTTATATAAGTTTGACTTACAGTTTCAAATTAATTTTTAAAAAAAGCTATCAAGTATCATTTTGCAACTATGATTAAAAATTAACATTCGATTTTGAAGTCTCTCCCTTGCATATCCAAAAGCCTACTCTTGATTTTATATGCCTGGCTTTCTTTCTTCTGTGATAATAAGTTTACTCAAATGCCCTTGTGATTGAATACAGCCAGACACATAAAGTGTATTGGTTCTATATTTCATAAACTCGGTTCAGCCTTTACGAAGTCCATATACAACAAACTCAGACACGCACGCACTCCTACACAAGGCAGAGCCAAATTTTTTTTGTTGGAAAAGTATGCTTATATGTAACCTATTTGCGTAAAGATAATATATAAGAACAAAGTAGTCATCTATTTTTTTTAATGAAGTGCAGTGCGTAGCGGAAACATAATTACTATATTGTGCAGCACCAATATTTTTTGTAATGTGAAATGATTTTGAAGGCGTATTATATATTTTAAAATTAATTAGATCCCACCTGTGTAAGTAACAACGGAGCATTTGACCATATATTCATTTAATATAATCTATTACAGTAAGAGTAATAATTACCGCATTTCACTCGCACACACTTATAAAATACCTGCCCAAATTTAAAGACTTCCTCGAATAAAGATAGTGTACCTCTCTCGGTTTATTTATTTTTGTTCTGTTACCAATAACTTAGTGAGATATGAACTATATTCATTACAGTAATCATTACATCTATAACCAACTGAACAAAATTAGAAGGTTACACGGACCGAAATATTGTGCATATAACACGCAAGACGAGAACGAAAGTTAAAAGAATCCATATGATTCAATGTTTTCTTGTACAATTTGATGTCCTACTCTTTGTAAACATCCCCATTTTTTTAATAGTGCCGTAAGTCTGAAGAAAAAAACAATGCGCAGAGGTCATGAGTTCTGTTATATCTACATATATATAAAAAAATATTATTATTATTATTATTATCATTATTATTATTATTATTATTATTATTAATATTGTTATTATTATTATTTAGTCCATGTATTTCAGTCGTGTGTCTCTATTTGAACGTGGTCTTTTTAGACGGGATTACATGTGATAGTAAAAATACAAAGTCGATCGGCGAACACACAAACATAGAATTGAAGCCAGCGTGATGATGGGAGGCTGCGGTTCAACGTGGAGACGATGACGAATAAGAGTTGAACTGAATGTAAATATGCATTCATCGACCTTGTGTTAATAACAGTACAACGCGTGCGCATGATGCGATAGAACAGCGAGGACAGGTTAAACACGAAGCGTTGTTTGTCGAAAACTAAGTGAAGTAAATGATTCGCATTATGATTTAGCAAATAGCTACGTAAAATCTATATCTGGTCAATAAAAAAGTAATACTTTCTATAGTGATAGATTTAAAAAAAAATAATGAAAATATCCATGATTTTCGTACCCGTGAGAAAATGAACAGACCATATTGCAAAAATTAA
>NC_136490.1:104261792-104269292 GCF_053919585.1 Euprymna scolopes
CAGGATGCGGAGAATCTCCATTTAGGACCAAACTGGGTCCTTCAACAGGATAATGATCCAAAAAATACTGCCAAAATAGTCAAGAAATGGTTTGAGGATAATCAAATTAATGTTTGGGAATGACCTAGCCAGAGTCCCGACCTGAACCCTATCGAAAACCTCTGGCACATATTGAAAACTGAGGTTAAAAAGCGGAAACCTAGAAATTTGAGGGATTTGGAGAACTACTGCATTGAAGAATGGTCAAAAATCAGTGTTGATGCTTGTAAAAACCTTGTTGATAAATATCCAAAACGGTTACAGGCAGTTATTAAGAATAAAGGGCATGCTATTGACTATTAGTAAGAGAGGTATGAATAATTTTGAACTAGTGCCATTATTGTTTTTCTTTGTATAATGTTTCAAACTTGCATAATTTATTTATTTGTTGAGTTTAAATTAAATGCCTATGCTTGATTTATTGTCTGAAATCCCTTTAATATTGTCTACCTTCTAGTTTGAGCAATATTCTTATAGAAATCTCAAAGATCCGAGGGGTATGAATAATATCGGGCACAAGTGTATATATATGGTGGAACGATAAAAATGACATCACAGAGAGGACGACTTGATTTTATTTCTGTTTGATAAAAACCCGTTTAATTTTTTTTTTGTTAGAGACCATCTAGTAATGTTCCATGTGATTACAAATCCTAAAAGTAATAGAACCGTTCTCAATTGTCAAAAGGTAACACAATTTTTAACGAGCAAGAACGCGTTGCTGTTCACATAATGCCACTATCGGTCCACGTCATGACAACAGAACCATTGCCAGCCCCCTTAAATTGCGTCATGGGATTGTCAGGAATAACAGAGACATACCATGTGTAATACAACGTTTTTGGCTACGGTTATGGTCTTTTGAGTGGTATCAATGAGGATCATACAATATCATCTCACGTCTTCGAAGTCTGCTTTAATGTTAACAGCAAAGTGTACCTGGAGGTGCGGAAGAGTGTGATAATCATGTGGGAAAATTATGTGACAGGTACAAGCCCCCGTATTTGGCAACAGTCCACAAATCAAAAGAGACGTGGGCATGATTTCTGAAGGAATGCTACGACTTTGTATTTTCTGTCCCTGGTCTTTCGTCACCCGACCTAAACACGCTGGGCACCTTCATTTAATATACATCGACTACATAACAACATGATCTACCTGCTAGATTGTCGTCATACTCGGGGAACTCGTGGAGCTCTAAGCCGTTCTTGCAAGAAGGGGCTGCTCCCAGATGCAGACCCTTATCGATGGCGTGACCATGTGTAGTTTTGTTCAATTAAATTTTTAAAATGATGTGCTTTTTTTACTTTAAGGCGACATTTGTATTGTTAAACATTGTATTATATGCAATATATATATATATATTTATATATATAAAGAGAGAGAGAGAGAGAAAGAGAAGGATAAACCTATAATCGTAGGTTAAAATATTCATCTAATACATATTATACATATCCTTCATCTGTAATGCGTGTATATATATATATATATATATATATATATATATATATATATATATATATATATATATATATATATATATATATATATATATATATATATAAAATGTAACTTTTGGTTCGTTCGCAATTAATTGTCTAAAAACCACTGGACGGATGGCTTCCACGTTTTGGTATAATATGTTTACTATATCCATGTATGTTTTTATATATTTCTTTTTAATTATAACATTATACTTAATTTTTCCATGATAAATAGATGGGTTTCTTTGTACAGATAGGCCATTTTTTTATTTAGGGACAATTATTTATTACCGCTTCCTGTCACGTGGCCAGTGTTTCTAATTTGACGGTTTTCCTGCTAGATCTGGAGATTTCGTTTGCAATCGATCGGGAAATTCTAGAAAATCTGGAGACATTTCGCGCCCACACACCCGCAAGCGCTTGAAAATACTTTAAAACATAAAATAAATTCATTCATGTAAGTAAAAAAAAAGTAGCATTTATTGCCTTTGGTAACAATTATTTATTGATTATTTGTTTTGTTTTTCACCTTTTTTTCGGCTAACCATTCTTAAATCTAACTATGAAATCGATTTTTCCAAGTACATTTTAGGTGGGGTGAGCATTCAAACCTTCGAAGTTAAGTTTAAAATACGAAATTTAGAAGTATTTAGTCGAAAATTGTAAAAAGCAAGAAACAACAGCAAAAAAAAAAATTATATTAATACAGTAGAATTTAATTATCTACCAACATAATTTTAACCATGCTAAAACAAAGTTTTTTTTCTAATTTCAAAACATGTTGCACCATTATTGTGGTGTGTAATTTGCAGTATATTTCAATTTAACTTTTATTATAAAAAGTTTGAGTTTATGATTTATTTCCTGCAAAAAAAAAATACCCTCTCTGAAAAAACAGGTAAAACTAACTGATAAAATACGGGAGCTAACCACTTCAATATAATTCCAGAAAAATATAGTGAGAAAACACGGAACATTTTATATATTGAATATACTATGTTTATAATTTTTTTTTATGGTAGGAAGTTAAAATAGGGAGTTTTTTTTGGGGGGAGACTAGCGATTTTTGAAAATTTCAGATGATAATAGTTAAAAATCTAGCGATTTTCTGGACATGTCTTTCTCCTGATCTCGCGGGGTTTTTTTTAAAGCTCAGTTACCAACACTGCATCACTAAACAAAACACTACAGGCTTAATGTAAACAGAATGCGTTTACAATATCGGTAAATTTTCAATGGGTTTAATCACATGATAATTGATAAATTAACCGCACGGGGTCGCTTTCCTATTAAATATTCATCGAAAAATGTTAGGTACAGATAAAATGAATGCCGACGCTCAAAGTGTATAAACATGTTGACCCCTCCCTTTACTTAAAAATTCACCAAAAATCAGGAAATTAACGAATTGTAATGCAAATTGCAGTATGTATCAAATAAGGATCGCAAAATATAATGAACAAATTATTTTTACTTAACTCTTAGGGAAAATACTTTAAAACTCAAAATAAACTCATTCATGTAAGTAAAAAAAGTAGCATTTATTACCTTTGGTAACAATTTTTTATTCATTATATGTTTTGTTTTTCACCTTTTTTTTTCGGCTAACCATTTTTAAATCTCGCTGTAAAATCGATTTTTCCAAGTACATTTTAGGTGGGAGGCATTCCAACCTCCGAAGTTTAGTTTAAAATACGATAGAAACAACAGAAAAAAAACTCATACCAATACAGTAGAATTTAATGATTTACCAACCTAAATACTTTTAACATGCTAAAACAAAGTTTTTTTTTTGTTTTTTTTTTCTATTTTCAAAATATGTTGCACCATTATTGTGATGTTTAACTTGCAGTATATTTCAATTTAACTTTTATTATAAAAAGTTTGAGTTTATGATTTTACAATATCGGTAAATTTTCAATGGGTTTAATCACATGATTATTGATAATGTAACCACGTGATTGAAATTTAATTTAAATTAACCACACATAGTCGCTTTCATATCAAATGTTCATCGAAAAATGGTAGGTACAGATAAAATGAATGCCGACGCTCAAAGTGTATAAACATTTTGACCCCTTCCTTTACTTAAAAATTCACCAAAAATCAGGAAATTAACCAATTTTAATGAAAATTGCAGTATTTATCAAATAATGATCGCAGCATATAATCAACTAATTCGTTTTACTTAACTCTTCTGTTTTGTTTTGTTTAAACAAAAAATACCTTTACGAAAGTTATGGTTTTCAGTAGTAAGTAAAAACCGCAAGAATTTATTTTTGCTTTTTTTTAAAGCATCGTAATTTGTAATAATAAAACATAATTTTTACAGTAACATTACGAAAAAGGCCCCTAAAGTCCGTATTAATGAATTCGATATAACTCGAAGAAAAATGAATTCTCCAATACTATTCAGGAAATTAAAGATTCAATTAGATTCCTATTTCAGTCACCCAAATTATTTAGGGTGAAATGAGTTTAGCAATTTATAGCCAAACCTAAGTATTTTTTTTGTTGCTGAAAAAATAGCATTAATACAGTAAGTTAGGTAAAATTGGCATAGAATGCTCTGCTTTACGGTTGTTATAAAAATGGAACGGAAATTTGAATTTCGTTCCCTTTTAAATTCGGTACATTTTTACATAACGTCCAACTCATCGTTCACATTCGACACATCAACTTTTATAGCTTTTCGGGTAGGCTGGCAAGGTTAGGGGTGTCTATTCCGAAAGCCGTTCTTAACATGGGTGGATTGGTAGGTGTGTCAGAAATTTCGTGAAAAATAGTGAATAATTCCACCCCGTTTTTACAAGCTCATAACTTCTCGAAAAATGTAACTCAAGCGCTAATTTTTTTTCAATTAAGGGAGCAAGGACCAAGGTTTCATTAAAAAAAACGAAAACAAACAAACAACGTGTTTTTTTTTTAAGGTTTTAAACTTCGGACTTTACAGGTAAATTTCTAAAAAAAACACTACTTTTTTGTTTTAAATTTGAATATATTATTTATTGACCTTTTCTCTTCAATTTGTGATATATAACACTTTGGTGAGTAAATTATTTACTTTTTAATAGATATTTCAAAATGGGAGGCGTGAATAATTCGACCTCCTGTATTTCCAAGCTTATGACTCCTCGAAAAATGTAATTCAAGCCCTATTTTTTTCAATTAAAGGAGCAAAGACCAAGGTTTCATAAAAAACAAAAGAAAAAACTAACAACGTGGTTTAAAAAAAAGGTTTTAAACTTCGAACTTTACAGGTAAATTTCTAAAAAAAAACACTGCTTTTTTGTTTTAAATTTGAATATATTACACATAGACCATTATTATTATTATTCAATTTGTGATATATAAAACTTTGGTGAGTAAATTAATTATGTATATTTTATAGACCCTTGAAAATGGGGGGGCGTGAATTAAAAAAACACGTTCGTATAAAATATTATATTCGGTTTATTGGAAAGGGCATAAAATTTCACATTGACCCTGAAAATATCGTAAAAATAGACTCAATAGAAAAATTTTGATAGATTTTTATAGCTTAAAAATTGAAAAATATTGAGTTCGTAAAATTCATTAGTTTTTTAACCCAAAATATTTCTATTACTTTTAAAACAACTTTATTAGTTTATTTTGGAAGTATAATCCATACAGAAAATAAACAACCCACTTTTAAAAGATAAATTACGAGATTTTTATATTTTATACGCAGTTTCGTGATAAGGGTGTCAAAAATTCTGATACATCTACTAGATTGGAGTGTTTATTCGTTGTAAACGTACCCTACAACCTATAAATGTCGACATTTCCAATGTGAATGGTAAGCTGGACTTATGTAAAAAATAATAAAAAAAATATACCAAACTGACTTTTTCGTTTCAAAATGGAATTATTTCCCTTTCGTTATTAACTTTTTTTTTTTAATAAATATTTTGTGTTTTATATACATTAAAGTACAATTGTTGAATGTTACTGTTTTGATTATATTCGTTTGAGGGAGGCACAATTAAAAAATTAAGAAAGATTAAAACGAAGCGAAATTAAAGTTTCCGCTCCATTTTTACAACAACCGTAAAGCAGCACATACTCAGTAAGTTTTATCGTAATATATAAACATTACGTTGAAACACTAAATAAACATTTTATTTATTTTTTTGCATAATTAATGATGGAAATATTTCTCTGTTTATTTTCTGAACTTCTGTTAAAAAAATGATTTGTACATTCTCTTGAAAAAAAGAATCAATTTTTCTCTACTTTCACATAACTATTTACAGTGTTCATGTAAAGCATTCATCTGTTCTTTTTGTAATAAAAAGCCGTTTTCAAAGAGAAACGTTTATTGACAAATTTCTGTAAAAAAAAGTGCAAGTTTTCCTGAAAAAACAACTTTAACCTAACAATTTATGGTAAAAACTTAATCTTTCTTGGGGAGAAAAAATAACAACTTTTGTTGATTAAAAAAATTGCACAAAATAATAAAAGGAAATAAACGAACAAAATGCAATTCTTCTTGAGGAACGTGTGTTCAATTTTAACAAACTCAACACCAGCAACGCGTGGCCGGGTACAGCTAGTATATATATATATGTATATATATATATATATATATATATATATATATATATATATATATATATATATATAAGAGAAAGTGTATGTCTGTTTGTCTGCGTGTGTGTCTGTGTACCTTTCTTTACGCAATATCTCAATTTTAAGACTACAGACCCGAAATTTAATATACAAGGTACTGAGATTTGGGAAAATATGTGTCATTCGTTTTCGGCCAGAAATTTGGCTGTTAAGGTTTAAAAGTTCAACGATTTGACCTTTGAAGACTCTACCAAACTCGTCCGACAATTATGGCTCTAAACACTTGAGATTTTAGATATAGGTTTCTTGGACATGGATATAACTAATAACTCGATTTTACCCCAAAACAATAAATGTTAAGGGGGCATAATAAGTGTCAAATTTAAAAAAAAATGAACGCTATTTATATATATATATATATATATATATATATATATATATATATAAATAGCGTTCATTTTTTTTTAAATTTGACACTTATTATGCCCCCTTAACATTTATTGTTTTGGGGTAAAATCAAGTTATTAGTTATATCCATGTCCAAGAAACCTATATCTAAAATATATATATATATATATATATATATATATATATATATATATATATATATATATATATATATATATTGTTGCTCAATCTACAACTCCAAACACCCGGGCAACCCCGGGCTGAAATGCAAGTATATATATATATATATATATATATATATATATATATATATATATATATATATATATATATATATATATATATACAAGCAATATTAGTCACAGATAAATGGTCAAGGGAAATACCTTGTTAGATATCACATTTAGGTAAGACTTTCAAGCGATCCTAGCCAAACAGTTGAAGCTCAATATTTAAAAAATAGAGCAATATATCACTTCATTTGTTCAAGTAAAATTTTGAAAATCAACATATAAACACATATATCCGAGTTAACAATTTATTGTTTGACACAAGGAATATATAATGGAGAGCCATGTCTATTTCCTTAATCCATGGATTTTCAGTAGTGGCTCATATAATCAGAGGAAATTTAATGCGGTAAGTAAAATGATCAAGTGTGAGTAAACACGTATTTTGCTTTTTAGCACATATATTGATAATATTGTTTCCTTTGTGAATAAAAGTAATAGAAAAAGGGATTTCATACAACCTGAGCAGTCCAATTTCGGAAAGGGTTCAATATCTTCCGGAGTATTATTACCCGATCGGATGAATAATAATCCAAGACATGTCAGTAATCCTATATAATAAGAATGTTTGGTTGTTCAATACTGTTATTCTTAAATGTATGGGAGGCGGCTGTCTTCGACGGTTATTTAAATGTGTTTTGGTAGATGAGCTTTTCCTATAATTTTTATTCACAACTGAAACAATA
>NC_136490.1:104274292-104304292 GCF_053919585.1 Euprymna scolopes
ATATATATATACATATATATATATATACATATATATATATATATATATATATATATACATATATATATATATATATATATATATACATATATATATATATACATATATATATATATATATATATATATATATATATATATATATATATATATATATATCTTAGTACGTTTAACTCGATCGCAAGAAAAGCTATTTGATAAGTGCTTTGGTTGTCCAACAAAAATTCACCTCATACAAGGCATAACTGCTTGAAGGATAGGCGAAGTACGATATTAACCTGGCCTATCAGATCCTGGCCTTATCACAGGGGATAAAAACCAGGTTGTGTGCTTGCGCTTAAAATTTTCTCTTTCTATCTGGCTGCAAGCTTATATGAAATTCCAGAAAACAAGCTCGGAATAGCACTACGATACCAAATGGATGCCACCGTTTTTAACACTACTGGTTTTCTGTCAAGAACACCTAGCCATCAAACTCGAATCACTTTGTCGAATATACCGACGACATATGTACCTTATTAACTACTATTGAAGATCTACAGATGTCCGCATAAAACTAAGATCTTATATGCACTATGGGCTCAACATAAACATAGAAGAGACTAAATTGCATCTTACAACTTCTTCTGCACACCAAACCCATGCCGAGGACACAATAAGCTTTAAGGAACTAAAACGATAAAATGTGGAGCTGTTTACTTATCTCGATATTGTCTTATAAAAAAATGATACGGCTGAGAAAGACATTGATAGGGAATAAGAGCTACCCATTAATGGCATGGAAAAACTCCATAAAGCAATCAATGACTGATACAATCAGCCAAGTTCATGAGCTCGAAACCGGTTTAAATAGCATATGCTAATTGAATCTTTGAATTCATAGAACATATTTGAAACAGTTGGAACATTTTCACCCATCAAATTTGCTCTATATCTTACGCGTAAATTGGAAAGACTTAATAACGAACAATGGCATTCTCATCATACCCGGGATAAAATGAATTAAAGCTACAAGAAGAATGCCCGAAAACTGTTGACTCAGGCAAAATCTTTCCTCAGAAATTGAAGTCAGAACAAACATTCGGGCGACAAAAATGGACAAAAACAACTGGTTATTATTTGCAGCTTAAAACAGGGAACCAGAGAAGAAAAATATATGAAAAATACTAAAATCTTAACAAATACCAGAAGAAAAAACAAAATAGAAAAAGTGGCCAACGAAAAGCCGAAGAACAACAGCGCGTGAACCCTCCTTATATTTCCGTAGGGGTTGGTTCCTCTCCTTCTGTGCACAGATAGGACTTGTTTTGCATCTTATAAAGTGTTGATGAGCAAAGTATATTTTCGCATCTGTTCAACTAATTATATATATATATATATATATATATATATATATATATATATATATATATATATATATATATGTATGTATGTGTGTATGGGGGGTGCATGTAATATATATATATATATATATGTATATATATATATATATATCTTTCTCTCTTCTTATCTTATTATATATATATATATATATATATACATAAATAAAATGAACTCATTTTTCCCGTCTGATTTTGACATTAATAGGATAAAATATCAAGATATTTCATGCAAATATAATGTGCACAAACGGCAGAACAATATCTGAGGTGTGTCATAGGCTTATTATTTCTCAAATTCCTCGATAATCTTAGATTTCTATACTTTTTCTGCTGAGAAGTCACGGCCAAAATCGGTTAAGATCAATGGAAGTGGTAAAATATTTTCTCTCTAATAAATTCCTCCTCCCCCTGCTACCACTTAACACCGTTTGGGGATCGTTCACAAGGAACAGTTGAGAAGAGAACACCGGTTTGGCTTCGTAGTTCTTTCATGTGAAGTTATTTAAAATCACTAAACTAAGCTGCAGTGCTCCGTGGCGTAGTGGTTAAGGTGTTGGACAATTCACATTATATTTTCACGTTCGCGCCGACCTACCATAGTCGTTTTTTTTTCCTAAACAACTGGAGTTGACTTTTCTTGGTGGCCGAACTGTTAACGTTGCAGATGTTTTTTTTTCACACTTTATTTTCCTACTTTACTCATGACTCCGGGTTTGATCCTTCCTACTTACCTACCATAACATTTTTTAAAACTCCCCCCGTCCCGGAAACAAACACTCGGGCAACGCCGGGTACCCCCGCTAGTATATATATATATATATATATATATATATATATATATATATATATATATATATGAATGTTTGTGTGTGGGGGGTGTATGTAATACAAATATATATTTGTGTGTGTATCTGTGTGTATGATTGGGCGTATGCAATATATATATACATATATATATATGTATATATACTATATTTGTACATATATATGTATATATACATATATATACAATATTTGTATATATATATGCATATATATGTATATATATACTCTATTTGTATATTTATATATATATATATATATATATATATATATATATATATATATATATACATACTATATTTGTATATATAGTTTGTTGCGTATTAGCGGAGGTAATTTTTATTTGTCGACTTATCAATTTGGCTAGTTATCAGTGCGCGTATCTATAATACACACGCACACACCCACACACACACACACACACACACGCACATACACACCAACACACACACACATACACACACACACACACACACACACACACACACACATATATATATATATATATATATATATATATATATATATATATATATATAACTGGAAGTAAACCGGAGTGATGGAGTTATATTTTTAAGGTTATCAAAATATGTCAGACCTTGTCTAACTGAAACTGTTCAAGTTTTCATAGGAAGTCCTTAACAGCTGATCAGATGTTGACGTCTCGTTTGTCACGTATTACAGTTTAATGGACCTATTGTGCAGTTGGATTTCAGACGTAAAACGGAGCGGATAGGTTAACGGATCGCCTTCTCTTCTCGCCTGGATAGAAGGTGACGTGCCTCAAAATGAAGTTTAGATAACCCAGAGGCTAGGAATATTCAGTTTCCATTCTGCGCAACAACACCTTTAATATTAACTAAAATCTATATATAAAATCAAATATTGTCTTGGATTGTTTGGACCGTATTCCCCCAACAGATTCCAGTTCAGCCAAGAAAAGATGAAATTCTCAGGTAGACCGAATGGCAGACGACAGACGACGCAGCTGAAAGTGTATGTCGTAAATACATGTCTGACACACACGCATGCATGAACACTACAACTGATTACGGGCCGCAAAATAAACTGCTACAGATGTATGTAGATTAGCCAATAAAATAGTCTACCAACACTCCTGCCCCAATTTTTGGTCTAAACACTTGAAATGTCAGCTGTAGGTTACCTTGACATGAGTTAAATTATATGTATGTATTTTTTTTTATGTATATACATATATATTGAGAGAGAGAGAGACAGAGATACAGAGACAAAGACTGAGACAGAGAGAGAGAGAGGCAGAGGGAGACACAGAGAGAGACAGAGAGAGACAGAGAGATTGGGTGTAACACCAACAGGTTTCATTATGAAGAGCCAGCAACTTCGTTTCGTTAATCTAGGCAGATATAGGTGAGAGTTATACGCTCATATGTATGTAAAAAAAAAAAACGAATACAAATCAAACATTTCTGCTTTATTTGAATAGTTTCATTAAGTATTCTATATTATATTTAGCAAATATATACTGATTGCGTGGTGGTTTTGTCTTTCTATCTCTTTATTTCGAACTTTGAGTCCAACAAAATCTTAGCAGCAAGTCAAACAAAAATTTTAGGTAAAATTGTAGCAATAAGATGTATTGGCATATATTGTGATAGATTTTTCCCGAAAAGAGCAACGGCGATGTTCGATTTATTATCATGAAAATCAATCATCTATTATATTGATAAGAGTATATCTGCTTATAACTGTCTATAAAGAAAATACCACAACATAAGGACACAAAAAACTGGTATGTTCTTAACCAATGTTGTCGTTAAATTATCATTTCTAAAGTTTAACACAAATGACACGGAGTTCTACGAAGTGAGAAATACTTTTTGCCATGTAAAACTTTTAGGGAAGTAACTTTGATTTTTTTGTAAATTATTTTTTAAAACAGGGATAATAGCAAAAGTTAATAAGGTAAATACTCGTATACAAATTAAGATGAGTAAAAGGTTTCCTGATCCTAATGCCGGGCAACCCGACTACTCTAACATAGAATCTTAATTTTTGAAATTTGAATGTTGGGTCTGAATAGCATTTAATGTAACATATCAACTTTTTTCACACTGTTACGAATGTTTCCTTTTTGTACGATGTCATCTTGTATACAATAAAAAAAGACGCATTTTTCCCCTAAACGAAACTAACTTAGGTTGGCAGCCACGGACGGCACATACAAAATGGCTATGTTTACGTCATTAACCATGATGTTATCTAACTATAGACCGCAATTATATACACATTATTTCGGTGTATTGAAAAACTATATTAAGTCAGAGAAGCGGCATGGCCACCATCGTACTAAACTAAACAGGAAGTAGCTAAAATTTCACTCTCATCATACCGTCTATTCTTACGACACCATTCTATACCGCGTCCTTTTATACTTTTTGCTCTTTCCCTGGTTGGTAACTGTCGTTAACTGCCTACAGCTTTCCATCACATACACATATTATTACCCCTTACATCTTACAAATAATGGTTTCTCCCATTTAAATATCCGGCGAAGCTGATTGGATTAGAAGTATTCATTCTACAATTGAACTGTGTGTTTATTCCACCAAATAAACGAATCACCATCAACTATAAAACACACCGCAATTTTCGCTACATGCAGATACGTCTTAGGTTTTTTTTGTTTTTGTTTTTAGTATTGACGGCTTTATTCCGTTTAGTAACTATGAAATTTCACTATTTATTAGTGCAAATATTACAGTAACTTCATAACAATTTTCGTTTCTTTCTGATTGGAGTAGGTTATTCAACCAAATAAAGGAACAGTTATCAATTATGAAACACGCCACCATTTTCGTTACGTACACATTAGTATTCTGTTTTATTAATTATTGACATATTTATTCCGGTTAGAAACTATGAGCTTTTACTATTTATTTGTTTCAAATATTACAAGCTCTTCACGCTCATTTTTCGTTTAATTTTGGTGGGGGTTGAAGGTCCATTGCTTACACCGTGTTTTCTTATTTTCGTTTTTTACCCCCCCCTCATTAAGCGTTTCGCCGTCTTCCTTCAATTGTTTGAAATAGCTTATTACATATTTTATGCAACTGGAATGAAGTTACGATTAATAAAAAACAACTTCATCTCCGTTACATAATTTGGATTTAAAATAAAAATAATGCACGTGTTTTCACATATATTTTTATGTTTATTCTCTACATTAATGCATTAGTTTTGTTTTACATTCACAGACCGTCGACTTCAGTACCGTGGTTGAAATTAGAAATATTAAACATGATTTTTCATATTTATTTCATAGTTTTTCGATAGATAAAAATGTGAAAACAAGTTGCGTTTCTATTTCTTTTTAGAAAGTTATTTTTATGACGGAATGAAATTTGACGTGCGAGTACTTTTTGGCGTGCAGACCTTCCAAAAAATAATTACCACTTTATTATATATAAATACATTGGTGAAGAATAGCTGTTTTCCTTTACACATACTTTCCGTTCGAAAAAAAATATCTTAATAATTATTATTACGAGTTTTCTATTATTTATTTCTTTATTCATTTATTTACATTTATTCATTAGTGACACTCATAAACAAAATCTTCATAATTATATTTTATATTTTTAAGACACAAAACGATACAGTTATTCGTTTTTATTATTATTTTTTATTACGGGCACACGAGATAAAACTATCGTTTCCTTTTGTTTCGTTTTCTTTATTAAAAATGTTTCACTAACTTTACATGCGTATATTTTAATCAGCTAATTATTGCACAGGTCACGTTGGTGTTGTTTGTGTATACACACTTATTTGTGCATTTTTATACGAGCTTACTATGCGGAGTACAAACATATGCAACCTCCCCATGTCAAAAAAACTGCTTTCGAAATAAACACCCTACCCTCCCTCTGTAAAGATCGGTTTTCAAGGTGGGAGGATTATTCCAATAGCCGTTTTAACATAGAGAGGTTGAGAGTGTTTTTATACATTGGCACAATTATACACTGTTCTTTCATTTATGTTCCCTTTTAAGTCTTTTCTGTGTATTTTTCTTCTTCCCCCTGAGAATCATAGAAAAACCGACTTTAAATTACAGAAGTACCAAAGTTTGGCAATTAGTACATGCGTGTTTCTTATTAAAAGCGGTGAACAATGCAAAGTACAAAAAGTATGGCGTGGTTTGCTTGAAGAAGAAAACAAAAAAAAACAACAAAAAACAAAGGAAAGCAAATTGAGGTCGACAAATAAATAAATATAAATATACAAGAATATAACAAAATATTGAATTATTTATCGTTTATTTATTTATTTATTTATCTGCTCAGAACAACTGCACATTCCTGAATTTAAGCCTTCAAAAATAGTGGTTAATGGAAAGTACAACTTTGGTTACTTATGCACTTTGGCTACTATTGTTTTTATTTACAAAGCTATTTAAATTTTGGGGAGGGAAGGGTGTTTTGTCCCTATTAGAAAAATTAGCGTGAAACTTGAATTTAACCTGAATGCAGTATGTGCAAATTCCCGGTACAAAAAATGCATAACAAATATAGAGGATGCATATAATGGCAGAGCGATACCATCTGCCATCATATTCATCTGAGAAGGCTGAATCATAGATTAATTACTAAACAAGTTTATTTAATAATAAAAAAATATCAAAAATTACAGAATAATATGACTCTTATTTGATTTTATCTAGATTTCTTTACCATGGGTATGTCGACGGCTTCACAAGCATTACTATATAGGAACGGTTGACGTCTCGCATTTGCATTATTTTTTATTCTGTAACAAGTTTGTAAAAATTATTAGCAGTTTATTTAAACATTCTTCTCTTTATCGTAATTAAACTTAGGATGATACCATTAAAATACAGTGAAATGGTATTACATACAGAGGGGGTATCGCCGTTGCGAGTGTTCGAGTTAGATATTATTATTACATTTATTAAAAAACATAACTGAGTAGACTACTTTGGCAGTACAGGCTTTAGTAATTTAATATTTGGCCAAAAACAAAAAACACAGCCTTCGGGACAAGATCAAAGTGTAGTATCTGATCTTCAGATGCTGCACTTCAATTTCTTGTTCTCTGTCAGTGGAGGAGAAATCCTTCACGACTGAGACAATTTTTATTTTTGTTCCTTTTCTCCACGTTAAAAAACGACCCTGGTGTCTAACTCTGTCCCGTAGGGAGGCATTGTAAATAGGAACAACAAAAATAACAGCCGTATTTGAAATTTTTCCGCGGGGAGTAGGTGCATGCCACCACGGGGCAACGCCGGTTTACGGATCCTGCTAGTTGTCAATATATTAATGTACATTATCAAAAAATAAGCTAAAAAATATGTGTCACTCGGACTATATGGAAACAGTTTTTATTGATAATCGAAAACATAAAACCAGCAAGAAAATGTAGTCATATTTTAATTGAAGTTTATAAAAAGTCTTATTTGCAACTACAAGTGTATATTTTATTCCGTATGTGATTGAAATGAGTATCACGTTTTTGTATTAACTAAAATAGCTTTTTATATGTATGACGTAATCACTAGGAGAAATTGTTCTCGTTAAATCATTGAATTAAGGCGAAGGTGAGCTTAAACAATACCAAGCGCTGTATGTATTCATATGAGCGGGAGATGAACGATCATGACGTGCATAATTCCAGGTCATAATTTGATAAGGTATAACACTTGCTATCCTTCATCTGATATTCTGTCAGTATATCATATACGGATAGATGATGTTCTCCTGGGGTAGTGAGATTATTTCATCACTCAATGAGTGGTTGTTGAAAATCAAACAGAAATGAAAGAGCCTTTTAGTTGTGTGCGACATTCTTCCAGGGCTTATAAGAGTTACCAATTAAAAAGTGATTTTTCAATTGGAAATAAACTACAGTTACCTGTTTTTATTGTTAAGAAGCTTATATTTGTTTCATTAACACAATGAAGCGCATGATGTGTTAGCTAGTAAACCCATTGGTTTCATCGTAAGTAATAGATAATATAGTAAGTTCCTAAATTGCATGTTTGTTTATTTGTTTCTCAAATAAAAAACAAATTCATTCATTAATCTACGCCGATCTTTAAAGACAAACATAAACAAAGATGGAAAATATAAACAGGGTTAGTTTGACAGTGATAGATCAAAAGAAATCCTTCTATACTAAGAGAATTTTTATAAATGTTTGCTTACTTCCGGTATGCCTTTTTTTAGGGAGCTGGTTTTCCCCTAGATAAAAAAAAACGATCTTTTGTCACAATTTGCTTTTGTGGATAAGCAAATAAATACGAACAACTAGACAAATAAGCACCATTTGAATGAACCATAATGATCGTTAATAGGCATTTTATGCATCCCAATAAAACCGAATAAACATTATCAGCCGAGGAAAGATCAAAACATTTAAAGAATTATAAATGGCTGTCATACAAGTGACGAAGCATATTAATGCGTATTTTACGATGGGGTTATTTAAGCGATAAACGAATTAGTAGTACATTTTTTTCATGTGGTCAGTAATATGTTAACAAGGTCAACCGACTGACATATATACTTGACCTTTTGATCTCTATGCAACGGGTCAACATGCACTTTTATTATCGTTTGCATTTCTAAAGGCTTATTTAATACCATTCCACCGAGAGGAAGACAGAATCGGGCGGAACAAATTCGATGCATTATTTTTGCCCTGAAAAAGTAATAAAACTAGACGGAAAGGCCATGAGGAAAAGAAAGGGAGAGGATGATAAGGATGAGAAAAAGACCGTGGTCATTTTGTTTCTTTCGATCTTTATGTTTTCAATCGAGAGCAGGTAGATGTAAATCTGCCAATCAAATGTAAGATGTATTTATTAGTGATATATTTTTATATTTGTCAGACGAAAAAATGGGAGATGCGTTAAGCTTATGAATTCCTACTTAGAATGCCTCATTCTTGGGCGTAGTTCGGCATCGGGGACGGTTTTTTAACATGAAGAAAAGGAACAAAAAATAGTCTCAGCCTTGAAGGAGTTTTCCTCCACTAACTGTTAACAAAAAAAAGATAGCATCAAAACAAATACTAAACTTTTATCTTAACTCGAACGCCAAAGATTATTGACTGTTTTTCTCCTGCTAATCTTCAGCTTACATTTTAGACTTCTTTCTAGAATGAAAACACCGTCAAGATTTTGACCAAAACTGAAATGAAAAATAATGACATACAGTTTCATATTATTCTTTCTTTTTTTATCTTCGGATATACTCATTAAAATGTATTTGGTTAAGGTAATTGATTTAACCTCCTAGGCGCATTTTTAACCTATTATACCGTAATATATACACAGTATTATTATTTGAGGGTCAAACGGTGGGGCGCGTTCGTAATATACGCATGAGCATTATATTCTAATTCATGCAATTTTCTTATTTATTATTATCCAAAAAACTTTTTTTATTTACTGTAATATTAAAAACAACTTACGGTCAGTAACCGTGTGTGTATCTCTCTCTCTCTCTCTCTAGATATATATATATATATATATATATATATATATATATATATATATATATATATATATATATATATATACAGAGAGAGAGAGAGAGAGAGAGAGAGCAAAACTGGAAGTTAGTAAAAACCTGAAGAGAATGTTCAATACAATTGCAGAGCAAATATGTGTTTTATTTTTTATTACCGTTTTATCTGTTTGATTACATATGTTTCGGATGTTGGACCATGTTTAGGATCCAACAGCCTGGTCATATATTCTGAGGAGGCTGTTGGATCCTAAACATGGTCCAACAATAAAAATACACACACACACATATGTATATATATATATATATATATATATATATATATATATATATATATATATAGTAATTTATAAAATATATATGGCCTGACGAATCCTACAGTGGATGAAACGCAGAATATTCAGTGTAGCTTAATCCCCATATATATTTTATAAATTACTAACTAGCTCTACCTACGTATTGAGCACTTTTGAAGTAAATACTTAAAGTTTACGCATAAATCTATACTTTCGTATATTAAATTTGTGTGAGTAAATGAAGTAGTTATATATATATATATATATATATATATATATATATATATATAATTGCGCACGCAATTATTTTCGTCCCATTGCACCAAAATTAATGCCATCAGCTTAAAATTATCTTAGAATATCTTTTACTGAGTGAATGTTTGACATCCAGAGGGATGTTCCATTCTCAAGTTGAACAACTGATTATGAATTCTTAAAGTATATACTTAAACATTTCGATGTGTGCATTTAGGGAGCGTGCTTTAATTTAAATAAAACTTGTTTCATAATTCTACAGCTGCGTGGTAATTTACTTTTTAATGTTTCAAATCATATATTTCATATAGTCAATTGTAATTTGTGTATCAATTCCCTATATGCTCAACCCAAGATAGGGAGCATTATATTCATCCACATACAATTTATCAGTGCGGCTTGGTACGCAACTACCTTAAGCCACGATCGAAACCCGACCGCCCAAACAACAGTCCGAGCCTCTAACCGTTGTGATAATCGGCTGCTGCTATGTGGGCAGTGAATTAACCATGTTTTTACATTGTTTAAATACCTAAGCTAAATTTGTTTACGGAAAAAGCATTGCTTAATATGCTAATTGAAATTTGTGTATCAATTCCGAATATGCTAAACAAAAGATCGGGATAATTATAGTCATCCATATGCAGTACTGTTTCGCTGTTTCATAGCTCATCAGGGCGGCTAGACATGAAACTAACTCAAGCCAGCCCAAACGACAATTGGAGCTTCTAACCGTTGCGCTAATCGGCTGTAAGATTACGATTCACTCAATCTGAGTATCAGGTAAAGCCTGTTCGATTACAGAATTGTGTTCCATGAAGTGACGTTAGGATTAGTCCCTCGTCAGAATCTTAAAGTACATTACCTCAACAATATCCACGTGCGAAAGTAAACATGATTTAGAATTAACTCTGAAACAGCTTACATTTATGTATAAGAAGTTGTGTTATATATCTCACATTATTTTGTTGTAAATCTTTAAGTTTAGTCAGTTCATCAGGTGGGCATAATCACTTGGTATTGGTCTAATATACTACATGCGTATCCTAGAATGTTAATTGAGGTCGTTGATAGTAAGAAATACAGATTATATAGTTCAGCTAACTTCAAGAATTTCTAGAAGTTACTATCTTGTTTCTCACGGTCCTTACCTCTTACACCATTTGAATTAGCTCTCTTATATATGTCAGTTTTCTGTTTTTTTTTTCATATCGTCGGCGTGACCTTGTAATCTCTATGCTAGGTTCGTACTTTGCGAAGTTGTATATAGAACTCTTCGTTAATGTGTGCTTTATTTTTGTTTATATAACATTTTAATATACGTTTTACATTAGGTTTCTTAAGTCCCAATGTAAGAAAGATTAAATAGGTCACATATATTTAGCAGATAATAAAGCTGCAGTTGACTGATTACAGGCGCTGATTCAAAACGGTGTGCTGTGTTATATTTCTCTCGGTACTGCTACATCACTTTCACTTATTTCCCTGTGCGATCTATGAAGTTGTGCTCATTTTTCCAGGTGTGGAATTAGAAGTAAAGTAGACTAGGCTCTAATCCGAAATATGATTTGTGTATACTCATTGCGAGATTGTTTAAATCGAATGGGACTTCCCCATGCTTAGCTCAAGTAAGGACCGTTTACGAGAGGTGCGATTAAAGATAGTTAACGCAGGTTTCGCACAGATTGCATGCATTGGCTATATTTACAGTGTGTATAAATTGCCCCTCTAGTCTGGAAAACTAAATTTCATTTCAATAAAAAATTATGAATACTTATGAACTTCAATCAAAGTATATAATCCATATAAAACTGTCTTTTTTCTAGAACAAATATGGCGTAACACTTTATGCAATATAATTAATCGTTTTTATACAGGATCAGTGAAAGGTGAATTTGACATAGTGTGCCATTTTTTTCCTGATAGTATGAAACCATATTTAGGCAGCTGAATTTTAGTAAGTTAAAAAAACGTTGTCTCTTAAAGTCAACAGGGGTGTGCTAATATTATGAACAAAATGGTCGTAGTCGAAGAAAACAATAAAGAGTTTTCGTGTTTTTGATCCACCGACTTAGTCGGATTTTGACCTTAGAATTCACCCTCGTCCGTTCGTTCCCCAAATTCTTAATAACTACTTATTAAATTTTTCTTAAATGTTACACAAGGTTACAATGACCCAAGGGAGGAAATGTTTCTTTCTCGGATTTTTCATAAAAATAATAGTTGCATAAAATAGCACATTTCGGGACATATAATCTTTTCCGACAATTAGATTTTGCTGAGAGTTAACGAAGCAGAGGATCACAGAGATATATATTTGGAAACGTCATATTTGGTTACGTCCCTAGTGTGGCAAACGTAGTCAAAATAGAAAATATAGCACTTTCCGGGACATAGAACCTTTTTCCAACCAATTGATTTTGCTGAAAATTACCAAAAGCAAAGTCCACATAGATATATATCTGAAAACGTAATATTTGACCTTGGAAAAATGCTAGTGGTTGAGTCGCATATTGTTCTGTGGGCGAAAACACACCTTTTGGGGCTAATTTGTATTTCTCACCACATATTCATACTTTTGTTGTAATAGAGGGTTTTGAATGGTACCAAATTAAAAATAAAATATGACACCATTTGTCATGAAACGGTGTCATTATTCAGTTTTAGCATAATGTTTTATATTTGTTTATTTTTTATATAGGCACCACCACTTATCAAGATTAAGAAGCCATTCGAGGTAAGCGTTAAAAAATATGCAGTAGAAATTGGACAATATAGTAATCGGTAGCAATGGAAATCGGTAAATTTGTTATATGAAATGGATCATCAAATACTTGTTTACGTTGGGCTTGAAGACAACCAATATTGTAGTCGCCTGGAAATCAGGAAAACCGAAGACAATTCCATAGGCGTGCAGTTCTAAGAAGGAAGCTTTGCTCACAGATAAAGAGTGGGGGAAATTAGTGATAATGTTTTTTGTTAGTCGTGTGTTTCTTGTGAATGTTTGACGAGGGGAGGAACCATAGATTAGAGCGCCGCCGAGCACTTGCCATGAAAGTAACGATAAAGCAGAGGCAAACTTGCATCATCTCTTCTATGAGAAAGAGGTTGCAGGGAAGAGAAAAAGGCATCCCCTTCCGAGGCTACGAAGTCTATTTTCAACTCTATTAAGGCAGGATAAGTCCTTTCTAGCAGCTTCTTCCCAAATGTGGCAGTACTCCATCCTTGGACGTAGCTTGCTCTTATATAGATAGAGAATTGCATCAGCAGTGAGATGTTTATTTGATAGATAGAAGGATCGCACCATTTTTCTCGCGGCCTTGCAGCGGATTTAATGCATGTGTTCCATTTAAGATTTGGCTAGATTAAGGCTAGGTAAAATGTATGAAAAACGTGTATAATACTACTCAATATTCTTGCTTCGAATGTAAGAAATAAAAAATATAGATAGTTAATTAATAAAAGTGTTCCATATTGTAAATTCTAGGACTTTTCGTACGAAACACTTTCTTTCTACAAAATGCGTAGGTCGTACAGTAATTGGTGTAGCAGAAAATTGGCAAAATATTTAGGTTAAACTAGCGAAAATAGGGGGCCCGGCTTTGCCCACGCGTAAAATACGCTTAAATATGATGTTTTAATTGGTCCAGATTTCGTATATATTATTATAAAATCCTGATTACAAATATTAAAAAAGTGTTTAGGTGCCATCCGTTAGAATGGAACATGGAGCATTCAAAGCTGGTGGCGTTATTACTGTACTAACTTTACAGGCATATACATCTAACAAAAATAAACAATAAACTAACATGTATATAGAAATGTGTCTGACCCATTTTTTAATCATCAAAAACATTTTTTCCCGGCTAAAGAAGCATAAAAACAGGCCGTAAATAATCCAAGCAGCCGATGCTCTTAGCAGAACTCAACGCGTTTTTTGTTAGGAGGAGATATAGTTTTAAGATTTTGAGATAGATGGATAAACAAAGAGACCGATAAACAGACAGATATACAGACATATAGCCGTTTATATATTAGACTATGATTGATATTGCATCATTAAATACTTTTAATAGATTATTTTTAAATGATTTCTCTTAGATTTACAGTGCAAAAATAGCATTTGAAACGTAAATGTAAACCACATTTTTAAATTTAGTATTTGCACCTAACAAAATAGAAAGCGGAAATTTTATAGTAAGCCCCACTCTCCCCAATGGTTTACGTCGACTTGTGCAACTGCCATTACTCAAAAGCAGCATGCATACCGTAGGTTTAACCGACATAAGTCCAGTTCAAACAGACTGAAGTATATAGAAGCTAGAAATAACGTTAAGAAAGAAATAGCGACAGCTAAGAGAGAATTTACGGAAACCACTAAAAAGCGCATCGAAGCACAAAAACTAGGAACTCGAGACTTCTGGAAAATCTACAACAGTGTAGTAAATAATGGGCAATCAACAATTCCCCCACTAACCAACAATCACGAGGTTGTCTCCTCAGCAACCGACAAGGCTAACATGCTTGCCAGTCGGTTTGCCTCAAACTCCACACTGGACCCTTCCAACCACCCCCTACCTGACTTTCCTATGCGGACAGACGCCACACTAGACGATCTGAAAACCACCCCTGCTCAGGTGCATGCTATCATAAAAAACCTTGACACCTCAAAAGCATGTGGACCCGATCTTATCCCAGCTGTGCTAATAAAAAAGTGCTCAGCCGAAGTAGCTCCAGTTCTCTCCAAACTCTACAACAAATGTCTTAATGAAGCTTGCTTTCCGGGCTGTTGGAAAACTGCTTCTGTTGTACCAGTATTCAAGAATTCTGGCGAAAGGACAGACCCATCAAATTATCGCCCCATTAGCCTCCTCCCACTTTTTGCCAAAATATTTGAGACCATAATTAACCATGCTCTAGTCCATCATCTTACAGATGCTAAACTACTGACTGACAAACAATATGGATTTAGACAAGCCCGTTCCACAGCAGACATCCTCACCGTGATCTCTGAACGTATATACCAATCACTGGACAAAGCGGGGGAAGGCAGAGCGGTAGCTCTAGATATATCTAAGGCTTTTGACAGGGTATGGCAAGAGGGTCTCCTCAGGAAGATTAGATCTTACGGTATCACTGGTAGAATACTTAACATAATTAAATCCTTCTTAGATAAGAGAAAAATCCAGGTAGTCCTCGACGGTCGCACATCTAAACAATATGATATAAATGCGGGAGTGCCCCAGGGTTCTATCCTTGGACCTCTATTGTTCCTGATATTCATAAATGACCTCCCCGA
Source organism: Euprymna scolopes (assembly GCF_053919585.1). Classification (NCBI taxonomy): domain Eukaryota; kingdom Metazoa; phylum Mollusca; class Cephalopoda; order Sepiida; family Sepiolidae; genus Euprymna; species Euprymna scolopes. The sequence continues at coordinate 104,289,875 of NC_136490.1, forward strand.
CAACATTGCCTCTGAGATGGGTATATATGCTGATGACACTACACTCTATGGCAGACACGACAGGAAGACGAATGAACACATTTCTAAAGAAATGGCAGAAACACTAGAGGAAGACCTCCAATCTGTAGTGGAATGGGGACAAAAGTGGTTGGTCGCGTTCAATGCTGCCAAGACTAAACTAGTTTCATTCAATAATTACAAGAAACCCTCTCTACCACCAATAGCAATGGCCAACGACCCTTTATCTGAGAATCCATCTTTCAAACTCCTTGGCCTAACGTTCACAGGAAACATGAGTTGGAACAATTACATTGAAGGCATTGCCAGGGCCGCTGCAAGAAAGGTAGGCTCTCTCTACCGTGCTAGAAAACTACTAACACCCGAAAATATCCTGTACCTCTATAAGGCCACCATTCGCCAATGTATGGAGTATTGCTGCCACATCTGGGCTGGTGCATCTGCTACTAGTCTCTCGCTCCTTGACAAGGTTCAAAAGAGAGTCGCAAATCTGATAGGCCCTGAACTGGCATCTAAGCTTCAGCCTCTGTCCCATCGACGAAATGTTGCATCCCTCTGCCTGTTCTACAAGTATTTTAGTGGTGAATGCTCTGATGAACTGCAATCACTTGTGCCCCCACGACGCGAGCACCCTCGACAAACCCGACAGGCTACTAGATCCCACCCCACACTGTAGAGATCCCTAGATGTAAAAGATCTTTCTACTCCAATAGTTTCTTCCCCAGAACCGCAAGACTCTGGAATTCCATTCCAGGTCCCTGCTTCCCCAAGAGTACTGACGTGCAGAAGTTCAAGTGTAACGTGAACCGACACCTTGCTGCCCAAATCCCTACATAGTACCCCAGTAGTTTTTGCCCCTGATAGTAGCCCCCTACACCAAAGTGGCAATTTGCCTTGTTTGGGGTGAAAATGTAATAAAAAAAAAAAAAAAAAAAAAAAGGATATACAAATAAGATTAAGTTTTAGGACAATGAACACTATGAGAAATTGTAAAACAAAGAAGCGAATGTTCTAACTTGTATTAATAAATGCAAATTCACAAAAAGTATTAGCTGATAAACTATAAAATGACCATAGTGTTGTTGACAGAAAAGTGTTTATGCGTTTAAAAATTAGATGGATTCTGGGTTCGTCTTTCTCCATGGGAATTTGATATTGTTTGCGTGAGAGAAAAAAGCAATAGTTGTGATATTGCGAATGACCAGCGAGTGAAGTTCAATTAAACGCTTGTTGCAGTATGAAATAATAATCATAAAACGCTCTTTAAAATAGAAGCAATAAACAAATAGTAAAGGCTGTATTATTTGCAAAGATATATATACAACATTTAGAGGCACACTGTTTCTAATTGAAATACGAGACAAATAATTTTAGCTAGTAATTAAGAGATATGGAACGTAATCTAGCAGGGTATACACCACGCTCTGTCCACCTATCTCATCGCAGTTTTAGTTTTACCCGCAGTAGGTTGCTGAAATGCAATGAGGGATTAAAAGAGCAGATCAATTCCGAACAGTTGATCAACGAGTAAAATAAGCTGAAATATGATAGCAACGGATAGAGATGATAATTCTGAAGAGATGATCGTGAAAAAGTATTTAGAAAAATGACTCGGGTTGGTAACATAAGGTCAAAGCAAAAGTTGTAGAGATGAAAAACGAATGAAGCCAATAAAATAACAGACACGTTTTTGCACCAAATCAATAACTCTGAATAAAAATCAACCAGCACAAATATCCAAAACGTTTTAGGGGTTTGTGTTTCAGCCAAAAGTTCGTCCGAAGAATTATGTTCACGTCAGTATCCACTTCAATCTCGTATTTTGCCATCAGCGGACATAAGCACATTAAACGAATCACCTATACGGGGAAGTCACATTAAATTTATATAAAATATTTTATTAACAACTAAATATTTACTGATCACTGTTCAATACAAGAAAAAGATTCGATAATTCCAATGATGCTTTTGATTATGGAAATTATTTCGTACTATTTTTAAAAGCATTTTACGATTAGAAAATTGCTTCTCCCGCATCACATTAAGTAGTTGCACTGTTTATATAGAGTGGAATGATAAAATTGTCGCCCTAGAAAGCATGACATAATTCGTCTTCCATTTAGTGAAAACCGTGTTTGTTGTTGTTGTTGTTTTGTTGCTGTTATTGTTGCAGCCAATCTACCAATTCAAAGAGAGATTAGAGTGTTCTATTATGGCTGAAAGATGACACAATGTTCAACGAGGGAAACCAGAGTACTTCCGCTGTAAACCTCATTCTTTCTAACGATCCATGTTATGAAAACAGGCCTATTGCCAACCTCCTTAAAATACTAATCTGGACGGTCCAACGCTTGAGGGCAAAACTCAATAAATTTGTGCACGCATGGTGATGATCTTTTTTGTGCTTTCAAGTGAGTGCCACATAATGCTACGTGCAACCATTCGACGTCCGCTTAAAATAAATGCAGATGTGTACCTGGATGTGTAAAAGAGTCTAATAATCACAGGGTGCACTCATGTGATCGCCGGCAGACCCTTAGTGTTGCAGCAGGTAACTGCGCCGGTTCACGTCCAAACAGACCCACACTTGGCTTCAGAGGGAAGGCGGTAAATGTGTATACTTCTCTCACGAGCCTCCTCCAAACCCGACCTAGACCTGCTGAACTACATTATTTGGCCATACGTCAAGGACATTACCAACGTGACTTCTAACAACATTAAGCCAGCCTGATCGAGCATTAACCGAGCTCTCGCCAGAGCTTGCGGAAAATACATACTCTCGGTTCCGGATCTTTCTTTATTGGGTCAGTGATTGAGGTTGAAGGCGGATAAATTCAAAAATACGAAATCAAGTTGTCTGAATTGATTTTTTCAATAAAGTTTTCAAATAACATGAACGTGTCCTTTTGTTTAAAGTGAAAATTGTATTGTTCCACCACGTATATATATATATATATATATATATATATATATATATATATATATATATATATATATATATATATATATATATAATTATATGTATATATTTATATATATATTTATATATATATATACATATATATACATATATATATATATATATATATATATATATATATATATATTATGTCACATTATTAACTGCAATACTGAAACTAAACACAATTTTACTATAACATTATTACAGGATACAAAAATTAAAAGTATATGCTCAAATATTACAATATGCAGGAAAAAGTAAATAATTGTATCCCTTCTATAAACAAATCCATACATATTAGAATCATTTGTCAAAACGGTAGTACCTAATATGGCTTACGGAAATATATGGGCAACAAATTTAAATAGAACGATCAACACTAAACAGTAAGGGAACTTACCGTTATGAAATACCGAGATTGATATCGCAAAATCCACTCGAAAAATTATTCGCCAATAATTCAAATGAAAGGTAAAAGCAATTTTGGAAGATTGGGAAAAATACTGCAAGTCAGATTTTAAAATTTCCCGGACGCCTTGAATGATTCCTGTCGACTTGTATATATGTTCTATGTCTTGTTTTGTTTTGTTTTGTATTGTTTTCTTGCAGAACGCTTCCATGCTAAAATTAATGATTTTATTATTATTATTATTATTATTATTATTCGGTGCTAACAAGGAGTTTTCACACCGATTTTCAGAGATCTCTCCCAGGAAACAGCATGTGATGTTCCCAGGAAGGTGAGTGACAACATGCCTCCCCAGGTTTCTTGTACTCTCCACCGCTTTCGATAAAATTTGCAATTAAATTTGAATTATCGCAACAGCTGATTGCCATTGATATCTCGTTGGCAGCGGCTATTGGTCATCGCTGGAAATTGAGTAGCAATACGTCTGCCTAAGGTCTCAGTTCTCTTCGCATTTATTTCGCTGAGGTCTGGTGAGTTCATAGGTCTTTTGTTCCTCCCCTTACTCTACATATTTAGTTTCGCTTTTTCTGGGGGAAGGGGCAGTTATGTTGCAATTGGCGGATATGCGTAGGGTTGGATTAGGGAAGTTATAGATATGCGGCCTCAGTGGTATTTTACCATGTAGTGTTTCATGTTTTGCCTTTGCAGCAGTTTTTCTGACCCGCACTTGTTGCTCCTGTTTTTTGGTTTGCACATTTAAGGGTTTTTTTCTTAATATTTCTTCTGTTTTCATTATTATTGTTATTATTATTATTATTATTATTATTATTATTATTATTATTATTATTATTGCTACTGTTTTTGTTTTGGTTGTTGTTGTGGGGCTGGTGGTGGAGGTTTAGGTGGTTCCAGTGGCGGTTGTGGTGATGGTGGTTTATGTGATGGCTGTTGTGGTGGTGGTGGTGGGGGTGGTGTAGGTGATGGTGGTGCGTTTTCACTCTGCTTGACATAATCCAGTTATAAAAACTTTATTTATTACTTAATATTGGAATGTTAAAAATTTATTTAATGGATTGCAATTTCATGTGTAGAATTGAATTTGACAAACGTTTACAGGATTCGTACATAATTTGCCTTCATCTATAAACCAGTAATTTTTATAATTTAATTGTTTGCAACAACAACGGAATTTATAATAATAATAATAATAATAATAATAATAATAATAATAATAATAATAATAATAAATAAATAAATAACAAAAATGCATAAATGTTTTTGAAAGCATAGAAACCAAGTACACACAAATGTATAAAATAGAACAACAAGTTCCATTACTTTAATGCCTGGATTTAATCACGGTTATAGCTATAGGAAATAGATGTCATATAATTCTTCTATTACTGTTACCATTACTACTTCTAATAAAAATAAAAATAATAGCATCAAGAAAATCAATATAATGTCAGTATGTTTTTACATTGTAATCAACACTCATCAAGTCCAAAGGACCACTCGAGGATAAGAGGTAACGAGTGCACAGTGTTCGCTAGGAAGATATGTACTGATCGAAGTTCATTAGAATTATAAAAGTGGACTGCTCAATAAGAACTATTTTATTTTGGACGTGATGGCGACCATGTTGTTGTCGGTTGGGTGGAAAACCAGCGGAACAGTGTACCTCTGGTGGAGAGTGCTAGGAAATTGTCTTTGTTCGTGGGTTTAGATTAGACATCGATAATAAGTAGGGTTATTTTTGTAAAAGTTATGCAGAAGAAAACCATGCATTAAAAATTAACCGAGCAACTGCTATGAGATAACCATAGAGCAGAGCCGTACTCGCAATTATTTCCAGCCGATTTGTCAACCCGTCACCCCATGATAGGGTGGTCAGAGTTGCACCCCCGACATGATGTGATAGCCCACTCATTTTATGAGGTATTTAACTCTTGTAGAAGTAGAGGAATGGGTCGGCAGTTAGATACCATCTGAACGGTATAGAATAACATAAATATTGTCCCAGTCACATTGGCCACGCATTTTCTGGAAGTATTACGTTTCATGTAAGAAATTGAGTTCAGTCTCAGAAGCTTGTGGACATAAGGAGAATCTTCGAGGCGAGAGCCATTCATTTCAACTGGGGTCAAGTGTGGGTCACCGCATTATTGTGGAAAGATACGAGCATGGTTTTGGATTGGTTAATATTGACCTGACTACTTTTGCTCCATTGCACTTTCTGATTAATGTCGGAACAATGAGCGATGCCCTGGTAATTACTAGCCTTTGAAGTGTAATATATAGTGTGTCATCTGCGTATATGACGAGAAAGAATATGCGAATTGGCATAACATTGATGAAGATAAGGAGGATTGTTGGACCAAGAATGAATCCTTGATACTTTGAGTATCAGATGGCTGTCCACTGACGATTACATGTATCGGAGAGATGAAATTCTATGGGTGCAAAGGCATTTCCTTGTATTTCATAGCTGGTAATCTTGTGACATAGACAATATGCCAAACCTTATAAACTGATGTGATATATCAAGAGTTATTGCTCCGATCCCATGATAGAGTGCAGGCAGTGGAAGTATCGATGGAGATTTTTGTCTAGAGCAATAACTCCTGACTACCATATCAGTATATAGGGTTTGGCATGAATGCCTATTTCACAATGTTACCAGCTATGAAATATAAGGGAATGATTCCAAACCCTTGAATCTTTTCTCTCCGATAGATATATGTAACCTCGGATTCATACATATAATCGTTAGCGGGCAGAAATCTTAAGCTCAAGGTGTAAAATCTAAAGACCTCGGACGACGGAAACGTTATTGCTTCTCACTACAAAGGCTGTTATAGCTGACGTGGTTTGTAGTTTCTCTCTTTATCGATGAGTCAAGCAATTTGCTCATTACACAGATAATTCTAATTAGTCTGTACTCAGATGATGACGACCTATCTCCAGTATTACTGGATAGTCTAATGATGTTTTCCAAGGTGTAAGGAGCATTTCACTTTTAGACAACAATTGAACAAATTTGTAAGGACAGTGGCTAATTACTGTTGCAGCTGTTTTAGTACTATGATTTAAATATTGTCAATTAAAGTTGTATTGCTTTCGTCTAGATTATTAATGAGTGTGGCAACGTAGACAGATATGTTGCTGTGGTTTAGATGATTTTCGGTCTTGGCAGGATATTTTAGAGAAAAGTGGGCCTGGTCGAATTAGATTAAGTGTTTGCAATATTCTTAGCAGATAGGTTTACTTGGTCAGACGCTGAGGAAATCACTTAAACTTGATGATGATAGAAGAGATGGAGGGCACGCATCTGTACAGGGACGCGATTGTCATTTGCCCACACCATGGGATCCTTGTTAGACAAAAATACGATATTTTCGCAGAGTTTCAGCAGTGATTGATAGCACTATATACGTAGGACGAGCGACAGAGCCGAAAAAATTAAACAAAAACTGGCAGTAATCCGAAATAAGAACACGAATGAAACGATAAAAACAAACGATGGAAATCGTAAATAAAATCATTGTAATCGAGAATCTGAATAGCATGAGCTGCAAACGTATACCAATAATATTGAAATTGTAACAAAACAATTTAAAACATGTAGAAAAATACTATATATAAACACGAAAATTATAACCGCTACAGTTTTAAGTAATTATATACCATTACTGCAAAGATTGTGGAGCCAAGATAACTCGCGCAGCAATTAAGAGTTGCGACAGGGTCATCGCGTATGGAAATAAAAAAAACGGAAAACTCTTGCCTGCCCTCTATTGTACGATTGCAGAAATGAGTGGAGCCGTTCAAGAGAGAATTATCAACGCTAATACCAGTAAAAACTGAGGTCTCTGCCTGTGAGGATTCAACGGAAAATGGATGTCGCGATAACGGATAGCAATTTACAAAGGTTATCGAAAGAGATGGAGAGACGTCTTGTTACACGGACTCCAAAATATAACCGGCTTTTTTCAGTAAGTAATATCTGAGGATGATCGGTGTGAAAACACTTACTGAGAATCTATTTTAAATGTTCATTTCCATTAAAAACGTATTTCTGAAAAGAGATGCGATTCAAACTCAGAGTATTCTTCTTATATACCGGCTCCAAACCAGAGGCTTAACAGAATAAAGGTTTTTCTAGGGATATTAATGATACCTACAAGTGAGGAGATCTGAAGCCGATCCAACATATTAGGGATTCCTGGATTTTCTTTTCTTCCAAGCTATTGATAACACAGCTAGCATACCTACTAAGCCCGACATTATTTGGGGTTTTACCCCATGTATACGTCTTACTTCTAAAACCCAAGGAAATTAATTGCTACATTTCTTCTTCACATTCTCAGTTAATTTCATGTCCAGATTTTACTGTTCCTATTTATTTGATACTTTGCTGATCACTACCAAACTACGACTTTCTATATTCCTCCATGTAAACCCGAAGCCGTACGCAGACAGGCCTACTTATCTACACCTTCTGAACAAATCCACTACAACCTGCTTCTTTAAAGTTCGCAATTGACTCAGAGAACGTCCCAAAAACCCTGTATTATGCAGTCGCATTCCTAGTGCCTGCACTTGTGCTTAGCAATCAAAGGTTGGGGTACGTTTAGTCAGATACTTACCTCTAAGCAATTGCCAAGATCTTGTATTTGGCACATCTGCTTCATCCAGGAAAAGATTTCCGGATATTTTCCTCTGCCCTATGCTATCTACACAATTCATATAGTCAACATTGATCTCATGCATTAAAACTTTACTCGCCAAAAGCTTGGCATCAACTCTTCATTTCAAACCACACACATTTTCAATGTCATATCTTCAGTTCAAACAGAATCACAATATTATTGTTCCCTGATATTTTGCGCTCGAGAATTTGCTAATAGCAAAATAGGTCATGCATAATACTGAGTGACAATTATCCACAGAGTTTTCCACTACTAGACAATCACTTTTATAATAACATACGTGTATTCGTCATTATTATTATTATTATTATTATTATTATTATTATTATTATTATTATTATTTTAGTATTATTATTATTATTATTAGTAGTAGTAGTAGTAGTAGTAGTAGTAGTAGTAGTAGTATATTATTATTGACTTTCAAGCAGCTTTCACACAGACCATCAAATATCTCATTGAATACAGCCTGTCGTGTTCCCTGGAAGCTGGGTGACAACAAGTCTCCCATGATTTCCCAGTGCTCTCCATTTCTTTCGATGATATTTGCAAATAATTTTGCATTATCTCAACAGCTTATGCTTGAATTCTCGTAACATTTACATGTATTTAATACTACACAAACATTTACTTAGCTCTCAACAGAAAGTTTTAGTTATTGTAGCCTAACGTTTTATTTGTTATACCCCAGGATTCCGGCAGACCTGTAGTTGTAGTATCTGATACGATACGATTTATTGATTAATATAAGCAATCGTCTGCAGGCTATCAAGTTGAAAAACATGTAAATATGCTTAAATCCACAGATATATCAATCATTCTGTAATGTAGGACAGAATAACACAACAGATATGAATGGTTTACAACACACAACAGTTTGTCGACAAGTCCATTTCTTTCTATTCCTAAGTATTTAAAAAGTTCCCGTAAGAATATGATTCCATAGTGTTTATATTATTGCCGTTCAATTACATGCGAACATATTACACTGATAATCGCTTCTGTCATAGATTCGATATTGAATAGTATTCACAGTCACATTATCTAACAGCCCCAATTATTATATTCAGAGTTATTTGAAATATAATATACCTCTCCAAATAATCACGAGAATATTTTTGAATTGAAGTATTTTCCCTTATACAGACGCACATATAAAACAAGATATTGAACGGTTGCAAAAGAAAGTTATTTGGACATTTATGACCAGAATAGTATTTGCATTAAGCATGCGTAAATTGCAAAAATAGTTTTTAAAAACTTTATTTTCGATTCAACACGTAGGCGACACGTTTTAGTCCCACTGGATTTAAATAATATGATCGTCTGTATTTTTCCAGAAAATAAATGATACATATGCAGATAAAACTGCACTTACTATCCCATCCTAGCAATTATAATTTATTTTCCTTATTGTTACCTTTTATTCAGAAAACTATTTCTAATACTCAATAACTTTGGCATTTACTAATTTTCTGTTAACGTGAAGTTTCTGAGTATTTTTTTTTAATTTTAAAATTATAGTTGTTTAGCAGTATATGAATTTAAAGTGACGCTAGAGTAGAAAATAACTAACTGCACTTCTCCTTTATTGACATGACATGAGACAAGTGAAAGCAAAACCGTAACAAGAAGAAAAGCGGAATTGGTATTATCATTATTAATCCCGACTAACTATAAAGGCGGAAATATCCCACTCCTACAAAAAATAGAGATTCTCAGATGTCAATAAACCTTCTACTCCGATAGTTTCTTCCCTAGAACTGTTATACTTTCGAATTCCCTTTCATGTTCTGCTTCCTTTACTGTACTGACATGCAGAAATTCCAGTGCAATGTAAACAGACATCCTGCTGTCCAACTCTCCTCATAGTAATCTTACAAATCATGTTTCAGGTAGTAGCCCCCTTGTATAAAATTTGCACTGTGCCATATTAAGGGTGAAAATTGTATTAAAAATCCATGCTAACACTTTTAAAGGTCTAGTCTATCTTATTATGTTACGTACATTTCGTGAAAGATGGGTATGTCTCTATTCGCTTTGTAAACGTGACTTTTACTCACCTGTAAAACCTTAGCTATATACGCATTAGTATTAATATAATACTATTAAACCAATTACTATTTTTCAATATATTACAAGTTTTATTTTTATCGAACATCGCTCGTGACAAGGCATGAATCTATTTGATTTAAGGAGCTAACAAGAAGGAAAGCTCCCGTTTTCAAAGAGATGCGATACTTATTGGCTTTAATCTGGAAAAGAGCTAGGTTGTAGGGGGAAGAGAAAAAATGAGCAGAAAAGAGTTCCACAACCTTGCAGTCTTTATAAAAAGCTAATAGAAAAAAAGGAAACTGAGACATGATCAGATAATTTCGAGGAACAGTATATTTCTTAATGCTTACTGTAAACGTGATTTTCCTCCCAGTTGAACTTTGACGATCGATGTATAAATATTAATAAAATAATAACTGTGTTTATGTTTCTATTCAAACATGTGACCGTAATCATTATAATCGGCTTCATATGTTAATAAGCACCATGCTGTTAATCTATAATACTACGTATTCATTGGAACCTTGGGAGAAACCCCGGAAGATATCAGTGAACAATATTAGCTATAGATATCGATTTTTCATTGACGCATTAGTCCCTTAACTCAGGAAAATAAAATCATAGATGTGTATTTACACATTCGATTAGACAGCGCTGTTGCAATATAGTACACTTGATAAAAGATAACTTATGTTTTAAACTTGTTCGTTTCGTCAGTTTATTGTATCATTTAATACGGAAAATATGATTATTAACCAACGCATTGAACACAAATGCTGTTGTAAATTCTTGACCATTAATGAACACGTTTATTGATATAAAACATTGTTGGATTTCAGAGAGTATTATTAATTTTATTTACTATCACATGCATGCAAGTTTTCGAGAGTAATATAAAAATAAATACAAGAGTATGTTGTTTTAGTAATAATAGATTCATTTTGATTAACTTAATTCATTCATTACATTAATGCATGATTAGTGACGGACTAAAAGCTTTTTTTTATAATTACTTTATTTAATCTATGCGCCATTTCCACGGATGCACTTTTTACAAGTTTTATTAGTTGAAAAGCATGTACGAATATGGCCTCAAGATGTTTGTGTGTGTTTTTTACGGCATATCGACCCTGTTCAGGTTATGTAATGCCGAATCAAGTCATTTTGAAGAACAATTTTTTTAATAGAATATATTTGTTTTTTCACTCGGTTTGTATTTAACCCATAGTTGGGACCCTAAAAGGTACTACCACTCTGGGTCAGAGTTGACCTGGGAGCAATGGCAACTAAAAGGTGGCTCCACACTCCCACACACCCGCAAGCTGGGGCCTCGCCATCGGATATGGTTTAAGGTTATATCCAGGACCAAAAATATGGGGTCACCAAATTCGAAAATATTAAAAGATATTATTTGAATTGTGTTTATTAAAAATACTAAAGATATCTAAAATATTAAAATGTGCAATGTTAATGGTTTCTGTAAAAAAATTTACAATACAATCCTAAGTTGAGGAAAATGCAACTTTTTTGCTTTTAGGAGTTTATTAAATATCTGAAAATGATGAACGTTAACGTGGTTTCTTTTTTAACGTGACATAAATATTCTGGGGATGCGAATCCAAATAGTAATGCGGCAGTAAAAATGGTCTACAAAATAAAATTAAAAAAATTACATAAAACATCTTACACACACAAACAGACGCATGCGCACACACACATATGTGTGTTTTTGAGTGTGTGTGTATTTTCAGGCTTCATCGAGAAAAATGACGACTTCCAGACAAAACAAAGTATTTACACATAAATATATAAGTAAAATGGGACAGTTGTAATTACATATGGACATCTTGTTCCTACCACAAAAACGCCTTTTTGATGATACACCACAATATATTTCCAGTAGAATATTGATCTATTCACAATTGTATTTGTTTTTATTTCCTTTTATTTTTAATGGATATATCACGTTTCCTGTAGAATTTCTTAATGGGGTGCAATTTCCTAAACATACTTTTGTGTCTTTAATATTATTAAAATATCATAATTAGATTATTCCTCTCGGACATATTCTTTAAAAAACGAAACACAGACGGTCATTTAATAAACAGGAATACAGGCAGTAATCTTCAGATTGGATATATTATCCTCCAAGAATTAAGTATACGAAGAAAAATAGTGGAAAATATAAGAAATAACAATCGTAATCATGAGAGGATCGTTCCAGCAGTGATGCCTCATATTTTTATTCTACAGGAGTAGATGAGAAGGTAATGCCAATTGCATTGAACTCATATATTCATGGTCAGAAATTTTCAATTTACTATTAAATATGCTTACGTTATGAAACTGTACTAGAGAAAAACCTGCCATCGATGTTCGTCAAAGCAGATACATGTCATTTAATTACTACATTTTAGAACGAATTACATGCTCAAGCTCCAGAGCTGCCTGTTGAACCTTTACGAAGTCTATGTTCGATTAGAATGTGTATTTCAGATTAGCGACAGATATTTCAACAACTAACTGCGAATCACATACACCGCCATTATTAATCACTGACAAAAGTGCATTGAGAATGCTGGTAACTATGTGGAAGAATTCATTCCTGAGCACAAAAGCTCGCATGTTTTCATGATAAAAGTTTCTGTCTTCGTAGCTATTCAATTTTCTTTTTTGTTGTTTTTTCCCCCTTAAAATATAAAATGGTTTGCCTTTGGAACGACAATTGAATATAAATACAAAAACAGTAAAAGAAACCATTTCTTCGATTTTGTCGGAAATCAATCCAATCATGCATTAATTTTCTAATTTCTGAAGGACGTATTGAAATAAGCTGGAAACATCGATGAACATTTAAACACGATCCGGTGTTCCCTTTTTATATATTCATTTATTGATATTGATATATGCAAAATGATAAAATATATGGAAATCACAAAAAACATAGCTGATTTTTAGTAGTATTTAACATATAATCCGTAATCGTTATTATATTTAAATTGTTCATAACATTGCATTTTAGTATAAAACATGGTAACACCCAGAATAATAGAAATACGAAGAAAAGGAAGAACGAGAAAACAGTGACAATGATTAAAAAAAGGAAAAGAAGTATTATATAAATTACGTTAATGGAAATAATTGTAGGCGTGTTAGGTACAGTTCTGAAGAAACAAACGCATTCTACTGATAAAACAGTTGAAATATTAGTAAAAAATCATTGACTGCCCAAACGGTTTTTTCCGCTAGCCACTCACCCCTTAAAACTGTATTACAGATTGCTGGTTCACATTAGTAGCAAAATGCTTAAAGAAATTTGCACTAACAAACAAATGCATATTTTAATACCTACTGCTTCTCCACTGATTACACACGTATTTTCAACCATATCTATGCCCCCTTTTCTTTTTTCACATTGCCTTTTATATTTTTCATCTAATAACATGAAAATAAAGTGAAAATCTGACATCGAACTTGAACCTAATCTCATATGGTATTGTTATTGTTCATATTATCACGTAATTAAGAAAACAGAAACGTTCGATGATATGTGGAAAATATATTTTTAACATTGCAGAAAACACCGCAAAAAAATAAATCCGATAAGAAAAAACTGAGAAAATAGAAAACGTTATATTTTCAAGGCCAAAACCTTAACATAGATTATTCATAAACTAAAGTAATTAATAATTATGAATACTATCTGCCAACACAGAAAATAACGTCATTTTCTTCCTTTCCTTTACTATAAATATAACGAAATTTCTATGAACAAACTTTTTATTAGAGGACATCCCATTTATGGAAAAAGATACCACGGGTTTGATTCAAGACGGACGACCACATGGCTGTCTCCTATACCAAATTAAAAAAAAACACACACATACTGAGCTGTCGGCCTCGATATTGGATTTCTCTTAAGTAATCTTCTGCGAATACTATATAGTGTTTCACAACCATAACCTAACACACGATCCCTTAACACTTATCCTTGAATGTCTATCCTAACGTCTTAATAAGGGGGAACCTATTAATTGAATTAATAAAAAACAAAGTCAGTACAATACAGACATATTACCAATTTCAGACGGTCTGTAATTAATGTGACAATGTAAACCAGCGTTATCGTTTCCGCGCGCATGAAGAATCTTATGACTTGCGAATGACAAATTACTACCTTATTGTCCATAGGTTTTCCTGATTCACGTTTATACTCATGTTATCTATTCGCCTGGCATTCAAGAATTATACGTGACTTGCAGAGT
>NC_136490.1:104309292-104324292 GCF_053919585.1 Euprymna scolopes
GTGTGTATGCGTGTGCGTCATAATAATGAACGTATGGTTGTAAGTTTCTAGATGTTTATACAATAAAAGAAAACGTTGTTCAATAACCACTAGAGTCGTATTGCAGAATTTATTTATGTATTCATGAATATAAATATAGGTTACATATCTGCATACATGTTTAAGTTTCGATTTTATTGGAAATGCAAGTTCATCCTGCCGAGGGATAATATATATATATATATATATATATATATATATATATATATATATATATATATATATATAGCCCATACACACACTTATGTTTGTCCTTCCCGACATAGGTACGATTCAAAAACTGTTCTCTTTTTCGTATGATCTATGACTTTTTCTTTTCTTGCATTTTATTTCAATATTCTGAAGATGTCTGTCCCCTGGATAGGGACGAAACGTTGATTATTATACTAATTTCATTCGGTGTTTCTATTTTTCTAAAAACATATATATATATATATATATATATATATATATATTATTATATTATATAATATTATTAACACGTATTTGTGCAAATGTATTATTTCATCGATATATTTTAAATTTTATGTTTGACACCGTCTGTAGTAATTTGTTAAAATCTACCTATAATCCAGCAATACATAAAACACACGAAGGTAACAACATATTAATATTTAGCTTTATCAGAATGAGTTCTCATTACTTAAAATAAATTAATTGCATTCAATATAAAAAGTTGGTATTGAAAAAAAAAAATATTGCAATAAAAATGGCAACATGCCTGAACGTTCAAATGTTTAATACGTCGTAATACAATCCGTGATTTAATATACATTAGAATTTAAAACTTGAAAATCCGTACCATATGTCTTCCTCGTGAAATGATTAATTACCAACGCTCAGAATTCGCATATATTTGCTTGTATTAATGAAGTTTTCGATCCGATTTTCACACGATAACATGATTGCCATGAAACACGCCCATGACTACACACAAGGATCAAATGAATAGACTTACTCGTCCGGCTAATTAAAAAACATTCTTATTGCGAAAATAATTTACGTATATACAATGTTATATTGATATGAGACATAGCCCTGATTGGTTAGGTCAGGATTACTTCCTCAGTTTCACAGCCATTTTATAGTGGCGTGTACCTTACATAAAAAATAAAAAGTTACTATATTTTTCTATTTGTATTATTGTTATTATCACAATTATTTTACAAATTAATCTGTGTTAATAAAATTATAAATATTATTATGTAATATGTGTATTATGATTTGCTATTCTTCTAATTCGTATAGGAATGATGATCATTATTGTTTGGAGTCTTATTCGCAGGCGTTTTTGTAGTGTGTACGTCAAACGAGAACTCAATCTTGTCGTAAAAAATTGTTATTTTTCTTAAATTACACGCTAATATTTTAAGTAATAGCTGAGAACCTACAAAACTTAACTGATAGGAAGAAACGCTTGGAATAAAATAGGAGCCTTATTACCATAATTATAAATAACAGCCAATTAAAACAATCTAAATTACGTTTGCCGAACATAATTCAATCCCAGATCAAATAAATATTTTAACACGTAATTGGAAAGATTACGATCTATAATAAAATAAACCTGAGCGAACGTTTAACTACCTCGCATTTACTGTAAATTTTGATAAATTGTATCAAATAAACCATATAATATTTTAATTAAAAAACGACATTCAATATTATTTTTTCAAATAGTTTACGCTAGATCAAACGAAAAACTTTGTAGCGATAATTCAACAAGTGTTATTTTCTTACACATAATTAGTAGAATGTAATATTTTTCATTATATTATAATGAATAATTTTAAATCAGTTTAAACGTAAGGTAATATTGAAATATCTACTTAGATTTTCATCTTTAAGAGCCGAGTAAATAGTTACTAGAAACATAATTCCATCCTTATACACACCATATACAAAATTGTAAATTTTATTACTTTTAAGTTCTAAGATCGTTTTAAATTTTCAATATATTTATAATTTTAGATTATACTTGATTAAATTTGGAATGTCAACTCATTCAAACTGATGTAATCGAATAAAGGTCTGACTAACTTTTAAGTAGGATAAAAAATAATCTAATTTTTACTTTTATTTGTACAAAATATATCAAGGGAATTAACCCGTAGATTACTAATATTTTTAAAATTTATTATCGAATTGAAATATATTCACTAAATGACTTCCTGTCTCTATATAGTTTCAAGTTATTGGATTCCGGTATTACCTAACTATAAAAACTGTTTAAATTATATATAGAGAGAGAGATTATATGATTTTTATTTTAATTTTTACGTTTCAGCGTACTGTTAAAAACACATAGAAACATCTCGCTGGAAAATATTACCACTATCTTTATACACAAGCCGCTACCGAGTCTCAGCAATAGTACTAAAAATATTTTTTTTAGATAATCTGGTATTTAATTTTTTTTTTTGTTCTTCGTATAAGAAATAAATAACTGTATTATCCTACTTGACTTTCAAGCTAAACTTTATTTATCATGACCTGACTTGAAATATTTTCAGAATGTTACATGGATGATGAAGCTTATTATAATTTATTATGGTCATGATATTATTTAATAAATTAAGATTTTAATAAATGGGAATTGTTAAGGAGTAATCGGTAAATTATGCAGATAAACAATTCATTAAAAAAGAGTGCTTTACATAGAGTTCAAATCAACAAATCCAACTGGTAAACGACTGAGTAAGTAAATTAGTAAATTCGGAGTCCAATATTAAGTGTAATTTAACAATATATAAATATATATATATATATATATATATATATATATATATATATATATATATATATATATATATAGTAAGAAAATATATATGGTAATAAAGCTACACTGGATGATATCCATCGCATTAGCAAGACGGATTCTTACGGGAATGACACGCGAAATATTCAGCGCAGCTTAATGGCAATATATAATTTCAGAACTCATACCCAGCTCTACCTATGTGTTCTTCAATGTTTAATTAATTACTGATATTTTTTGCATAAAAAGTACATTATCTTATATATATATATATATATATATTTATATGATACATTAAGTAGTTCATATATATACATATATAGATAAACATATATGGGTATGCATATATATATACATATATATATACATATATATATATATATATATATATATATATATATATATATATATATATATATATGTATTACTTAAGTGTGGGTGTGGGTATGTGTGTGTGCACGTATATAGTAATTTAGTCTAAGTATATAAATCCATGCGTAGATTTAATGTTAAAAATAAATTTATGAAATATTTATGGATTTTACGATGAACCGTCAGTGTCATCATTTGCATGTCACGTCAGGTTTCAAAGAAGATTTATTTGGAGATCTGACGAGACAGGGCAAATATTGAAACGTTGATAAATCCATGTAGACACCTGAACATGTTTGCACAAACACACACACACACATTATATATATATATGTATATATATATATATGTATATATATATGTGTATATATATATATATATATATATATATATATATATATATATATATATTAGCCTGATTTTTTCCGTTGTAAAATACATTCCTTTTTAATTAACTTGAAGAGGTTGTTTTATGAGGAATACTTGTTTATAAAATGCACGAATAATTCCTTTATTATGGAATCGGATAATTAACAAAAAGAAGAGAGAGTTTACATTAGCAATGGATAAAAATTATCTTAATATAATATATAACGAGATATTTATTGAAATTCTCCGCCACTAATAACAATTTTTTTAACATTTTTGTTTAAGATGTGTATATTTTAGTTTTAAGATTCTATATAAGTCACACTATTTTTGTATTATACAATATAATTTGTATTGTTTAATTATTTTAAAAACTATAATTACTTTATCAAATATTAGATTAGCATTCTTTTTTCTTATTACATTTGTTTAAATACGAGGAAAAATTGCTCACGGAAATACCTTCTTGGAGCTTGTTTGTTTTACTGCTTACACGTTCGTTTACATAAATAGCTCGTTAAGCACATACTAATAAAATATTAAATTAAATTTGGATTTTTAAGTAGGTTTACATGTCACTACGCATCGACTGTTTGTCAATGATTTATCTTGTGGCTATTATTTTTGTTTGTATTTTTTAATAAAACGTAACTGACGTTTTTAAAAAAATATGATTTATTTAATCTAAAATACAAACAATACATACTTGTTGTAATAGCGTGTATTTCACAACGAACATAGATGCGATAAAAAATATGGCGGCAATTTCGGAAAAAGGGGATCGGTTTTGCTTATGATTTGGTAATTCTGTGCTATCTTTAATACGGTAATTTTAATTTCGATATTATTCAGTATTTTCTTATTTGCATAACGAAAGTTGGAGAAGAAAATAATGATGTTTTTGACAGTATACCAGCTTATGAAACATATCAATTCCATGAAAATCTCTACTAAGTCTAGACAAGCTACGTGAGAATTAGTATGAATTTACAAATGTAATAAAAACCCAAGTAGTATAACAATTCCAAGCTAAAAGAGATAGTATCTATTTTTTCGATGTACTCTTCGGTTTTAATGCTGTAGAGCTATTCCATCAATTATATATGTTAAACAGTTCACATCTTTCTTTTCATTTCTTAAAATCAGTTATTCAAAATGTTTAACCGCTTTTTCATACTATTTTTACGAGATACTATATTTCAATTACTTGGACTTAATACGAATTTCAACATGACAAATAAGTACGTGATGTTTTTCAACGGAAATGAATTGCGTCGAAACTCCTGTATACTTTACAAGCACAAAAAGCGTATATAAAAAAAAAAGGAAAGAAAGAGGTCGAGAAATAAAAACTGGTCCTGTGTTTATTTCGCAGATACTATATATGTTCAGAGACTCAATATTTTCGGTCTTTATTAGTTCCGCTTGGTAAATATTTTATAAACTAGCTGAAAATTTATAAAGGTACACTTTTTTTTTTAATTAGACGATCGTACATATGTGGAAGGAAACTTTATAGTACATGTTTACACTTACCAAATGCAGACATGACTTACAAAGTTTTATGGTTAATTTTGAAATGATTAGTTGTGAAATAAACGTGAACATATTGTTTTCATCATTGAATCACGGTATTATTACAATATTCTTTCTTATTATATTTTCAACAACGAATGTGTGTTTTTAAAGTATTTAAATATAAGCAGTTATATGTACGCACAAAAAAACACGATTAGTATTTTTCATGTTTTAGTGCCGCCATTTCATGTAGGTTTGCCACATGAAGATGTTAGATACAAGGATGTAAATGAATGTTGTATTTATCCAGAGATTTAATGTGAGTTTTACTGTTTTAATTCAATAAAAATGATTAATATACATATATCAAAGTGTTGATAAGATACTATTATATTTCAAATTATTCATTTTTATGGTTTAATATAAAAAGGCGTTTGCAGTCGAATACAAAAAACAATATAAAATAAAACGGGGTGTGTTAGATTAATAGTGATCCATCTACATTTCTCTTTAAGAATGTTAATAAATACATCGATTCAATTGCACTGCATTCGTTGTTGATTAAACAATTTCAATAGAATCTCAATAATTTGCTTGCTTAAATATTTGGCCACAACCTGTAATCGATGAAATCGAATGAAATTTAGATTTTTCATTAATAGCACAGGCTTACCAAAGTTTGAATTATAACTTCGATGTTCAAATTACGAAAAAGTATCGATTTGACGAAACTCAGGAAAACCTTTACTTATATTTTATAGATAAAACGACTTTAAAATGAATAGATGCCAACGCTATTTACGCAATTCGATATTACTGTTATAATGTGTGTTGTTTAAACTACTTTGAAGTAAAGAGTATATAGCAGAGTAAGAAATAAAAGGAGAGACCATTATGTTCATAAGTATGCTTACACTGTTATGGATATATTGCGTAGTCGATGAATAGATAGGTACATAGTTACATAGCTAGTATTCATAATTATTTTGAAATCTTGTTGGTATTATTTATATGTAATTGTATTTTTCCATGCATATATATATATATATATATATATATATTTATATATATATATATATATATATATATATATATATACATTTGTTTAATACAAATTAGTAATTATTGACATAGGGATTCGTACTTTCCTCTTTTATTAAAGCGGAGGCGTTGTCCTGCAGACATGAAAACTGCCTGTTTGTATGTGATTCTGGGTGTATATCTATATACGTCTCAGAGTTTAACTGTTTTTCAAAATTGTTATTATTATAGAAGTAACGAACATGTTTACTTTAGTATGTTTGTCATTGTGGTGCGTATGTTTTTGATCGAGTTAGGTTGTAATATCAATGTAAAGCAAGTCGCTGGACTATGTTACACCCAAAATTGTTATAACATCAGTCATGTCCTCATTTCATTTAGGATATATAGTTTAAGATTGGAGAAAATGGATTTACAATCATCTGAGTAAACTTCAGTTTAGTTTAGATGATATACAGCAACATTTTCAATGAAATACAGTGGATATGAATGTGTTTATTTATATGCCAGTCGGGTAATAAAAATATAATGGTTAATGACCGATATCCCCATAACAATTTATAATTATCTCTCCATTCACGCAAACACACACACACCCTAACACACACATACACAGAAACACACGCATATATGTATATATATATATATATATATATATATATATATTCATTCATATGTATACCTATATATCTTAATAGTTGTGTTTTTCTCCCTCCCACATTGATGTTGAAGACATATTTTTTTTTTGTATAATGACTATGACAACAATATTCTTAATATACACAACTATGTATATACGGTCGTCTGGATGAATGCTAAAAGAATGTGTGGGTATATTTTAAAAAGAATCTTTAATAATTATATATTTTTTTAAAATATTTTCTTTTTTGATAATTGGTTTCACTAAACTATTGCGTTCGATTCTATTTATGCATAGTTTCTTCATTTCTACATTACATAATACCATATAATTAAGCATGAAAACTGTTTACCATTCAGACACACATACACACAAACACAGATATTACATAATTCCATAGAATCCATGAAAACTCTTTACCATCCAGACACACACATAAACCGTACACCCCCACACACACACACACATATATATATATATATTTATATATATATATATGTGTATATAATGACAGTAAAGTTATGTGTCTCTATCAAACTCCTCTTTGAAAATTTGTTTTGAGACTTGTCATTATATAATAGAGTTGATTTTTCTGTTAGCCTATGCAGATAGCTCCTAACGTGGTCATATTGTAAAAAAGAAGAGTTAAACTTGGCGGGAGGAATCGACTAATAGAAATTTTGCTTGAAGTAAATTTAAATTGTAGCTTAACCGTGGATATTGGATGCCTGCCTGAAGATGAGGCTATACTATTACATGTATTAGTGTATACTTTTACCATCTTTTATGCAGCGTTTTATGCGCTCTGTTTTGCTGAGAGAGTGCACCCAGGTATTATATTCTCGTTTTCGACGATGGTTGCATATGTATATGTTGAGGCAATTGTTCTGACAATCATTACATTATCGTATGAGAAGAGATTAATGTACTACATGCCTTGTGACATAACCCTATTGCGCTAAACATCAATTCGCCGTTTTCTTTTTATTGCAATTGAAGTGTAGGTTAGTATCTCTTTTCATGCCATGAGACATACTTTTAAGTAATTATTTTTTCAATGAGGAGGGGGGTTTCCAAAGTCATCATAAATAAACACAATTAAACTCAATATTTGCATTATATATATATATATATATATATATATATATATATATATATATATATATATATATATATATGAGTTACAAAATGTGACCCAGTTTAACACACAATCAAACACAGACGGAAATATTTATATATACATATTTGGCGAAGATGTACATTTTGTTTTCTTTTAAGATTTTTTCATCAATTTACATCACATAAAGTGCAAGGTAAAATATGCTTTAAGTTGAGATTATATATATATATATATATATATATAATATAAAATGTTTTACTTATTATTATTATATATTAATTGTAATCAGTCCGTCTAGTGAAGCATAAATCTGAGACAGTGTTCTGAGACCTTCTTTCATTACGCTTTCAATTTTCTTTACCTTTTACTTCAGGTTTATTAAGATCAAAATGTAATAAATAGGGAATATCCTTCTATTATTTTGACTCTCAATCATGTGTCAGTTAATATCTTATATGTTTGTAGATAGAGTGATGTGGTTCTCAATTGATTGACTCTATCTCACTGTGTCGTATATATGCTCGAGAGTCCAAACAATTAACAGTGTATTCTCTTGTCAGAGTCCTAGTGATAATATATTTGGAAATATTGAAGTAGTGTATTATAAATGTGCAGTAATCGAATGGAAATATAACAAGTAGTTATTAATAGAATTGAACGGACAACTAGAATTTAGAAAGGGGGATTTAAACAGATATAGACATGCGGGTTTTTTACTAAGTGTTATAAGGTACATAAACTGTAGTTATGAATACGAATTACCCAAGAGCATAGGTTATATATAAGTATCGATTGTTGATTTATTCGATTATTTTCTACAGATTTTGTAAAATTGATCCTAAAAAATGGCATCTGCAGAAAGGAGAAATTAAATTACCACGGTTTTTTAATGGTTACAAATACTATATTATAATATTGTAATAACAACTCTACTCAAACATCAAGTTTCATAGAGTGCAATGCAAAACCGAATCCGTATATATCAATATCTCTATCGAAATGGCCTTTCGTTCGCACTTTTTCTTTCTCTTTCTCTCTGTTTTTCTCCCTCCCACTCTCTCTCCTCTTCCCGTATCTCCCTCTCTCCTTCTCTTTCCTTCTCTCTTTGTCTCACTGTTTGTGAGTCTTTCTTTCTCTCTCTTTATGTATGTATATATATATATATATATATATATATATATATATGATTACGACGTCTTGCCAGACGAGTGCAACTCCCTCTTACACTTAAAGTCCATGAGCCCAAAAATAACTTCCATCGCCACATGACCATTGTAATAGACAAACGCCTGAGGGGGTATCTATACACAGACGATGTTACAGAGTCTTAGCTTGTACGACAGCAAAGTCTCTCTCTCGGTTCAAAATGTTGAGATCCAGCAACAAGCAAGAGCAAGATAGCCAGGAATAAGTTAACCTGCAGACCAGCTTAATGCGGATACTGTTCTCCCGCTTTATTGTTTTTATAAATCAGAGATTACCTTCTCCTAGAAAGGTTGCCTTAACCACGGCTTACGCGAACCCTCTCCACCCCAACACACACGATGCTAGTTGGTCGTTGACCCCGAAAAAAGGTTCATTCGCCTTTTGGAAGGTCTTGTTTTTAATCCTTCAGGGAGACTAGCCACCCTTCTCACCAAACAGGTCTTGTGGGGGAACCAGTTTTATCGCCGGTGCCCCGACCATGAGTTTTATGGTACCTGTAGCATATGACATATGACATAAAATACAATATATATATATATATATATATATATATATATATATATATATATATATATATATATAATCATTTACAGACAGAGTGACTCTCTGCATAATACTTTTTCAGTCTAGTTAGACATGCCACCATTCCAAACCAAAGATAAAATCCACAATCGTCAACAGTCAGAAAATCTATACATAGATGACTGGGCAAGAGCTCGCTAACAATGATATTTTACAAGGCGTTATGTAAACATTGATCGCAAATCGCGCAGTGCTCAATTTCCTTACTAACATAGAGTTTGACTTTATGCTACATGAACTGGCAGACTATTTTCATTATCAGGATTAATTGACTCGAGAAGCAGGGATCATATAACTAAACACAGACGGAGTGTTTCGCTGTATTACACCACTTCAGTGTGGCTTTAGCCGCACTAATGGCAAACGAAAACTATCGACTTTGTAGTTAATAGATTCATACTTTAGAACACTTAGAAAAGCGAAGCTGGCAATGATATATTTAAATGCTTTATGCCAGGGGGTGTTTTTATGTAATGTATCATTCTATCATATTATAGCCGCGAGCCAGTATGACCCGCTTCAGAAAATTATCCAAATAATGGGGTCATGCAAAATGGAAAACCAAAACTCATGAGCAATATTGTATAAAAATATCGTAGAGGTCGTAGAGGTTTGTGATTTTCAGGAAATGCTCAAGGACTTTCAATTTTTTTTTCAGTGTGTTCTGACAAAATTAAAGTTAAAAAAATAAGTTGGCTTTGTTTTACAATTCACAGCAATTGTTAACCATGGGTAAAAACTCAACTATGCAAAAAGTAAATGCTAGCTTAGGCCTAAGAGTTACTTCAGTTCTGACCTGCATCATTTTTGGTGTTTTTAAGTAGTTTTAATTGTTTTGTTTGTTTAATTCATCTAGAATGTTAACTCTCTTTACGGCTTCTAATTTCCAACCAAGTTTGCTGCCGGCTTGCCAATACTTTCGCAAGTGGAAAATATTTTTAATTATCACCATTGAAAAGCCCCATCACTGCAAGGAAAGTATTTTTAGGGAGGGGAAAGGCGATCAATCCCCTTCTTGTGCTCGCTACCCCCTTCCAAAAATATTAGAAATAATATATATATATATATATATATATATATATATATATATATATATTATATATATATATATATATATATATATATATATATATATCATTCATTGAGTGGTACAAAATTTAAATATTGCAATCATAATAGAAGACTTATATTATTTATTATTAAAGTATAATTCCTAAAACAAGTTTTAAAATAGTGGCAGGAGAAAAGAAAAGTAAAATAAAGGATGGAGTAAGCTGACCGATTTGTCCCTCGCTTCATAAAAGCTGTATCCTGAGATTTAAAACGGTCGTCAAAAGTATGTACATTATTAAATTAAAGTTACATAGTGTTCTGCTCATGGGTAAAAAAATAGAGGGAAACGATTTAAATAAAGCAACATATGATATGTTCGAAGATCCTTGAGGGTAATCACGCCCAAACCTAAAAATCACGAAACTATGTCCTAATCCCCACCCATTAAATAATTATGTAATTTACAATGTTCAGTGTAATTTCGTTGCCAACTACAGAGGTCGCACAACGTTGAGATTTAATGATAGGGTCAAACAGCACGTACCAAGCAAAAGTAGGAGTTGGACATTCTATGCTTAGAATTTGCCCAGATACACGTGTCTTTAATATCTCTCTACTTCATTAAAAAACCGTCATGTGCAGCGAACGTCCGGACCAATTCTTTTCCAGTCCAGTCGAGTTCACTCCACATTTCATTTACACTTCTTGAAGACTATTCACGTTCGGCTGTGGTAACCTTCTCTCTGTGAACACAGGTAATGCCGTTTAGGTTGGAGCGTGATTTACATGTAGTATTTTCAAAAACATCATAACCTTGCTTAGCTTTAATTGCTTCCCGGTTCCATTTTTTTTTATCTCGGAACAGAACGCATTTTGTCTGTTTTGTTTTAAATCCCTCAATACAGTTTTAATAAAGCAAGATGTTTACTCTGTTAGGTGAACACCCATTTGGTTTTGTTTCCTCTTATTCACGCGCTTTCTTTATTCAATATAGAAAAAACAAAATAGTGAATGAATATATGTATTTATTCTGGTGAAAAGTTTTGCTTAGTGTATGAGGAAAGTAGTATACCGAAAATAAATACACAATCAAATGTATAAACAGATACAAATATAATTTTTTTAAATACACTATCCCCGCACCTCCCAACACAAGAAAAAACTTTCTACAATGCATTCAATACCTAAAACTTTTTGATTTCCATTATCTCTCTCCCTTCAGGTTAGTAGATGAATTTGACTGTGCATATGCATATTGAATGTGTGTGTGTATATATATATATATATATATATATATATATATATATATATGTGTGTGTGTGTGTGTGTGTGTGTGTGTGTGTGTGTGCATTTCTGTCCGAAAACCGATTACAAATGTCTCAACATTCAGTATATTCAAATTTCGAGTCTGTATACTTAAAATTGGCAGTTATTGCGTAGTGAAATTTACACAGAACGGCACACAGACACACAGACAGATACACTCTTCTACTTTTATAGACATACTAACATTTAAGCCGGGCGTTGCCAGGGGGTTTTGATATGTCTATTGAGCAAAACAAAAAGAGAAAAAAAAGTGGTAGTAGGAAGGCAAGCTCGAACCCGTACCGCGAAGGAGGAAAAGGACGGGGGAATAAACCTGACATCTATGCTGTTACGACCACGGCAAAACCGGAAGTAAAAGTTTCTTTTTAAATTAAGGCTAGATAATCGAAAGGAGATGACTTTCAAAAATTTCGGCGAAAAAAGCGACCCAACCTGTAGAAAAATTCCCAGTTAAAGGTTAAGATATTAATGTTTTTAGCCAATTTTTTTATATTTGTCGTCTAAAAGGTTGGACTTAAAAACGATACTGATCTTGGTAAAATCCGACGCCTCTGTCAAAAGTTTAAGGCAAACATGCAAACCTACATGCATACATACATTTATATATTGGTAACTAAAAATTTTCGACCCAAACCGATTAAAAAGCTTGCCCTATCGCTGAATATCCTTTATGTCAAATTTCAAATGTTTAGATCATACATTTTCTGAGTAATTTGGTAGAGACCGTAGAGATCAATTTATTTTAAATTTGACCCATATTATGACCCGTTTATATTTATTGTTTTGGGCTCAAATCAAGTTATTGTATTAGACCCATGTCCAAGCAAACCTATATCTAAAATTTCAAGTGTTTAGACCAAACATTGTCCGAGAAAATTTGGAGACTTCTCAAAGGTCAAATCGTTGAGGTCTGACCACTTTACTGCAAAATTTCTGACGGAAACCAATCCCTAATATTTTCATAAATCTCAGTAGCCTATATATCAAATTTCGAGTCTGTAGACTTTAAATTGAGAGAGATCTTGCGTAGGGAAATACACAAACGCACACAGACACACCGACACACCGACACACAGATACACATACCAGTTAACTTTTATATATATATATATATATATATATATATATATATATATATATATATATATATATATATATATTAAACATTGGTCAGTTTATTCCTTAACCATGGGTGCCCGGCGATGCCCGGGTGTTTGGGGGTGTATGCATAGCAAAAAACAAAACAAAAAAACGGCCCATTTATTAAATAAAATCTTACCCCTTAACATTTATTATTTTGGACTCAAATCAAGTTATTAATTTAGACATGTGTCCACGGAACTTACAACTTAAATTTCAAGGTTTTAGATCCAAAATTGGCGGAGGAGTTTGTAAGAGTTTCCGAAGGTCAAATCCATGAACTTTTACCCTGTAACATCCAAATTTCTGACCGAAAACGGATCACATAGATTTTTGCAAATATCAGTACCCTGTATATCAAATTTCGAGTGTGTAGACTAAAAATTGACAGAGTTATTGCTTAGGGAATTGTACTCAGACAGACGCACAGGCACACAGTTAGACACAGAGACAGGCACGTTAACTTTATATATATATATATATATATATATATATATATATATATATATATATATATATATAAGCGAACGTGTCTGAGAGTGTGTGTCTGTATGTGTATGTACATTTCCCTACGCAGTAACACTGTCAATTTTTAATCTGGTGACTCGAAAGTTGCTATACAGGGTACTGAGATTTGGGAAAATCTTTGTGATTTGTTTTCATGTAGAAATTTGCCTGTTAAGGTGTAAAAGTCTAACGATTTGACCTTTAAGAAGTCTACCAAACTCATCCGACAATTGTTGGTCTTACAACTTTACCTTTAAGGTATAAGTTACTTGGACGTGGATCTAACTTATGAAATGTTGAGAGGTCATAATAGGGGTGACAATTAAAAAAAAATACCGCTTTTTTTTCGCTAAACATACACCTCCAAACATCGGGGCAACGCCGGGCTGGGGTGCTAGTATAAATATATATATATATATATATATATATATATATATATATATATATATATATATATATAATCTACTTCATTTACTCACATAAAATTAATATACGAAATTATAAATTTATGCGTAAACTTTAAGTATTTTCTTCAAAAGTGCTCAATACGTAGGTAGAGCTAGTTAATAAATTATATCTTAATTAGTAAATTAGTCTTAGAGTGGATGAAACGTGGAATATTCAGTGTAGCTTAATCGCCATATATATTTTATAACTTACTGCATATATATATATATATATATATATATATATATATATATATATATATATATATGTATATATATATATGTATATATATATGTAAACATATATGCATATATATGTATATATATGTATATATATATGTATGTATATATATATATATATATATATATATATATATATATATATATTTACGTTTATTATGTAATACAATTACAAAATATCTGACTCACGTTTTCGGGTATTCTCCCCATAATATCATAAAATTCCCTTTAAATGGTAACATTGAATGCTTCGAAGACCAAACCCATTTCGTTTAATAATTCTTAGAGCTTTGCTTCCGACTAATAGTCATGGCTAATGATACATTAGCTGAAAGTAATGTGGCTAAACCCTTCAGCTTAAAGTTCACATGGAACATGAGGTGCAACAGATACTATGAAGGCATGCGCCAATCTGCTCCAAAGACGGTGGACTCCGTCTATCATACTAGAAATTACTTACGCCTGAAAGTATCCTAAAATTCTGATAGTCCTCCATTCGATAATGTATGGAATTTGTTGCCATACTTCGGCTGTTGCATTTGCTTTTTGTCTCTCACTTTTAAACATGGTTAAAATGCGAGTGGTTAACCTAATAGGAACTGCATGGACAGCTAAGATGCAACCTTTGTCCCAATGGTAGGTG
>NC_136490.1:104329292-104336792 GCF_053919585.1 Euprymna scolopes
GGAATTTAGAAAATATTTATTAATTCAGGGATCAAACATCTTACACATATTTCACACGAACCGGATGGTATCGAAATATTTACTATGGTATTCAACACGATTTTCTTAGAATCTATATGAAACAAAATAAATTAAAGGACCATATATTACCAACATTTACACCAAGAGCAGACAACCGCGCACACACACACACACACACACACACACACACACACATATATATATACATATATATATATATATATATATATATATATATATATATATATATATATATATATACACACACACATTTGTTTGGTTGTGCGTATTTTTTTATATGCATAAAACAGAAGTATTATATACACGTACGCCTACAGTGTCTCATTTAAGAAAGACATATGTGGTCATGTTCTAATTGAATTGCTTGCCGTATACTGTAAAATTATGTACAATTATTTTTTTTTTAATGTGAAGAAACTTTAGTTCATTAAAAAGTTTAATTCCTTATAAGAAAAAAGTAAAAATGTGGAATATTCTACAAGAGGGATTATTTAATGATCGTTACACAAGAGATTAATTTCTTATATAAATAAAGATTCAGGATCAAATCTTAATCTACTTGATAAAAACTATTCACCTGGTGCATGTGTTTGTGTGTGTGTGTCTGAGTCTGTGTTTGCGTATGTGTGCGTGTGTGTGTTGTGTGTGATTATAAAATTCGTGAATGACTCCCACGGTAATTTAGTTTTAGAAAAAAGTTCTTTTCTTTTCTTTTTTTTTTATTAGACTTATATCATTAGACACATACAAGAAATCCCAATCTCGTCTCTGTAAACTAAAGCAATGAATTATCCAGCGACATAAAATTTTAGTAAAATAAAGGGAAGACAATTAAATTTACAACGTACAAAATCGCCGCTTTCTAGAGACGACACTTCACGTAGATATAACCTTATATAACATTTACTAAAAATCATGGGTGAAACGTGAAACGATATTTTTACTAATTATCTTCCGCAATTTCTGACCATTAACATTAATGAAACAAGTATTCAAGTGGAAATAAAAATTCTGGACACTTAGTTTATTAAGGCAAAATTAGAAAGAGTTTACTTTTACATACCTTATATATAATATGCTTGCGTTATGTTGATTAATCGGACTATTCTTCTAATATTAAGTTGCATTATCTCACCGTTTCGGTCGCTGCAAAATGCGGGTGTTGAAAACATGCTTCTTCTTCTCTACTAAGGAAAAAAGGTTTGGCTCTGGCTCGTTTCCTTGGTAGATAACAAGAAGCATGTTTTAAACCCTCGAAGAAGGTCGCAGGTTGCAGCGACGGAGACGTTGTGGTTATAACTAGCAAGATGAGAATAATAAGCCGATTAAACAAGCATTCATCTCTCATCTAAAAACATTTACCATTGAATTTTATAGAATATATTGTTATATATATTTTATGCAACCTAAGATTTATTCAATCAGTATCCAGGGATAAAGGTGTTTCTGTATAAGAAGAATGCATTTCTCACATTGTAAAAACATATAGCATTTATATATATATATATATATATATATATATATATATATATATATATATATATATATATATATATATGCATATATACATACATATAACTAGGACCTATCCTTTAAACGTTCATTATAAATTTGTGGCAATTGTACTCGATATGTTGGAAAGAAGTAGTAAAAATATTTACACTATAAAACGTTCTGGATACTTAGTAAGAATTTTAAACGAAATTTTTGATGGCAATAAATCGACAATTAATGGATCTATTATGAGCACTTATGTGTACATGAAATTGTCTATCCATACATGCATATTCACTACCAAACGTAGACAAATTATGACTACATAGTTTATAGTGAAATTCGCGATTATGCCACCAGCACGTGTAAACAGAAGTTCTGTGTTTATAAAAACACTGACCAATCCCCGTAATCAATAACGACTTATCGAAACGCTTACACTATAACCTACGTTGTATTTGCGATTTTATTTCCCATATTAAAATGGATGAAATGGGTTTTAATAAATATATATATATATTTGTCGGTAGTTTTCCTTTACCTTTGATATTTGAATGTGTAATAACAATTGCACACACGCACATATGCATATATGTATGTATACATCAGAATTTGTATACACGCACAGAGATATCCATACATATATGTACGTATATATATATATATATATATATATATATATATATATATATATATATATATATATATATATATATGTATAATAATAACAAACTGTAGTTAAATATTTAGAAATTTATATAGACTCGAAAACAGACTCCTTTATTCTATCAGAACCGGACAAATATTGGAATCGTTCCCTCACTTATACAAACACACATATACACACACACACACACACACATATATATATATATATATATATATATATATATATATATATATATTAATCGGATCAAGATATATTAAGAAAACAAACAAATCAAGATACAACAAGCTCTTCACATCGAAAAGAGGCAATACATATACCATGTTTTATAGCGATTGTTCTCCTTTTAAGATTGGCAGGGTTTAGTTTCGAATTGCGATAACTTAAATGAGTCTTTTCCCTTTTTATGCCATTTTCGTTCTTATTGATCTTAGGATGCAATAAAAGTCTATGTAACTTTTATTACTCATCTTGTAGTTATATATAATTATATATATATATATATATATTATATATATATATATATATATATATATATATATATTATATATGTTATATATATCAAATATAAAAGTACATATGTGTATATATATATTAAATGTATATATGTATTATATATATGTACATATATATGTACATATATATATATATATATATATATATATATATATATATATATATATATATATATGCCCGTTTACATATCTGCTTATTCGAAAATATATGTAATAAAATTCATATAACTATTGGTTACCTCTTAAAACAATACTAGTCAGTACGTTTTAAGCAATGTAGTATGCCATACCCATCGATTTTTCTACTAAGGTCCCCTTTAGCAATAGTTGTTCCCCTTAGGTGTTTGCCCTTTATGCTGTTTTTATAACATTAAACATATGTATAGATATTCCTTTAGTGCTGGAATTTATCCATAATCGAGAAAAAAACAAAACAAAAAAAAAGCAATCGGTTCTTTCTTCATAAACGGTCGTAAATACTAACCAAATACACAATTACTCAGTTATCTGTCCTCATGTGCGGTTTATTTAACAACTCTCAAATTGCCTTAGATGCCTCTGCTAGCATCGGTATTGAGACTTTTCTCGTTCTGTAAATAAGATAACAGAATAATGGATTCTTTTACTGGTTATTTATGCAAGAACTATTAACAACTATTTCTGAAAATAGGTACCAGAGGAATTAGACTTTTGAATACGATTAAGTAAAATCAATAAATGGTAGCTTGTATTTCTCAATTGTCATCGATAATTCGTTTTGGTTTATATACAATCCCAAATATCGCATAAAATATAAACCCAGAAATTGCATTTTATTTATATACTAGCATAATATTCAGCGTTGTTCGCGGTTTAAGAGGTGTGTGTTGAGCAAAAAAAAAAAAAAAAGTGGTAGTAGGCAGACAGACTCTAACTCTAGCGAAGGAGGAAAATAACGTAAAAAAAAGTGGCGTCTTTGCTCTTGCCGCAATCGCCAAACACGAAAGTGACAGATGTTTGAATTAGGCAAGTCAATCGAAAACAGGGGATGGCTTTCGAAAATATCGGGGGCAAAAAGCGACTTCTCCCTGTGGAAATGTTCCTAAGTAGGAGTGAAGGAATTAATGTTTTTAGCCAATTTTTTCGATATTTGTCTTCCGAAGAGTTTTGCTTCAAAACTATAAAAATTCGTGAAAATCTTCGCTTCGAAAGTTTAAGGCAGCCATAAATAGATTTAAACATACGGATGAGATTTTAGAGTATAGACTAGCATGGACTACCCGAACCTGCCGGTTGTAAGATGCGCACAAATAATAGTTTAATTCATGCAGATTCGTATTTATTATTACATAGCAAGTTTTTATATAATATAATAGTGTACCTAATATATATATATATATATATATATATACATATATATATATATATACATATATATATATTTATGTATACATATAGTTATATATATATATTTATGTATGCATATAGTTATATATATATATATATATATATATATATATATATATATATATATATATATGTCTGATGTAAATAGTAAAACAAAAGAGACGACAGCCACCACCTAGAATCGAAACTAAAACATTTGTCGAGCCAGATTTATTCGCTAACGTTTGAGTTAAATTGATCAGCAGATGAGACAGCTTTAAAACTAAACCAATGTTTGATATGACTAGTTTACTCATACGCAACTAGAACTGTCGTCAATTTGAAATGAAGAATTTGCATTTCAATTTGCTAACTTTTGTACACTTTATAGATCAATCCAAAAAAAAGAGAGTACTCGTTATAAAAATCCTTGCTGGAAGATAACTATGCCCTAGTATTTTTAGTGCTATGTGATCAGTAGTTTAAGAGTTTGGCGATTAAATATTTACACACACAAACACACACACACAAACACACACACACACACACACACACACACACATATATATATATATACGGTTTTATTTACATAGATAAAATATTCATATTAATGTTGATATTTTATTCGAATTTAAAATTAAAGTAAAATTATCTAAATAATTTTCAAGTATAGTTAATACATAAACTTTCAATAGTAGTAGTCATTTTATCTGCATTTTAAGATAAATTTTCACAGCGGGTAAAAGTTAGGTAGAATTTATTTAAATATATACTCAAGGATACAACAGTTTCTTGGTAAGAGTGTACACTTCGTTTTTTTTGCTTTTTTGACCGACATCTGTTTGAATATTGTTTAAAGAAAAAAAAAGTAATTTTACGTAAATTTATCAAAGTTCCGAAAATCCTAAAATAAATACACGTATGTAGACGATATCTTGTCTGATAATTTCTATAATGAAGAAGGGTGTTCTTTGTTTTAAGAAAGAAAGCGAAGTGAAAGGGAGTGGGGTGGGTTGTAGAGAGGTTGTGTGAACCGAGGTGGATACGGTTACAGAGAAAAGGGAAATACCTAAGGATAGACCGATTATACCGCATGGACAACCGAAACGACTGTGCAGCAGCGAGGGTCATTGGAATCTAAATATCATAGATTTGAAAACAGGTATAAAAGGAAGTGACACATGAGAAATAGGACAGTATGGCGGGTGGAGTCTGCGAACAGTTAAGTCCTGACGGTTGTCGCTCTGTATTTGTGTACACGCTTGCCTAACCACCGAATTTTGAATTAAAATTCATTTTTTTTTAAAGGCAGAAAAATAATTCGGGGCGGGTGCAT
Source organism: Euprymna scolopes (assembly GCF_053919585.1). Taxonomy (NCBI): domain Eukaryota; kingdom Metazoa; phylum Mollusca; class Cephalopoda; order Sepiida; family Sepiolidae; genus Euprymna; species Euprymna scolopes. The sequence continues at coordinate 104,334,712 of NC_136490.1, forward strand.
ATTCGCTCTGAATATATTTCCAGTTTTATATATATATATATATATATATATATATATATATATATATATATATATATATATATATATATATATATATATATATATATATATTGCAATTAAATTTACCAAAATCATCCAAGATGGTAAAACTAAAGTATATTATAAATATTAAATAATTAATATTCATCAAAATAATCTCAACCAGATGTTAAAACTCGATAAAACCAAATAGGAGATACAGCTTATAATAAGAGCAAACATTTAATAAAACATGTTAAAACACACTTTTAAAAAGTTGTAAAAACATATTTAATCGGAAACGGTAACACTTGATAAGTGGATAGTCATTAATCCGCGGAATTTCGCAAAAATACTTTCCTTCTCATCAGAGGGTAGGAATTAACAAAATGCGGGATCGGATTTTGCATACAAAAGTATTTGATGAAACTACAAGTAAGTCATAGATAGATCTTACTTGATAACAAAAAATGCAGCAGAGGGAATATGGTGAAGAAAAGGGTGATTATATATATATATATATATATATATATATATATATATATATATATATATATATATATATATATATATAGATATAGATATATAAGTGAAGGTGTCTGTGTGTGTACGTGTGTCTGTCTGTGTAGATTTTTCTACGCAATAACTCTGTGAATTTTCAATCTATATACTCGAAATTTGATACATAGCGTATTGAGCTTTGGGAAACTCTTTGTAATCCATGTTCAGCCAGAAATTGGGCTGTTAAGGGGTCAAAGGTCAACGATTTGAGCATTGAAAACTCTACCAAACTCCTTCGCGAATTTTAGGTCTAAATCTGAAAATCTGATAGGTTCCTTGCACATGGATCTAACATAATGTGATTTGAGCCCAACACATTCTAAGTTAAGGGATCATAATATAGGTCAAATTTGAAAAAAATTGACCGCATTTTTTTTTTTTTTTGCTCAACATACACTTCTAGTCACCCGGGCAACGCTGGGTTAGAATTCTAGTGTATATATTTACTTATAGATTGATCCGATGTCGTCCATGATTGAATGAGGATTAAAAAGTGATCAAAAATTGATTCAGCCGTCCAGACTTTTAATGACATCAAAATCGGTGAAAGTGCTCATTTTTTAATCAAATTGATTGACTGCCTTCTTTAGTTTAGTACCCCCCACAATGCACCGAGAAGCTTCACATTCCTTACCAAAGTTAATTAGCTGAAAATATATTGTATTCTAGATGGGATTGTATAAAGTCTACTGTTGATCTTACAAAATTATGAGCAAATAATCGATACAATTATAGCTACAAAATGCAAAAGTCTAGTAACAATGTAAAATTGTGCTTGAAAAAAAAACATTCATTTTTACGACAAACCTACAGTTGGTTATTTGGTTATTTTTACATATTAAATTCATTAAAGTAAAACGTCAAAACTCAAGTATCATTTTTCTACGCGACCTTTCTGCTTGTGCGTTAATAAAACTTTTAAAATGCAATTAAAATGTTAGGTTGTATAAAAGAGTTAACATTGTGCAAAATCAAACTTCTATCTTTAATCGCATTTTTTAAAATATTTTTCAGACATATTTTGTTAAAAAACCTACGAAGGAACTTCCCAAAAAATTAAAAAAAATATCGGCTCAGCCGTTTCCAAGTCTATAAGGAACAAACACACACGCACATACGAACACACATACAAAGTTATGTTTTAAAATAGTCTATATATCTATATATCTATATGTGTGTGTGCGTGCGTGTGTGTGTGTGTGTGTGAGTATGTGTGTGTGTTTACTTAGATGGATTTATATGTGAAAATGTGAAAATGTATTGCAGCATATTTGCAGACAATAAGTAGCTTTAATTATTTAGAAGGTATGAGTACATCGCGGAAAACACAACACATCATATAAGTTTTGTCCCAAACTATGAAATAAAGAAGTATTTTCATATACGTATAAAATGATATAGTCATAGCTAAAACCCTCAAACTGAATTTATTGTGAATAACATAATTTATAACATATTAATGTATGAGAAGCAACAATCAAAATTACACAACGACATCGTTA
>NC_136490.1:104344292-104346792 GCF_053919585.1 Euprymna scolopes
TTCTCATGCTCCATCTAGTAATTTCTGAAAAAAAAGCGTTTATGGTTTTACTTAAAATTTGAATATTGCAACTTTAAAGTTGTTGTTTTTTATTTGATTATATATAATTATATTCATTTATGATATTTACTTCAGATGTCTTTTCCTTTCATATAAACAGTTTGTAGTTGTTCAAGGCTGAAAATTGTAATCGCAGCAAAAACGATCATACTTTAATATATAGTTTCATTTAAAATGTTTGATGGTGGAAAAATTGTTTTATTCGTTTGTTATTTTTATTTGGCAAGAAATCACTGTTTCCTAAGCGAAAAAAGTAATAAATGTTCAGTACAACATCTCCACTTAGAGATCTAATATTTAACATACTTTCATGTGTTACAATGTGAGTGTTTGTATAAGTATATACAAATATATATCTAGTTTATAGACATGTATATATTTATTTCAAGTTCATATTATGATTGCTTAATAACATATTAGTGTTTTCATTTGAACAATACAAATATAACGCATCATTAATATGAACGCTTTTTAATTTCAAAAATATACATACCTAATAATGATAATTATTAATAATTCATTAGACATCTCTATATTTAGTGCAACACTACATACTATTCGCTTCCCTTGTTATTTAATTGGTATTTATACATACTAATAATTCTCTTACTAAATAATGATTTTTATTAAACCTTAAAATCATCCCAACCTTACTTATTCAACAAATACCTTATTTAACATTCATGAAACTACTGTGTAATCAGTTTTAATTTTTTAATAAAAAGCAATCCATCCGAGTTGTCCATTGTTTAGTAATACGATTTTTACCAAAATTGATTTCGATTCAACTGATATCCAAACAACCATGATATATTTTCCTTTATATATGATATATATACACATAAAAATGAAATAGATATTTTAATAAGCACATACACACACACACACATATATATATATATATATATATATATATATATACATACATACACACATACATATGAACGTATTTATAGACATGTATATAGATGTATCTATAACATCCTGTATATATACATATATACATATATACATACATACATATATACATACATATATGCATACACACACACACACACACACACACACACATATATATATATATATATATATATATATATATATATATATATATATATATATATATATATATATATTGAAAGCTGAGAAAGAAAGGAAAACACTTCTTTAGCTCAGGATAACTCGGTGCTAAACGCTTTAAAGCACCATAGAATAAAAAAAAAACTTCATTATACACTTAATATATAAATTGCTCCTATAAACCGTGTTGAGATAGGTTTGCTTTATAAAACATACATTGGCCAGTTCAATTCATACTTTATATATATATATATATATATATATATATATATATATATATATATATATATATATATATATATATATATATATATATATATATATATATATATGAATGTGTCTCGGTATTGCAATGTTTTACAATACCCTTAAATATGATCTTCTTATTAATGTTGATTCTATTTATTTTATAATATAAGTGGCTTAATGTACAGTAATTATTTAAAAAAGATAAAAAGAATAACTTCTGCGCCACCACCGAGATTCGAAACCAAAACGTTTAGCTAACATTTTTTTTTGGACGTTAATGCGTGTACTATAAATAAATGTTTGCCGCTAGACTAAAAATTTAAGTATGAACAAGAAGATTTACGCATGCATAATCGAACTTCACCTGGCAAATTTCATCCTTTTCAGTTTTCACACTTCTGCACCGACTATCCCCGGCGAATATCCAAATATCAAGTTTCGCATGAGTTTAAATTACTACCATTGTAAGTTTCCTATACGTAGACTAAAAACTAATAGACGAGTTTTGTGGGCAATTTTTAAATAAATAAATATATATACACATGCATAAATATATTTACAAAGAATTTGTGTTTACTATATTTTTTTTTACCGCAATATTATGCGATCATAAATCATGCATATTTATTCGCATGAATATAATTACACGTAATAGTTAACTAAAGATGATCATAAGAAAACCGAAAATGACTAATATGAAATTAATTAAAATGTATATGCAAATTAGCTAAACCTTTTGCAGACGAATGCAATTTCCTAATCCATATGTAACAAAGGTATATTTTCTTTTTAAATAAATAGGAGAAAAAGGTGTTTTTAATATAAATATCACGACACAAACTCCCCCCATATATATATATATATATATATATATATATATATATATATATATATATATATATATATATGAGCCCAAAGTTATATGGAAACAAAGAGTAGATACTTTATTTTTATTTAGTACGTTTGAAAGTCTCTCTTATTAGAGGGCGTATTCTAGAATTTATAAATATTTCTTAATTTATATAGAAAATTCGTATCATCATTCCAGCTATATCTAACTTTCAGCTTAGTGCAATAATTCATTATATAAAACTTTTATTTTTAATTCTGC
>NC_136490.1:104349292-104354292 GCF_053919585.1 Euprymna scolopes
CGGTACGAACACATGATATCGATAACGGTCCGTACGTTGAGATTTATTCAAAGGTTATGCATCACAAATTATACGATAATAAAATAGGAGACACATCAGTACCTACACTTTAATTGAACATTAAATCTCGAAACTGAGTTTAATGAACACTTCAGAGATGTCGTTAATATAAACTAAGATATTTTTATAATGGGGAAAACTAACATGAATCTACAAGAAATTTTCCTTGACTTCCAATAACATGTTGTGTCAGTAAGTATCTTAACCTGTCATTCATTTCGTTTAGCTTTATTTGAAAATAACAAAAAACTTGTTCGTAATATTATTTTATAAGCCTTGAGAAACTTATTAATATTCCGGAAAGCATTATTAAAGATTTATGATTGATTGAAATGTCTTAGTCAAAAGTATTACTAAATAGGTAATAATTTAATTAAACGTTTTTTGTTAAAAGGCTCGCAATATATATATATATATATATATATATATATATATATATACTTTTTACAAGCTATTTCATATTTCCAATAGAATTATAGTAAGCAAACGATATTACTACAGGTGAAACAAATAGTACAACTAAGATTATGCGAAATTATTATTTAGAAAATACTAAGTCATGTACATATATATATATATATATATATATATATATATATATATGTATATATATATATATATGTATATATATGTATATATATATATATATATATATATATATATATATTAAGTTGTAAAATGCATATGGCGCAGAAGCCTGAAGGATCCTAGCGTGGATAAAACGCAGAGTGTTCTGTATAGCTTACTAGCCATATATATTTTATAACTTACTGACTAGTTTACCTATATATTGAGCCCTGTTGAAATAAATACTTAAAGTGTACGCATAAATTTTTACTTTCGTATATTAATTTATGTGAGTAAATCAAGTAGTTATATATATATATATATATATATATATATAATGGTCGATCACTATTATCACTATAAAAATTACTCACGATAATATGCTGTATTAATAACATCACTATAAAATTATTGTTAAATATTGCAACTAATATTATAGTTAAAGTATGATCAACACAAAAACGTATGAACATCTGTGTTAGTGTTGTTTAATCTGATGTTTTATATAATGCCTCGTTAAGAATTAAAAATAGATTTCATTTTGTTCAAAATATGATGAGATTGCGTCATGTATATTTATTTTCTGACGCTACATTTTAAATTACCAATTTACAAGTCTATTACGAATTACAATGTCTGTGTTATATGTCAAGTCTTAATGCTTTGAAACACGCTTCATAATAATAGGCACCCAGTAGGTGACAGCTGTTTGTAAAAAAAATCAGTGTGTTGTGTTTATTGAATCGTCTAAACTTCTGACATTATTCGACTTATTATCTATTTTGTACTTAGGGTTACACAATTAAAATCTAACAATATTCTGGCTGATTTTCATCGTCCTAATATTTTCAATTCAGTAATATACCCTTAATAAAATTATTATTCGTTTGACAAAGTTTGGCTTGAATTGTCTCCCTTAGAAATTAATAAACGTAATGTTTTTGTAATTCATCTATTTTTTAAATGAAATAACTTTACTGTTAATATCAACTAATTCACATAGAAACAAACGCCCCCTACACACAGAGGCATACAGACACACCCACACACCCACACACACACACACACACACACATATATATATATAAATATATATACATAAAATATATATATATATATATAGATATATAGGTATATATAGATGTATATGTATATATATATATAAATATATATATATAAATATATATATAAATATATATATATATATATATATATATATATATATATATATATATATATATACATAGGCAACTAAACAAAAAATTAAATTACAGAAAATAATTATTATTCATAAATTGTTTAAAATATGTGTACACGATTTATATTAAAGTGATATTTTGTTCTTTGTTTTTTCTATATAAATTGTATTTTAAAAGGTGTTGTTCTATTAGTGATTAAAGTTTTGATGGTCATATACATGAACAAAAAACGCATTTATTAACGATGGTGTAATCCAGGAGTTTCCATGTAATATGATAATACTTTTTGAAAAAAAAAAATACGTTTGAATGTATTTCAGTTTAGGAAAGGATAACGAACATTCACAGGATGGTATCTTATTTTATTATTTTACTCTAGAATGCCACAGCATATTATGATTTCTTACTATGAAACTCAAAAAAAAATAGCACCGATTAAACCACGCTGCACTTAGCTATGACCGCCTTTACCTCACCCCAGTTGAGCGTCTCATTTCCAGATTACGTAAATTCCGTTATTTTATTTGATTATTAAAATAATATATCGCAAGTAAAATTACAAAACTGTTCTTAAAAATGGCATAGACTATCAAATCAATCCACATATATCCAATTTTTTTTTTAAATCCCAAAATTGCCCTTTTACCATAAAGATCAAACAAAAACAAATGATGCATAATATGGTAATAATTAATATTACCGATAGTAATTCATATGTAAGCGGATAATACTATTTTAAAATTAGTTTATACCAATGCAATTTACTGCCCCATTTGTTGCATATTTACGTTAAGGTGATATCTTATTTTCAATAAATGTGAGAACGAGTAAATTATAGAAAATGTATTGATTAATAAAATAATCCAAAAACGAAAAGTATAAAAACGCGGATTATGTTACTCAAAGCTTAGATTAAGGGAAAAAGAAAAAAGCTTTAAACATTTTTATAGATTAACATTTGAAACGCAAATATGTCACAAATAATTCCGTGCAGCAAAATAAATTAAGAGGAAGGGCTAATTTCTTAACGTTACTACATTTAAAATAGTTTTTGTTGCTATTAGGAATGATTACTGGAAATTTGTCGCCAAGTGCTACTTCATGAGTATATACACGTAAGAAGTTAATGTGTTTCTTATTAGAGATATAGCGGGTGTTTGAAAACATTGGACCAACTGCTCATACTTAATTGGTAATTGTACGAATGTGCATTCATTTTTGTTTATAAAAAGTGTGTTAAAGATTTCTTTGTTTATGTTATAATAAAAAATGCTGGTAACAATAATAATAATAAAAATAATAATAATAATAATAATAATAATAATAATAATAATAATAATAATAATAATAATAATAATAAATAAATAAATAAATAAATAAATAATTTTTATTTTAATTAACTTGGCACAAGTTGTGAAGCGTCTGAATGTAAGGAACTTACATAAAGAAAAATATCCTTATCGCCAAGACGCCTATAACCTAGGTCTTCTACAGTAGTTATGAAAAAAAAATGAGCACTGAGAGGATTCCACGAACTTCTAATTCTTGAAAAGAAGCTACTGGATAAGAATATGTATGGCAATGAGGCATGAAATTAAATTGAAAGTTCTTAGTAATTATATAATTATTGAAAAGACTGTAATCAGAGGAATTATCGAGAAGATACAAGTAATAACAATGATGACAATGATAAATGAATGATTAAGGAACTTATTTGAATCCGGAATGTAATAAACCTCAGCTACTTACTAATCCTAACCGGGCATAGAAGATACTCTGACACAAGCGAAACACAAATAAACACCATAAATTATCAACAAAACTGAAACAGTATAATTGGAAGTAATCGCCCTTCCCTAGAGAAAGTGCCGGTATCAAATGAGCCCACACTAAGTAGTCGAGGAGGGTCAAAGAGAATGGGAAGACCGAGGAGAGAAACACTGAATACCCCTCCAATGGATAAGTGCGAAGAGAACTGGGATTTGAAGATGCTCATTGCAACACAAATTTCAGTGGTCGATTCCAACAACACTTCAATAGTAACAACTGTAGGAATAACGCAAATTAATTCGCAAATGTTATCGAATGAGTTGGAAATTACCGGGAATAGGGGGAAATTACTGTCACTCAGATTCCAGGGAACACCAGAGGTTTAGCAAAAAGAAATCTAAGATGGTCTGTGCGAAAACTCCTCCTGAGCAATAATAATAATAATAATAATAATAATAATAATAATAATAATAATAGGAAACCCCTTGAATGCGGAGAATAACACAAGACAATATAACGAAGACGCGTTACAGGGAATGAAGAACACCGAAGCTGCAGAATTACATGTTCTACACCACCATCATGCATCCCCTCCATTGTTTCACCACGGTTCTCCCCCAATAGAAAAGTGATACCAAAGAGCTGAGAAGGGTCAAGGAGGATGGAAAGACCGCAGAGAGAGCACTGGTCATACCTCCGCTGGACAAGTGTGAAGAGAACTGGGATCTTGGGGAGGCTTATTGCCACTCAAATTCCAGTATAAACCAATGGTCATTTGCCAGCGAGAAACCAATGGTAAGAGACTGTTGCGATTCTGCAAATTTATTTGCAAATGCTATCGAAGGAGGAGGAGAGGGCTGGACGTCTGGGGAGACTTGTTGTCACTCAGCTTCCAGAGAACACCACAAGTCTCCAATCAGATAGTTTGTTGACTTGTTTGAAAGCTCCATGTGAGCCCATAATAATAATAATAATAATAATAATAATAATAATAATAATACATAAACGGGCAAAAATACTTTCAAGTGGCGCCCCTTCAAGTGAAAAAAAAACAGTCATATAGACGCTCTGACACATACGTCGTGGCACGATCCTCGGCTTGTATTCCACTAAGTAGCCATTTAAGGAGGAATTGAAAATCAGGGGGAATAATACAATTCGTCCTTTTCTTGAAGCACTTGTGAATGAAGTCGAACCTCCGAAGATTTGCCACACTTTAGTTCATAGGATGGGTAACGTTCGATGTAAGCCTTAAATCAATGGTAAAGGACTGGTACTTTAAAGAAAAATAAATAGTGCATCCCAGAGAATGTTACAAATATGTTAGAGAAAACCAGTAGTTATTGCAGGTTAGATAGCACTGAAAAGAATTTGAGTGCTAAGTGCTAATGTATAATTAGCATT
>NC_136490.1:104356792-104371792 GCF_053919585.1 Euprymna scolopes
AATGCTTTTGTAATCAAGAGCCCTATGTGTGGTAAAGCATCTATACACAGAATTATCTGAATATTATAAAGATAATACGCACATCAACAAACGATTCGACATAGACATATAGTCATAAGTTCGAAAGTTTCATCGATCCGCGTAAAATTATTGTAATATATATATATGTATATATATATATATATATATATATATACATATATATGTGTGTGTGTGTGTGTGTATGTATGTATGTATATTTATATATATACAGAGAGAGAGAGAGAGAGAGAGGGTGTGTGTGAAAGGGGGAGAGATAGATATATAATAATGAAATATAAATATTTACTTTTTATACCTATGGACACTTGTGTTTATTTCTTTCGCAAACAGCAATGCACCAATGCAGGACGTGACAATTTCTACTGGTCGTAAGATTCGCACAAAGGCACTTTTACTAGAAATCGCGATCTCTCACTAGTCCGGCCGATCGTCTTATAATTTCCTAGACGGTGCTCAAGATTAAAGATTTTATTTCTTCATGGAGCGAAATAATTATGAATTTTGAAGTATAAATAATTATTTTCACCCCCACACATATTAATGTTTCATGCTTTTGCAATCATCAGGGCAGGAAGTTATGATTGCCGCTAATCGAAGGATTCGAACCTTGCTACTAAGCCATCATTCCACGCAGATCGATTAACGTTTCGAATTCATGATTATATATATATATATATATATATATATATATATATATATATATATATATATATATATATATATATATATATATAGATAGATAGATAGATAGATGAGAGAGAGAGACAAATGTAGGGAGGGAAAAAGATGTGAACTTACTGCACTATTTTATAGATATTTGTGGTTAACGCATCTTTAAAAAAAAGTTTTCTCATCTCAGAGTGCATTTTTGGGGGGAGCTATAATTCCTCCACTTAAAAAAAAATACCTAGGTTCCATATTTGTGTTTTTTTTTAAGAAATACAATAGAATCACATTATGCATACAATGCTCTAATATTAATAACTCTTGTTGATTAATGACCATTGCTTGTATTTCTACTGAAACAGAAATGGAATAGTTGACAATGAAACGAAAAATATAAAATCACATTTAATATAATAATTAATATCGATGTAAATCAATTATATGGATGCCCCTTTACTGATCCATAAATGGACTGAATTAACCTTAGATTAAAACAACTAAACAACTATAATTTTACCAATATAAGTTGAGACAATGCCGTTTATTATGGAATACACATTGATAATATAATGAAATAACTCGGGGTCGAGCGGTTGTTGTAAGGGAATCACGTTCCTTTTTCATTCCTTTCCAGACAAACTCCTAATCTTTCAATATAGATATACAAGCAAACTCTCCGTATGTGAAGCATACTTAATGGTATTGAATTCAGGTAAAATTAAAGTATTATATTAAAAAATTAAAATATATTTCCATTCTATTTAAAATGTATCCGAATGCATGTCGGCTTCTTATTTACTTATATTGCAAATTTAATTTCTTAAGATTCTTATAGAATTCTAAAGATATCTGGTCTGGACAATTTTGTACTATGAGAAAAGAATTTGTATAAATTCGGTGTTAAGCAAAAACGACATATACCCTCAGTCACTACCAAAAAAAAAAAAAAAAAAACGACAATTATCCCCGTTAGCAATGTGTACAATGTAAACATGCATATAATTTTAGCATGCGTGCATTATGTGTATATTATGTAGTAATACATACAACAGGGGATAGTATATAATAGAAATAAAAATTGAAAATATATTTCAAGTTATACATATAAAAAGTATTATGTGTGTGTGTGTGTGTGTGTGTGTGTGTGTGTGTGTGTGTGTGTGTGTGTGTGTGTGTGTAACTTTTGTCTTGAAAGGCATCGGAACTATATATGTATGATTTTCCCAACACCTTTGCATGGCCATCATATCGGATTTCGGGGCAATGTAGTGCCTTTATATCTGTCTTTCTCTGGTTAACAAACTTACCTCCGTTGACGGGCCTCATCCAAGGGTACACAGGCATTGACTGTTGGTTCATCCCGTTAACAAGTCCAGCATTTGTGTTTCCATAATTTACAGGGTTACCAGGTCCGGGCGGACTTAACTGGGGTGGCTGCAGGTGTGGTGGTGCTGGTGGCCCGCTCACACCGCAACTGTCCCCAACATTGGCCACCGGTTTACAGTGGTTCAGCGAACCATCGTCGTAAATCTGTCCTCCAGCTCCGTTTGTGTAGTGATGATTTTGGTAAGACGACATTTGGTAGCCGGGTCCATTGAAGCAGTAAGCATTTGATTTTGTCGTCATGTCGTGGTATGGAGAAAATCGGGAGTAACCCGCTAGGGGAAACGCCGCCGATGTCTCATGGTTTTCGTACGTGGGTATGTGATGATGTTGTTGTTGCTGTTGGTGCGCTGTTGAAGAAACCGCCGTAACAGTACTTTGGAATCCTGGAGGACCTGGTTCCATTTTATTGTCTTGTTGGGAATAAAAAAAATCCGCCGGCGTCGTTGCACCCGGACCATTCGTGGGAATCATGTTGCTGTTATAATACGAACTCATTGTGAAGGACGGGGATTTTTTTCTTCTTGTTTTCAAAGAAAAAAAAACAAAAAAAAAAACAACACTTTTTAATGTAAAAATTGGGTATCCGTTTAGTTATTTTTTCTTACCTTACGTTAAATAATACTTTTAAGTTAAAAAATAAATACTCATTAATGAATAATTTTTATGCATGTGTTCTCATCTATACACACATGCATATATAGATATAAATATATTAATTTTTGCATGTGTATATATATTTGTGTGTGTGTCTCCTTCTGGTTTGCGTGACGTCTGCGGCTAGTCGTACATGACCGTCGATCACCCCCACTAACGTTTGTGGGATTACATGCCAGAGACGCGAACCACGTGACTGTCGGTGATAGCCAATCAGCAGAGTTTAGAGTAAACTTCACATGGCTGCGCGCACTTGCTCGCGCGCAGACACCGATACTAAGACGTCTACAAAAAAAGAAAAAAAGTATAACACTGAGTCGAATATGTGTGAATATATGTGCGTCTGTTAGATTTCCTTGCGTGTGTGATATTATTCATAAGTGAAAGCTTTTGAGCAAATTCAGTTTTACTTTGTTTTCTTTTGTATATAACGATTAATATATTTTCGATGTATGTACGGGTCGATGTATGGTTGGATTTGCTTTTAGAAACAACCAGTGATAAGTTGTAAATGAGTTTGACAGAGTTGCTAGATAGCTTTCTTTTATTAACGGATCAATTCGTTTGTTTTTTTTATCTACTTACTCATTTGTTTTGTTATTTTTTTTATTTTTTTTTGTTGTTTTTTTGCTTTTGGGGAACGTGTGTTGTTATTTAAATTGAGATTAATATTTGATTTACTTTAATTTAATTTATTTTTATTTTGCTTCTTTCTTGTTTCATATTAATTAATCATTTCTTAAAAAAGTGTTCTTTTTATTTTTTTAATTATGTCAAAGTGTTTAACTTCTTTTCTCTGTTTTTTTTTTTTTAATTTTAACAGGTTATTAAAATCTATTGATTAGAAATATGTATTCTGCACTCGATTTTAATTATTATGATATTGTGTTCTGTTTAGTCAGTAGTTAATTTTTTTTTTAAATTAAACATTGTTTTCTTCTACTCCATATTAATCCTCTGAAGGTTTATGTTATATTTCTCTTTCGTATTCAAGTACTTTGTTTTTGTAATCGATTATACTTGTCGCACTACATTTCACTTTATTTTATAATTTCTTCTACATTTTTTGTTATATAGATTACAAATATCGTTTTCCCTTCGTCTCTAATCTGATTGTATAATATCCCTATTACTTATCATCATCCAATTAGGCCTAGATATTTGTATCTTATTTCTTTTCTCATAATTATTCTACCCCCCTCTGCGAGGTCTTCTTCTTATTAGTATCTTATAAAATCGATCGATAATGTTATGTGTCGTAAAGTATTTATTCTATATTCTACACACTAATTATTATCTAAATGAATCTCATAAATAAGAAATCGGTTCCTTTCTTATTAAACCACGTGTGCTGAATATTATTTAATATAAATATTATTTAATGCGCTTAAGGCTAGAGCATTTCATTATATTTTCTTTTAAATAACCTCTCGACCGTTCTTAATAGCAATTATTTAACTTTACACGATAAGTTTTTTTTTTATCGGCAATGCTTGTAAAACATTTAACTCTCTTTGCATTTTAGTAGTATGAATATTTTGTCATAAACAATGGGGTGTTTGAAAACTACCAAACTTTGTTTAAAACAAATTCTAAGGCTAAGGTAACTATATTAGCAGTAAGTGGACTATATGATTAATCATCGTCACTTTTAATTTATTCCTGTTGATTAATTTTATTAAGAAAATGATATATTTAATATTAAATATACATCAACTTATACAAATGCATGTTGTATACGGTAATGTAATTTAATTTTGAATGATTTTGTAATATGTCGAATATTTAAGTCAAAAAGACTTAAGTATTTCGAGGAAAGAGTGTTATTAAATATTTCTACCTCGATTTGAAATGATAAAACGAATAATTAACGAATGTCTCATAAGATTAATTATATTTGATCCAAACAATAGCGGGAAATGTGAAAAAACATTTGAATTCAGACAATAGTATTTAAACTTTTTTAAGAATTTACATTTTAAGAAATATTTCTTAAAACATGAGAAAATATATACATCTGATCCATACGATATAACTATATGGATTTTATCCTGTGGTGAATTTGAATAACTTTTTAGAAATATCTAATTTAATAATACTAATAATACTACTCCTAACAATAATGATAATAATAATAAAAACAACAACAACAACACTAATAATAATAATAATAATAATAATAATAATAATAATAATAATAATAATAAAGAGAATGCTTAAAATAAGTTTTAAATGAGAAATATTGAGAATAGGTTTACTCAAGTAATATTTCTACTTTTCCTAAAAATCTTATTAAAATCCTTTTCTAACCCTTTTTTTAATATATTTATAATGTAAAAAATTACACTAATATGGAAGTAACGGTCGTTTTCCATAACAATAAACTTTATTAATATTTTAATTATGAATAAATAAAACAAAACATCGGAATAAATATATAGCCACTTAATATTTCTAACAGAATAAAGATTACAGTAATTATATTTCTGTGACATGTTTTAAACTACATGAAGTCAACATGTTGTTATTGATTTTAAAATACATGGTCTTATCAATGGCGTATATTATGTAATATTGCGCAATTATATATTGAATAATAATTTCAAAAATGAACAGATTATATTTAGAAAACTATTTAAGGAAACTTTTATAATTAATGAATTAAATTTTCAATAAACTGGATTTTAATATTTCATCCCTAATATGAAAGTGCGCCATCATGGCTGATCTGTTTAACAAGTCCTTTATTGTTAATTTAATTCTAACGAATTGTACATTGTAAAAAGCCAAAAAAAAATAATATACATCTAGTTGATTATATATATATATATATATATATATAGATAGATAGATAGATAGATAGATAGATAGATAGATAGATAGACAGATATACTCTAAAACATTTAGAGATTAAGTTGAAAACAAAAGGCGGAGTTACTATTTTAAGAAGGGTCAACCTGATAGTTGATAGATGCACGGTTTTAGGAATTAACAAATAAAATTGTAGACTCTTTTCTAATTTCAAATAACTAATATTACATAATAAAAATCTGATATGATATATAAAAATAAAATTAGTATTTGATTCGACAAAAATATGAACATGTATAATTTTTACAGTTTTCTGGGTTTTTTTTTAATTTTTCAATGTTGAAGGAAAATTATATTAAACCTTGATTGGTATTAATTATATTGTAAATGCGAATAATCTCAGCGTAAAACAGCTTTTGAAATGTTTTCAGAAAAATATGAAATAAACGTCTACCAAGCGACCAATTATTTACACTTTAAAGTACTATAATCGATGAACGTAATTCCATCGACACTTACACGATACTAATAAATGTATTCTTGTTGTTTTTAATTAATGTATGTTTAGGTTTGTTTTCATTGCAAACAAGTTTTCATGGTAATATCTCCGGGATTCCAATAAACTTCAGTTAACATTGTTTTGTGGTTTTCTTGTAATTTAACGGCCTCCATTTATTTTTCCATCTGCTTTTTTCCTTTCGTCTTTCTGTCTTTTTGTTTTAAGTTCAACTTTTGTTATTAAAATATTTTATGTCAATTCCAAGTAATTATATATGCCCAAACAGTAAAGCATTAGTCAAATTTTAATTATAACTAGAGATAGGATAAATTGTTTCATAAACTTTAAATATAATTATATTAAAATATATCACATTTGCGTTGGTGATATTTGTCCGCTCAATAGACTGGCATGGTTAACGGGTATTAAGCACTCATAAAATATATGCTTAACGTATAGCACAAAAAATATGTATATATATATATATATATATATATATATATATATATATATATATATATATATATATATATATATATATATTCTTTAGTGTGAATTTTCTTTTGTGTTTTTGTCCGTTTTCAAATGTGCAATTATTTTCTATCCAATATATGCAGACAGAAAATACTATAGAGTTTGTGTGTGCTGTGCTTTTACTTGTGTATTTTTTTTATTTCTGATGTTTACAAACTCTTACTACACACGCAGTCTTGTTACTTAACGAAAATTGCCAATTCTCAAAACTGTAATTAGTTTCATGGTTGAATTCTCCGATGTCAAACGTGTTTAGGAGTTTTTTCATAATTTATTTGCAGTTGTTATATGTCGTCATAACAATGATATTTAACGACTCGTTTTTTTTTTCTCCTTCGTTTTCTGGTGAAATTCTCGCTGTATATTATCTTGTAACATTCTCCTCGTCACTTTCATAATTTATGACACTTTGATTGTTATCATTTAAAATTGTCAACGTTTGCCTTATTAAAACCAAAACTAAAAAAACACGACATGAATACACGGAGATGAATGACATTTTGTTGTGTTTGGACAATGATCTTTTGTCTCCTGTTTTTCACTTGGCGTTTCCTTCTTCTTTACCTCTTTATAAATATTGTTTTGATTCTTGATATTTATAGCGTCTGTAATTGAAAACAGTTTTTTTTTTCAACAAGAGAGCAGCAGTAGTAGCAGCGTCGGTTGATGTAGACTTTTTTGTTGCATAAACACCCCCCGTTAAATACCTACTCGTTCAGCAGGCAAGTCGTCAACCAGTCAAATTTCTTGACGCGGACTTTTGACAAAAAGAGAGGTTTATCGGAGAGTAAGTGGCAGTAAGAGAGGCCCGTATTATGATAAAGGTAGAGGGTAGGAGTAGTTTAATAATAGTAACACGGATATATAATCTTAGTTATGCGACTGGTATAAACCGCAAAAGAACTAGGCATGAACTTATTTGAATAGTAAAGTAGGAGAGCAAAAATGCCAAGCCAGTGTGATATATATATATATATATATATATATATATATATATATATATATATATATATATTTATATATATAATATATATATATATATATATGGATGTGTGTATGTTTGTGTATATATATATATATATATATATATATATATATATATATATATATATACCCACACACATATATAAGTATATATATATATATATATATATATATATATATATATATATATATATATGTCAACTATTGATTATATATATATATATATATATATATATATATATATATATATATATATATATATATATATATATATATATATATGGGGGGTGAGTGATCGTTTAGCAAATTTTGATTATATATATATATATATATATATATGTATGTATGTATGCATATATATATATATATATATGTATATATATATATATATATATATATATATATATATATATATATATATATATAGTAGAACATTTTTCAAGTACCTTTTTCAGTTAAGCCACTCAGAATTTTCTGCATTTCATCCTTGTATGAATTCATTAGTCTACTGCTGTATGTATATAAAAAAATATTAATATGATTATCGGTATTTCTTATGGAAAATTATTGAAAATGATATATTATTGTGCCTCCCCATGGCACATGTCTATTCGTAAAACACTGGAAACTTAATGCCTAAGGTTGCGAGAATTATACACGAACATAATTTCTTTAGACATATGAGATCGACATATATATTTTTCATAGTAAGTATATTTAATTTTCGGTATATTTGATACAGCAAATACTTGTGAGGGATGTAAGATATATATAGTGCCGATTGAATAAACACATATAGACACTTCCAGACGTTATCAAACACTCGTGTTATTTTCTGAAACCGGGCGATTGCACAATATCTCTCTAGTCGAGGGTATATATAAATACACGCGGTGTTTTCAGTAACTTCCCAGGCATTTTTCGTATAGAAACTTCATTCATATTACACACAGGAAGTTCTAGTACACTTCGAAGTAATCTGCTTCAGCTACAATGCAATTTTTGTTTCAATAACTTCTAGACTCCCCAATGAAAGACATCTTGTGCGATCCTGCAAATGTAATAAGGGTTGAATTGAAAACAAATACTTGAAGGAGTTCCTTCGATGATGTTAAGGAGACCATTAGGGAAAAACATTACAAATTAAGAAGTAATTGTTCGTTATTGCGTCTTTTCTTTCATTGTGGCCATCTTGTCAACTCTTCAATTTACAATACATCTGCCATCATAAAGACACACGCATTTAATCCGGGAATCATATATTTTCTAGCCGGACTGTGGGAATTTCACAGTGGACTCTTTCATATGTAAAATATTCATGTTTGTATTCTGTGAATCTTCAGCATAGATGGAGACGCTTTGATGTGAGTGTAACTTTTTTGTTAAAGCTACAAAATTAGTTATCTAAGTTAGCAGAGCCACACGGCGTATCCCGGTCGTAAAATACGTTTAAATATGATATTGTAATTCATGCATGTATCATATACATTATTTAAGAACCAATTTTCTATCGATTCTCATATATTATAAAGCTGTGATTTCCACAATAATATATATATATATATGCACACACACACACACACACACACACACACACACACACACACACATACACACACACACACACACACACACATATGTATAGGTGGTAAAAAGAAAGTCCGGACCAGTAATTTTTACAAAAACTTCAAATTTAAGCTAAATTTAATGCACTGGTTTAAACAAACTATACCTCATTTGATTGACCTTATTATTCTTCTATAATTTTACCTGTTCATATTTGACTTTTAATTGATATATCCTAGTGTTCACGTCTGTTTTAAAAATAACTTCTAATTGAGAAGGCAAAAATAAAGTACGCGCCATGTGAAAATAGTTTAAATGTAACGTTAGAACATTAATGCAACACAAATACAACAGGAACACAATGAACTAGTTAATATTTAGTGGCATGGCTTTTCTGCAATCTGACAGCCTGCAATCGCTTCTGAATTGCTTGAATTAGACTGGCGCAATACTCCGGGGAAACGGCATCCAACTTTTCTTTAATTTTTGTTCAAAGTTCTTCCAAATAAAAAAGTGTATCATTGCGTAGCTGTTGCTTGATGCAATGACATACGTTTTCGATAGAGTTGAGGTCTGGAGATTGTGTAGGACAATCAAAACACGGAATATCATGGTCTTCCAGAAACCTCTTGACATTGCGATTTGTGTGAATTGGGGCATTATCCTGCATGAAGATAGGATTATCATCCAAATTCCAACTAAAGTAGGGTAAAAAATGCTCAGTTGACATATTAATATACTTGGTCGAATTAATTCGACCTTGCAAGTTAACTATAGGCACTGGACTATTGGTACTTATAATGCTCCACTCAAAAACTGAACATCCACCATCTTGCAGCGCAGAAAGTGTGTACCTAGGATTAAATTCTTCGTCTTTCCTCCGACGAACGTACTGCCTACCATTACTACCTAGTATATTGAACTTGCTTTCCTCGCTAAAAAACACTTTTTCCCAACATGAAGAATACGGCACTTTCTGTTCTTTTCAGAAATCTTTGGCTTGCATCTTGCCATATATTCTCTCCAAGTAAATTCCATTTAATCTGTTCCTGACAGAAGAAACAGAACATTTTTAACAAAATTTTACTTTTGTTGGATTTGAGGAGCCGTTTCAAATTTCTTTCTCAGGCTTCGGATCTTGATAGCATTATCTTCCCTCTTAGATGTAACTCTAGTGCGACCAGATTTAGGGGCATCACGAACACTACCTGTGATTTCGTCCTTTGGCACAGTCTTTCATACTGTTATCTCATCACGTTTCAATCTTCTGCTTATTTCTCGATTGGATAAACCAGAAAAATAGAGATTAATTAGCTCCTGATGATGATTATGATAATGCCGTGGCATATGAACTAAATGTTACGTTGTATAACATGAAACAACAACAATTACGAATAGAGATGCTTTGTTGCCTGTTGGTTGATATTGTATCATGATAAAGGGGCGGTAATTTAAGCTGGTTTTAAGCGAATTTGTTGTTGCGAACTTTCTTTTTGCCTCCTCAATTGGAAGATATGTTTTTTGAATTGACGTGAACACTAGAATATTTCAATTAACAGTCAAATACAAACAGGTAAAAATTTAGAGGAATAAGAGTCGAATCAAATGAAATATAGATGGTTTAAACAGTTACATGAAATTTAGCTTAAATTTGCAGTTTTTGAAAAAAATACAAGTGCGGACTTTCTTTTTGCCGGCACTGCTTATAAGCGCGACATACAAAAGCTATTGTATTAATATATAAATGATATGTAAGGTCATTGTCAGACATTCCAATTCTTAATAAATATAGGTCTGCACAAGAAAGTCATTACAGAAATTATCTTCGACATGTAGTCGTCGAGTGTGTGGGTAATGCTTAATTTTTTTCGGACATTTTTAAAAGTGTCCATGATAAGAAAAGGTTATTTTAAACACAATAAGTTAAAATGTAAAACAACTATTTATTTCTTCTTTAGTGTTTGGAGAAGTTGTCTGTATTGCAAACGTAAAAGCCGCGTAGGGAGGTTTTACGTTGACGTCAAACATTGCTTGCCAGTGAAATATTTGACTTCTCATGCGAAAACTGTGTGTCCAGGAAGTTGCCTTTCTCTATCCCCCCCTCTCTCTCTTTCGCGCTCTCTCTCTCTCTCACATACACACACACATACACACACACCGACGCTTTTATATCCTAAATTGTTTGATAACGACAACGTCTTAGTTTTTTCCTTGAGCCTAGGGAATAAGCAAAAGTAACGGAGCAATGTCTGGTATATAGAGAGTGTTAGCAACTGTTTAGATACTAATCTTGGTCAAATTGTATGTGACAACAATTACGTTGTTGACTAGTGCATTGACCTGCTGGAAATGCAATTACCGCGATTTGAAAAGTGTTGGCCTTCTCCAACTGAATAACTTCTTGATTTCCTTTAAAACGTAGTATTGCTTGTTAAATACGTCTCCTGTCTGTACAGGTTAGTAATCTGCTGCAAAAAATGGATAATCATACGTTTCTTTGTGGATTATCTTCGTCTGTCTAGGAGAGCAAGCATGCGTGACCTGGGAACTCTACTTTTTCGTCTCTAGATAATAGCATAGATACAATTTTTAGTACCGGTCAGCGGAGCATCAAAATTCCGTATCTGAATTGATCAGCTCCAATATCTCCTTGCTTTCATGCCTTTCCTTCTGATATTCTCTGATCACCCGCGAGAAAAATTTCTTGCAAATCTTCTACATCCTCAGTTCTTCGCGAATAATTATGTTAATTATTCTCACACTGACAACAAAATGTACACTTAGTGTTTGTAATGACACTCGACCGTTTTTATCGATGGAATTATTTATTTGCCCAATCAACTCTAGTGTTCAAATTTCCTTAATCATCCCATGCCTCTAATCATCCTTCCCATTCCTAGTCTTCCTTGTATCACTTATTTCACTCAAAATCTGATGCGCGAGTCACACGACTGGCCAAAACATTTTGAAAAATTCCATACGGTTTTGTTGCATTTTACCAAGTTTTAAACAAAATTTTATTGCATATCGTACTCTCAAAGTGCCTTCACATTCAGATTGCACTGTTTAAATATGCCAGCTATGCCAGCTATGCCAGCTATGCCAGCAATAGGGCTTTCGAATGCTGTATTAACATTTCCGCTGTAACTGGACCTGAAATAAAAATTCGAAACTGAAGTAAAAAAATATCTATCGTATCCTAATATATACAGTAAAAACCTGCTCAAATTTAAAGAGTATTCAACAATTTAAAATGTATGTACGGGAAAGTATTGAACTTTACTTAATGACACTAATATATACAAAATGTGTTTTATATTTTCGGTCAGCGACTATGTGAAGGTAAATTAATTTGCATATTCTTTTGTAAAACAACTATACGTTTGTACTTGAATTTAATCATTTGTGTTTGTTCAATAATATGCTAAATTCTAATTATGAATACATTCTGCATGATAGCTTAAAATTATATATATATATATATATATATATATATATATATATATATATAAATAGATGTGTGTGTGTGTGTGCGTGTCTGTGTGTGTGTCCTTGGAAGTTTCTTTAACACTACAAAGAAGAAATCGTGCTCGATGGAACATTATTTCGTCAATAAGTCAATTCATCTTCCGTCTCGCTGAATAAACAATTAAATAGGTATTTAGTTTATTACCATGAAACACTGTTTCGGGATTTGAAAATAAAACAGTATATATAATCATGCCTCCCAAGAATTGTTGATCAATGACAACCTCCCTTAAACACATGAACAAAATTATATTCAATACTGACTCTAGCTATTCTCCCTCAAAACAAAATTAGGCTAACCAATTCATGCAATTAAAATATATATATATATATATATATATATATATATATATATATATATATATATATATATATATATATATATATACATATATATTACTCTACTGTTTCTATCGTCAGTTTCTCCACGGCTATTTACAAACTAATTTTTTTCTATAGTTTGTTAGATTTATTCGAGTACTTATCATCCCCTTGTTGTTATTAGTTTTATACATTTACATTCTTATTATCTCCTACAATACCTATAATATTATACAAGTAAATAAAATCATACCATAAATATAACAAATATGTATAAAATTAAAAATAATATAAATATATACATTTGTTACAAACATGTTTTGTATACACACACACGAACACACACACACATATATACATACACACGCAGGCATATATATATATATACATATATACATATACATATATATATATATATGTGGGGGGGTTATATATATAGTGCCATATATATTGAATTCTTTATCTGTAGACAAAATATTTAGGCTTAAGTACATATTTTGTCTACTAATAAAGAACTTAGATTTAAACCAATCCAGACAAATATGTCTATACCAATAACTGTCTGTATAACTGGGTGTGTATGTGTGTGTATGCACGCGCGTGTACACCCGCGTTGACGCCGTGTGTACACGGGGTACTAGTGTGTGTGTGTGCACGTGCCTGTGTATGCATGTGTGGATGTGAGAGTATAGATGCCGGCTGCCTGCTGTCCACATGGTGTGGAAGAGCGTGCAGCTGTGTATATATGTGGATGTATGTGTTTACGAGTGTTGGTATCTGCATGCGCGCACGCGCTTGAACGTATGCGTGGGCTGCTTATATGCCTGAATCAATATGCGCATAGGAACCCGTCTAATCGCCTCCTTGAGGGCAGGGGCGTCGATGTATGCATGTATCTTTGTATGTGCGCATCTATGGCTACGCACGCGCACCCAATCTTAGCACCTTAAAGATAATTTGACTCAAGCGAGATCAACGCAGGTGTCTATGCATGCAGGCGCACATATGCACATATATTTGCACGCCAGGGCGGGCATGTATGTGTACCCGTGACCGTTTCTTTAAAGTATATATGTGTGTGCGTGCGCATGTGTGTACCCGTGGCTGCGACCGCTAGCTGACCCTCTCCAAACAATTAACAACAAAATCAAAACTAAAAATAAATAAACCGAATCATACCCCCCGCCTCCAAACATAAGCGAACACCCAACAGCTCAAGACATACTCACCAAAAAAGCACATCACCAACGAGACGCTAAAAACTTTAACACTAAAACTCGAATTTTAAAGTAACCCTCCCCCACCCCCAGATATTCCCCTTGCCCTCATGTATCCCTATGCCCTCAGGCACACAAGAGATGAACATCCCGGACCCTCCCCCACAAGTTCCTTAAACCTCAAAACTAAAACATTATCGATATACCAAATGCCCCCAACTTTCCCTCCTTGCTCCCTTCCTCTCTTCCTCTTCCGCCCTCCTCGCAACCCCTCGACCTCATTCACTCTTCCACACTTTCATGCCAAAATAGCGAACATTTCTACCTCCTTCGATAGAATTTTCAAATGAATTTGCGGCATCGCAACACCCTCTTACCATTAGTTTCTCTCTGGCAGTGTCGATTGGGCTATACTGGAATGTGAGTTTCACTAAGCTTCCCCGAGGTCCCAGTTCTCTTTGCTCTTTTCGAGCGGGGTTCTGGTCAGCGTTCTTTCCTCGGTCTTTCCATCCTCCATGACCTTGCTCGGCTCTTTGATAACACTTTTTTTGGAGGGAGGTGATGAGACAATAGGAGGGGATTAGTGAGGGGGGTGTAGAACTTGTAGATATGCAGCTTCAGTGTTCTTCATTCCGTGTAACGCTTCTTCATTATATTTTATTCTTGCATTATTCTCGGGATTCAAGGGTTTTCCTTAATATTACAGCCGTTTTCATTATCGTTAGCCGTTGTAATTTTCAGCCTTTCCTCTGATTCCAATGTCACACATTCTTTTTTCAAACTTTTTTGGAA
>NC_136490.1:104376792-104411792 GCF_053919585.1 Euprymna scolopes
TGAAGACGCTACAGACGGTCACAAAAAAAACCCCGGCAAAACGTAGTTCAGTTTACCAAAATGATCCAAGATGGCAAAACTAAAGTAAGTTATAAATATTAAATAATTAATATTTATAAAGGAATATCAACCAGATGTAAAAGCACGATAAAACCAAATAAGAGACAGAGCTTATAATAAGAACAAGTAGTTAATAAAACATGTTAAAAAACACTTTAGGAAAGAGTCAAAAACACATTTAATTTAAAAAAGTGAACACTTGATAATTCTTTTCCAAAGTGATGTTTTAACATGTTTTGTAAACTACTTGACTACTTGTTCTTATATATATATATATATATATATATATATATATATATATATATATATATATATATATATATATACATGTGTGTGTTTGTGCGTGTGTATATGTATTTATATATATATATATATATATATATATATATATATGTTTGTGAATGTGAAAATAAATTAATATATACATATATATATACATATATATATATATATATATATATATATGTACAGTTGACTTTTCAATACTTTTACTGTCATTAAACTCGTAAAAGACGTCTAATTTTAAATAAAATATATCAATTGTCATATTTAATAAGGGATCCGGCGGAGATTTTGGAGATGTTTTCTCAACGTTTTTAATCCACAATACATTTATTCTATATTGCACTGTGAATAATATATCGTTTTTTTAGATAATTATATGTTAACCTTTAGATATATAAAGTACATTTGTGCAAAAAGTTTGTGTGGGTGTGTGTTTGTGTTTAAGAGTGTTCTTTGTGTTTACTTATGTCTAGACCGTAACAAATGTTATTAAAAACGCCACATAAATCTTATACTTTTACATAATTCATAAAAAAGCGGTTTTGTATAATGGATTATGTACATTTACGATATAAGAATAAGGCCAGTTTCATTTTTTGATTAGTGTACTCATTTCCATGCGAGAAGTTTTGGTAGAACTCGTATCATTTACATAATTCTTCTTAATAAAGACAAAAAAGTTTGTGTCGATATTATTATTTTAAAAAAATTAAAGGTTTTTTTTTCCAATTTTTTGCATAGACACTGATTTGGTGATAATAAATTTCAAGAGGCAGCATGCTGAAGATTTAAAATTAAAGTTTTAGCGTGCGTCATATTTATAATACAATTATGATTTATTAAAACGTCTATCAGTTCGTATTTAACGGCTCAAACGCAAGTGACCACCGCATATTAAATAAAAATGTTTCTGCTTAAAATTTCCTACTCCTTCTCGACTTTGACATGAATATTACTGAATAACAACAAAAAAAAAACATGCGAGTTGGTAGGTTACATATGTGGAA
This sequence comes from Euprymna scolopes, assembly GCF_053919585.1. Classification (NCBI taxonomy): domain Eukaryota; kingdom Metazoa; phylum Mollusca; class Cephalopoda; order Sepiida; family Sepiolidae; genus Euprymna; species Euprymna scolopes. Next base: position 104,378,145 of record NC_136490.1, read on the forward strand.
ACGTTGTAAAACATCATCCAAGCGAACACCAGTAGTCTGAACCATCTAAAGGTGCAATCAGTGAAACATATCCAAATCTAATAGATAAAAAAATAATAGTCAGAGATAGGATTACCTTAAACGTTATAAAGATAGGTAAATGCAATGTTTAAACAATCAAATTCGATGATATATAGATTTGGCCATGCAAATTGAACAATTGATTAATACGTTAACGCATTGAAATTTGCAGATTAAAAAGATAACTAACGAAACGGTCGTTTTGCTAGAAGCAATATATAAATATGTCTATTCTTTGCTAGAGAACAATTTATATAAGAACTCTTATTAGCAGTATATGTTTTAAATGGCAATATATCTCACGAAAACAGTTGTTCTTGTGTATGTTTTTATCTCCAGAAAAAGTCGAAATCTAAAGTAAATATCCGCAAAATTTAAATTTTTTCTTGTCTCACTAGAAGAAATTCAAATTTCGAAACTAAAATATATTGTATTTGACCTTTATCTGGCGGGGAACTCGGAAGGAAAGTCCATGTATTCTATGTATTAACTCTGTTTTTGAAAGGCTATTTCTCTCATACATGTTTATAGAACTGCGTGTTTATGCAGATGGAAATACATCTGGACGAAAATACACATTGTGAGAGATGTATACATTTTTATATTAATATATTACACTATTGCGCCGGGCAATGCTTCAGTAAACATGCATGCTTAAAATGATTACAGGGTGGCCCATAAACGCTTACCCAAAGGAAAATTTAATAATATTAAAACTATAAAGGAAAATGAACAATGCTTTATTACTATGGTTTAGAAGTATATTACAAATGAAGTCAAAAGATTACATTTCAAAATGGTCGCCTTTAGCTTGATACGTGCTGCCAATGAAGCGCAAGAACGTCGCACCACTTTTCGCCCAACTTTGCCGAAGCAGAATGAAGGCTGCCTTCAGGGAGTCCAAATTGGAGTAGAAACATCTGGAAACGTCGCTCTACAAAATGGACCAAATAGCGAAGTCCATAGGATTGATATCCTGATTCAGTGGTGGACACATTTGCTTCTTCCAGAAGCCTGGGAAATGGTCTTTACACCACTGTTGAGTCACATTCGCTGTGTGAGCTTGAGTACCGTACTGTATGAAGCTAAAATCACCCCCAAATTATTCAGTTAGCCACAGCAGAACCTTTTCCTCCAACATATTCAAATAAATTTGACTATTGACTTTCACGCCTTCCTCAATCACGATCAACGGAGATTTGCTCCCATCGGATGCAACAACAGCCCAGTTTGTGACTGAAGCAGGCTTCTGGCGTTTCAAATGGCTTCTGCCGTTGACTGACAAGTCTTTTGAACTTTTGGCATAAACCCTATCGTTCTGCCTATTGGTCACAGTCTCCACCGTGAACATCTTCTCATCAGACAAGATGAAGACCTTTCCTGCGGCTCGCTCCATCACTGCAATATAAACTTGCCCCGGCGCAGCCGTTTCTGTTACGAGGGTTCCGACATTAACTGCCGGGCCTTTTTTATGGACTTAACTGAAGATCATATTTAACACTCCTTTGCATCGAAGATCTTGAGATCTTTACCTCTTTCGCAATTTTCCTTACACTTCTCTGGGGATTTCGCTCCATCATCTTTTTCACTACAGAAACAACATTTTGTTGCGAATTGAGCGCGGTCTGCCTGGAATTGGTTTGCCAGAGGTTGTGCCTCTCTCTTGAAACTGTATTCAGGCATTGAAAACTGTTTTTCTACACACGTTGAGCTATTTAACGAAGCACTTGTTGCTAACTCCCGCAGTCTTGAGAGCGACAATCTGGCCACGCTTAACCTTATCAGCCATAACTTACCGAATACCTTAAAGACATGAATGAAATGTCTGTTGAACATTGATAGATATATACAAGTTTATTAAAAGAAACTTTCAAATTCATAAACTAAATGCCTTTGGTAAATAATCAACCCGAACACATGGGTAAATCTTTATTGGGCACCCTGTATTATCATATCCCGACGTTACCAAATAGCATCGTAATTAAAACGTTCCTAAATCTCCAACCTAATTTAATTAATTAATAGAGAATAATACTCTTCAATTAAATTGCTAATTTGATTCTTCTTACACTCAATAATTTTATAAACAAATAATTAAAAACATAACCTAAGTTAGATCAAATATGATGAAAAAAATCAGAGCCATTAGACAATTTTTAAAAATAAACTAAAATAAAAGGGAAACGGCAGTATAAGAAAAAAAGCTGTGTTCTCCTTTACTCATCTCCACTTCAAAAAAAAGGTGCAATGTCTTTAAAGCGTACGAGAGTAAGGTGAATTAAGGGAATGCTCATATCAAGCATTTCAGCAGCAATATATCTGGCCCAATTTGGTATACACTGTTACATTTGTCGAAACAGAGAAACACGACAGAAGGTTCTAACATCTAGCAGATCAGGGATAAAACTATTGATGTCGAAGGCTCGCCGTAAGCGGCAGGTTTAAATACTGCAGCTGGTCGGTTTTCTCGGAGGTATCAAGTATAAAATCGAGGCTGGCGTGGCCTCTTCACCCCTCAATAGTAATTGCTATAATTACCATAAAATGACGTTATTATTTTAAAACAAAACTTGGTTATCTGTGTCAGATTTTTTTTAGTTCTGGATTCCATTTAGCATTATAATGTTCGATCATATTCCATAGTCCATACCAATGACACCCGAGTTGTAGGCATTCAGTTTTCGATACTGTGTGTTACCATATGTCTTTTTATTTTTTTATGTTTGTAATGTATGGTGTATATCTTATTTGGAATGGTTTTTTAAAAGTTTTTTTTAATGTTTTTAATGCATGGTGTATGACTTATTTGGGATGGTGTGAAATCATATGTATTTTCATGTTTTTAATGTATGGTGTATGACTTTTTTTGGGATGGTGTGAAAACATAAGTTTTTTATGTTTTAATCTATGGTGTATGACTTATTTGGTATGGTGTGAAATCATATGTATTTTGATGTTTTTAATGTTTGGTGTATGACTTATTTTGGGATGGTGTGAAATCATGTGTATTTTTGTTTTTACTGCATGGTGTATGTCTTATTTGGGATGGTGTGAAAACATGTTTTTTATGTTTTTAACTCATAGTGTATGACTTATTTGAGACTAGCGAGGGGTACCCAGCGTTGTCCGGGTGTTTGTAGGTGTGTGTGAAAAAACCCCGAAGAAAAACAGGTGCTCGTGAAAAAAAAAACGAAGCCTTGACAACGCACAGTTGGAAAATAGTCAAGTGTGAAAAAACAGGTGCGCGTTTTTGATTGACGTGACGGCGATATGTATTCAGCAGTTAGCATTTTGTGCGGGACAGTTTTTAATGAGGTCAATAAATCATTTTGTGTGTTTTTAAAAACTCCCTGCCTGTTTATTAGAGGTAGCGTCTCGTCTGGAAATGAAAGCTACCGTCTGATATGACGGAGTCGACATTGGCCAAACTTTACTTAGCTCTCTAGAGACCACTGGCTTTCGGCCAGTGATTAAGGTCGAGTTTCGCTTTTTGTTTATATCGAAAACCGAATGTAACGCGTACTGAAGCGGGAAATGTCGAATAATTAACGTTTGAAAATCAATAAAATTAAATAGACAGGCGAGCTCCGTGGTTAAGTGTGAGATATTACAATTTATTGATGATATAAAAAGTTTTACGAAGTTGTGAACGAGCGAGCGCTTCTCTGAAAGAAGCCTTTTGTGGGCATCGAGGAAAAGCGTACATACATACATACATACATACATACATGATGATGATTTGCAACGTCTTGCCAGACGAGTGCCACTCCCTCAGACATTAAAAATCCATGAGCCTAAATGCCTGAGGGCGTATCTATACAAAGATGATGTTACAGAGTCTTAGCTTTGTACGACAGCTGTCTCTCTCTAGGTTCAAAATGTTGAGATCCAGCAACAAGCAAGAACAAGATAGCCAGCAACAAATAAAACTGCAGACCACCTTAATGCGGGTACTGGTCTCCCGTTTTATTGATTTTAAATCAGAGGTTTGCTTCTCCTAGAAAGGTTGCCTTCACCACGGCTTACGGGAGCCCTCTCCACCCCAATACACATATACACACACACAAATATACATGGTGCTAGTTGGCCGTAAACCCAGGAAAAGAGTTCATTCGCCCTTTGGAAGGTCTTGTTTTTAATCCTTCAGTGAGACTAGCCGCCCTCCTCACCAAACAAGTCTGGTGGGGGAACCAGTTTAGTCGCCGGTGACCCGACCATGAGGCAGGTAGTTCTGGATTACATGGTACCATAGCATATGACATGACCTGACATATAAATACATACATACATACATACATACATTTTCGCTTTTATATATATAGATGGTGTGAAATTATGTTTTTTTTAATGTTTTTAATATATAGTGTATGGCTTATTTGGGATGGTGTGAAATCATATGTCTTTTTAACGTGTATGTCCTTGAAAATGCTGATCCACAAACTTGCCAAAGATGTGTTTCGTTTTTTTTTTTTAATTTTCTTCCTGTGAAGATTGTAATGATAGATATGGGGCAGCCAAACGAGGTAACAACGTTGCCCTGCTTTTTATTGAAACCAACCGAGAGCTCTTTTTAGTATCCTCGTTGTTCCCTCTAGTGCAATTGCTTGGATCGCTTCTGCACTTGGTTAACCAGGAGTATTAGTTAGGTAGGACTTCAGGTTCTTCTCCATAAGTTCTGTGGAACCTATTATTACTGGTATGATTAATATCTCTCCAAGGAAGGAGTTATATTAGTTCATCGTAGCACCATACAAAATAGTTGTAAAACAAGCGAAGGGATGCGAGTATATTTTATTGTGTCCGATGCTGATAAGATGGGAGCTTCATTTTCCGTATTGTTTTATTCACTGGCGTATCCCTAGTAATAATGCTCCATGTATATTCTAATGGTAGCTTCTTAGAGATAATGGATTCTGTCAGTTTAGATGCTCAAAAAGAAAGTAAGTACTTTATAATATTTCTCTTTTCTAAATCTGGTTTCTGAATATTATTGTGAAAAGATGTCTAAACCAATCCGTAGCTGTTAAATCTATTAGATAATAACAACATTTTCTACATTATTTCATACAAACAATTCTCCTGAATATGCTAAAACATTTATTTAAAATATTAATAATATTGGTGTGATAAACACATAATTGACGAGCTGTTTTACACGAATACGCATAGTTTTATTCATGGGGTGGATAATATTACCGATTGTTTTACTTTATTTGTGTTTGCTTATGTTTATTTCAGTTACTTAAAATGTAAATCATGGCCCAATTACGAATGCGCACCACGTTCTAAAGCGAGAAATGTATTTAAATGTATCATATGGATTGTATAAGATTCAGCTACATCTTAACAGAAATGGTGTCTCGTTCCTGAATCATCACCTATTATATAAATGGCAAAGTAGGCGCGAGCGTTTGTATATGTCCACGAAAAGCCCTTTGCTACGGCGTACTCCCGCCGGTTAGATTGTGCGAGTATTTTCTCATGCTTCTCAGATCAGAATATTTCAGATTCGCAAACGGGCATCGTCTCTCTCTCTCTTTTTCTCTCTCTCTTTCTCTCTCTCTCTCTCTCTCTTTGATGAAGTTTAAAATATTTCCACCGTGTCGTCGTCTCGGCTCTTTGTTTGTCGCTTTCTTAAAAATAAAGCGAAACTATTCGAAATCAAACGCCTGGTCTTCGGACCAGGTAGTATCTTTTGTGTAATGTGTCCTTGGTAAATGTAGGATAAACCCTTCATACTGAGACAATTAATATTTATCTTGGGGAAGTGTTTTTTTCTTCACAATAAAAACGGCCTTGTGTCTAATTTGATTTCCTGGGAGGTATAAAAGCAACGCTATTCATGCAAGTATTTTGTTTTAATGAGTTACGTTAAATTTGCGCGCTTTAGACTTCCGCTCGCGTCATAAAATAGAGTAAACTTTCTTTTCCGCTTTTGCGTCACGCCCTCGAGCCTGCCTACTACCAATATGTTTTTTTCTCAACACACACGTGTAAGAACCCTGGATAGTTCAATATATTTCTTTTAAATTAGAATGGGAAATAATTTAATGTGCTCCTTACTCATTCAATATGGTCCTGGATATGACGTTAAACTATATCCGATGGTGAGACCCCAGCTTGCAGGCTTTGGGGAGTGTGGCACCACCCTTTGATAATAGGTATTGCTCCCAGGTCCACTTTGACTCGGAGTGGTAGCACCTGTTAGTGTCCCAACTATTGGTTAAATAGAAACCGACTTGCAAAAAACAAATATATTCTATTATAAAAAATGTTTTCAAAATCACCGAATTCGGCATTAAATAACGTGGAAAGGGTTGATATGCCGTAAAACAAAAACAACCAACCAACCAACTCATTCAATAAATATTAAATTAAGCTTTTATTGTTTTCTCATTTCAGAACAGAAAACATCGTTTCTTACTCTGCTTTATATTTATTCATAGAGACGCGATATACATGATACAACAGATAAACAATCTGCTTTTAAAACATTTATATTTGAGTATTGTTTCGGGTAGGGTTTACTTTTACATACGTGTCCGTATACATTGCTATATAACAAAAATAAAACAAATAAAACAGGTATATATAAGTTTAAGTAAAGGTTTTTAATCATAAATTTAAGTTTTCGATTTCTTATTGGGTGAGTAAAAAGTTCGTACAAACTTTTTTAAATGTATATACAGCGGAAAGTACACGGCTGCAAACGAACGGGATGGGAAAAAACAAGAACCGACAAAAAATGGTTACGACAGACGTGGATAAATCTAGGGAAAATAACTTTTTTACAAGACACGATATCACTACTGACAGTATATTCTTGTGTGCGTACATAATATAGCAAAACAGCGAATTCAATGATTATCATAATATCAATATAAACACAGAGAGTCAAGATTTGAAATTAGAGACGGACAAATTAATTCGATGGAAATATTGCCTGTTAAGTAAGTAACATAGAAATATTACAACCTGAGACGCTCATGCTAAAAGAAAAATACAGATGCTACAACAACAGTTTGTACACATGGCGTGAGCTGTTGAGCGTTTGGTAGACACAAAAACAAATGGTAAAGAAACCCAGTTTTTAAACGAATTAAAATATATCAACATTCATTATTCTTAGCAACAATTTTTTCCAGAAACATCCAATCTTAAAATTTATCGAATGAAAAGCAGACTAATATAAAGTGTTTCTACTATTTTTAATAGAATTTTAAATTTAAAATGTTAAATCCCCCCAAAACCACACACAAAATTCTCCATCATTTTTGTCTCGATGGATAACACATCTATATATTTTTAAGAGGTTTCTGAATCAATCAAGTATTTGTTTAATCTAAACTTGATTTAGGATAATTTGCAAGGAGAATATAAAAAAATTATATGACATAAGTTCCTGAATTTTCAAAAATTCCAAATTTTTCTTTGTATATAGATTTCGCGTGGCGTACTTAAAACGTCTATGATTTAATAATATTTTCGAAGAAACTACCGTGGCCTTTTATCTTAATAAATGAAGTTGGTCTTGTAAATGTGCATGCATTTTTAACATTTGTTTTGACCATTAAGTGAATAAACTACTTTGTAAAGATTTAATTCTTTTTAATTAGCGATACATATTTGTTGCTTACATAAGCCCTGAAATTTAGCAAAGATTACGCTGACCAGTACCAAATGGGTGATCATTTTGGGAAGTAAGGCGCAGTATGTGTGGGAGAGAACTCCTGCATCTAGTATCACCCTTGGTAGTTTTGACATTGTCTTGCCATCAGGGCCAAATGTTTCTGGATGAGAGTGTGGGAGATTTTTATTTTTATTTTTACATGGCGGCCACCACTTATCAAGGCCCGAAGGCCACTCAGGGATAAGGGTTATTGCGTATACAGTAATCAATGAGATAGTATTGTAGTAACCATTAGTATTAGCGGTTTTGATAGAGTGTCTTAAGGTGGCGGTTTGCCAGGAGTTTCTTTATGTTTGATTGAAGACGTCCAAGTTGTAGTCAGGTGGGAAACAGGCAAGCGGAAGAGAGTTCCACTGGCGTGCAGTTCTAAGAAAGAAGCTTTGCTCATGGAATCTACGTTTGGATTTAGGCACAGATAAGGAGTGGGGAAAATTATTGACAGTAGTTTCAGCCAGACGAGTGTTTCTCGTGAAAGATTGGCGAGGGGGGGTGAGGGATTGGAGCTCAGACGAGCATCTGCCATGGAAATAACGATGAAACAAATACAGGCTCGCAAAGTCTCTTCTGTTGGAGAGAGATTGCAGGGAAGAGAAAAGGGCACCCCCCACAAAAAAACGAAGTCTATTTTGTACTCTGTCAAGGCAGGGCATGCTGTTTTTAGCAGCTCCTGCCCAGATATGGCAGCAGTACTCTATCCTTGGACGTACTTGGCTTTTATACAAATAGAGAATTGCATCAGTAGTGAGATATCTTCTGGAGCGGTAGAAGGATCCCACTATTTTCCCAGCGTCCCTGGCAACATATTTGATGTACGTGTTCCATTTAAGATCAGGAATAAAGGTCAAACCCAGAAGCTTGTCAAAACATGGAACCCCCCCCAAGGCGAGAACCATCCATTTCAATTTATGCCAGATGGGAATCAGAGCGTTGATGATGTAAATATAGAAGCTTGGTTTAGGATGAATTTAAAGTGACCAGCCACATATTCCCCCATTGTACCACGTGCTCAAGATCAGAGGAGAGAGAATTAGAGAGAAATTTGTCATTTACGGCCTTTAGTGTGCTGTCATAGATGATCGTGTTATCAGCATAGATATCAACGAAAGATTTAAGTATGTGTTTTGGGATATAATTGATGTAGATCAGGAAGAGAGTTGGGCCTAGAATGGACCCCAAGGGGACTCCAGCATTAATATTGCGGGCCTCTGATTTCTGCCCATCAACCACTACGCTTATGAACCTATCAGAGAGAAATGATTTAATGATTGAGAAAACATTTCCAGTAATACCGTAGCTGGAAATCTTGTGAAGTAGACCCTTATGCCATATCTTATCGAATGCCTTCGATATGTTAAGAGCAATGACCCTGGAAAGGAAACATTTTTCAAGAGATTCACTAATCCTATGTGATATAACCGTTAACACATCTGCTATAGATCTTGCAGAGCGGACACCATATTGCATGCCACTAAGAAGGTTGTTTCTGTTGAGGTTGTTGACTACTACTTTATTTAATACGGATTCAAACAACTTACTCATGACACACAAGATACTTATTGATCTGTACTGAGAGAGAGATAACTTTTCACCTGAATTCTTAAATACAGCGCATACTGATGAGGTTTTCCAGGGTGTTAACTGATGGGGCAAGTTCTGGTTGGAGCTTTTTCAGCACTATAACTGGAATGCTGTCAGGGCTAGTTGCTTTACTGGAATCAAAGTTCTTGATTAGCTTGGCGACCTGACGCATAGATATTTGTATGGTGCATAGAGTATTGTCTGTTATAGGAGGAAATACAGGGAGTTAATGATCATTGTCGCATAGGGTAGAATTAGCTGCAAAGTTCTTGGCAAATAGTCTGGCCTTGTCTTATGCTGACGAGATGACCTCAGGTCCATTGATGATAGTTGGGATAGAACGCACGCTTCTGTTCAAGACCGTGTTTGCTATTTTTCAGAACTGGTTGGAACCAAGCCGCTGCTCAGCTACTTTGGATTTAACAGACTGAGCATATAGCTCTCTTGCATGTTGTTTACTGTTTTACAGTGGTTGCTGGCAGTCCAGAAAGCAGCTTTAGTCTCAGTACATCTATCCCAGCAAGCCAAGGATGTCGATATACAATACGGTTATAAGTCTGAAGACTTATAACATTTCATTTTCATCTTAACTGTTACAACGGAGTGGTCAGAGGATCCCGGAGGAGATATAACTAAACATTAACACAGCTAAGGGGATGTTGCGAGGAAAAGGTCTAGATGGATTGAATATTGTCTGGGTGTATCGGCCACACGGGTGGGTTCGTGAACAATATGAGTGAGGTCATAGGCAATGACAAAATCATGACAGAACTTCCCCTGTTATCTGTCTTATTTGAGTGGCCCGCCATTCCACATTATGAACATTGAAGTCACCGCAAATGTGAATGTTAGCCGAAGGATGAGCAGACAGGATGTGGTCAATTTTCTCAGATATGCTCTTAAAGATAGTAACCACACTGTTTTGGGGGCGATAGAGGGCATATATAAATGCAGTGGTGTAAGCTAGTACAACCCGGAATCACATGTAAGGTGAATTAGGGTATTCTCTGAAGATATCCATACCACATGGAAAGCTATCATTGATGTAGGCACATATTCCATGACCATGGCGATCTTGGGGGTAAGATTTAGATGTTAAGTTTGAGTATCCTTTAATTATGACTTCGTCTAGAGAAGTAGTTGGCCCTATGCCAGTTTCACTTAGAAAGAATATGTCCGGTTTCGTCTCCTGTAATTGTGTTTCAACCTCTGGAAAGTTGGAACGTAGACCCCTGATGTTGGAGAAGGAGACCTGGTAGTAGGGGTCTACGCTGGAGGACGGGGTTCTAGGTTTATTCGTGTTTGTTTTTTGGAGATTTGTCATGATTGTTGAGGTTTTGGGTTTGTGGAACAGGTCGGTAGACTTGGTTGGAGCAGTACAGAGAGGGAGAGTAAGAGAGAAAAAGCCAAGGATATTTTTGTGGCACAGGATAAGGTAAAGCCGTTGCAATTGCCCTCTAGTAAGGCATTGGGAGGCCCTACCAGAAATTACTGTATGGTCCAGAATCCATTCACCAAATGGCAATACAGCAGCCCCGGTACTTTGCACCTGCTGATAGGACGCCTCCTTAGTGGTTAATCCAAGGTTCGGGTCCCTGACTATCAGGCGGGTAACGTCAGCCCAGTTGAAACGCTTACCTCCAGCACCCTTACTAGTGACATGACCACAAGGATAGACATAGAAAAAGATATTTCCGACATCTCAGGCTACTCTTTACAAAGTACTACCGACCTAGAAAGCAGCTTTTTCTTCATACTTTGTCAGAAAAATCATTCATTGGAAATGGAGACTGAAGGACAAAAAAATGATAAGCGAGAGTTACTGGAGGTGCCGATAAAACAACCACATGCATTATCTACTGTCCATTGAAAAAAATAAAAAAATAAGAAATAAAATAAGTAAAATAAAATAAAAAAAGGATAGAATGACTTTTTAATATCTATTTAGTATAAGTCCGTTACCCCATTCACGGACTAGGATAGTACTTGAAGATAGTCTCCCCTCCCTGTTAATGCATGGATACTTTTTGTCCTTATCTAGGTCGAGATGGGATGTTAAACCTTTCAAGCTCCACCATATAATAAATTTGCTATAATGGAACTTTTTATCAAATTGAAAAAGTCTGGTTATTTTTAACTCGTTTAAAAAGCTGGTTAAAAAGTATTAACTTTAGGGTTATGTATTAACTTTAGATAGAAGTAATGCATACTTTAGGAGAAGACACAAGAAAAAAGCCGCGTGGTTTTGAGTTCAGATAATATGCAAATATAATTTGGGAAATGTTCCATTTCATGGGATACTTTTTTTCTCGTTTTAAATATAAGAAAAAGTATTGGTTAATAATAGTATTTTTGGCAAAAGAGATTTAGGAGAAAGATAAGAAAACAAGACAAATGTTCAGAATTAAAGTAAAACCTGTGATAAGGAAAATGAGAAAAAAGTACTAAATTAAACATGTTAATGTGTTTACATTAGTAGGCTAAAAAAGTTAAGAACAGAAAAGTTACTTAGCTTTTGGGACCGTAGGGCTCGACTTAGCTTGGAGTCGATAGCTTAAAGAGGTCGAATTCCGACCAGTCAGTCTGCTTTTATGCCGATATTTAAAGGGTATATTGGGTCGTCGGGGGGATCTTGGTGAGTTTTGTATTTTTATTTATTTCTTTTAAATTCAACATGAATTATCTATCTAATACCAGAATGCAAAAGTTCTTCACACTTTAAATTAAATATAGATCAAGTTTTAGCAAATGGGAAACGTGTGAGATAAGACCTATTTTTAAATACGAACAAGTGTTTGTAAACCGTTATTATTTACCACAGGTGAGGATATATAAAGCAACGACAGCCTGGCGGAAAAATGTATTTTTTTTTTAAATGTGCAGTGTTTTATTGATTTTTTTTTTTATTTTTCGTATTGAATTCTCAAAGCATTTCATATTTACTAATATATTAAAATACTGGGATCACTAGAACAAAATTATCAATCTATTTTTCAAATATATAAAAGTAGTGCTTTCGTAAAAAATGAAAAAAAGTATATTTTTGTATAATCTGAAGGAAAATTCTTATTTGCATATTAAACAATTTTTACACTTAAAATGCAATGAATGAAAATTAAACAGATACAAAATCCGCATTGTAAACTTTAAAATCTGATAAGTGCACATTTGTGTGTTTTTTTGTACTGTTATATACAATATCTACAGTTACTATAATGCAATATAGTTGGTTCAGTTTCGGCTGATTATTTAAAGCATATTTGTAACTACAAATAAAGATGTGGCGTTTTGTAGCCAATATATATATATATATACATATATATATATATATATATATATATATATATATATATATATATATATATATATATATATATGGATTACAAAAACGTTTTATAGTTCATTTTTCACCTGCAAATAGGTGTAACTCTCGTATTGGTTGGATAATTACTTGATTTTTTGTAGACTTTAAAAGAGAGACTAACTTGAAAAGACTTACTCCCTCCTTCCGTTGTACCCGTTCCTAGAACTTGACAATTTGGAAAAGAAAACCGACCTATAAAGAATATCTCTAAAAGATCAAGAAAGCTATTGTAATTATTATAACGCTAATTTGTCCTCATTATAAGCAAATGTAACTAGATGTTTATTTAAAGAAGATTTTATTACAAAGAGGTACTATTATAATGCAATGCATTATAGTGGTCATCGTAAATAACATATAATAATAGATATTGTAGGTGTTTGAATATGATTTACTACTACAACGACGATAACGGCGATGTCAACAAATAAAATGCTATTCTACGTGAATTTTATACAAATACGGGCAGAAATAATATGCCATTTTAAAAGTGCTATCAATAATGAAAAAACAATGAAGAATAATCTCACAGACAAAAAAAAATGCTATCTAAATTATCCATAGTGTTAGCATTTTGGAAATACTGTGAAGTGTTTCATTTTGATTTAAAAAACACCCAGTTTAAACTGAAGTAGAAAGCAAAGAGTGAACTGTCTCAATAAAATATAACTTATGTCTATTCCTATAAATACTCTTTGTGTCCGTTCTGTAGGCAAATTACTTAATGTCTGAGCTATGTAAGACACCACAAAAAGCGACGCAGATTTAAAAGCTATTACACTTTCCTGGCTTCCATCCCCAAATACACACGCATATATACTTGTAATCTCATATATATATATATATATATATATATATATATATATATATATATATATATATAATATAATTACACACTTTATCATATAAATATAAATAATATAAAGCTGAACGTATGAGTGCGTGTCTGGTCACGAATAGGCTCCTATATTGTTGACTATTATAGGAAACTAATAACATATAATGATAGAAAATGTATCGAGACACATGAATGGGTATGTTTGATCTGGCATATTGAAGATTCGTTAAAATTGTGGGGTCTGCGTTCGCGCCTGGTCAACAAAGTATGGAAATAAAAAAAATGAAAAAAATCTTTACAAGTGTTTTTGATATAGATGTACATAATAATAATACCACCTTGATAAGTATTTTAACTTAAATAGGGATGGAATAATAAAATTGTGGGGTCTGCGTTCGCGCCTGTCCTCCATATAATGGAAATAGGCACATACTTTTCATATCTATCTGCGTAAGTATACTTTGATAATTATGTTTCACTTTTAAGAAATATGGTATCATAAAATTATGGGGTGTTCTTTCGCGCCTGACCTTCATAGAATGGTAATATGCCACAAAGTTTAACAAGTTTTTTTTTTTTTTAATATAGATCCACAGAATATTGAGATAAGTGTTTCAGTGTGAACAGGTATGGTATAATAAATTATGGCGTTTATCTTTTTTATTTTTATTTTTATTTTCATCATAATTTGCTTAGGTTTGTATAGCCCAAAATTTGAATCTATATCTTTAAAACCCTTGCTTTTTATAACCTATCATACGTTCATAAATCAGAATCCATTTGCTGAAAGCTGTTTTTGAACCCAGTATACGACAGGTACTTTGATTAGTATATATATATATATATATATATATATATATATATATATATATATATAAAGTCAGATGTAGAAGTAATAAATTAGGGATAAATAAGTAAAAGTCAAAAGTGAAACATCAATTACATCTAGACACTACAAATCCCATCTTCTTAGCAACTTCTCACCCTAGAAACGTCCTTCTTATACAAAGCCTAATTCAGATAATTACACACTTTATCAATGTTACCCTTACTACTCTGGCCTGCTACAACAAAATATGTTATAACCCTTAACTAATTCACTGTTAATTGTTCACTATCTCTAATATGGCACTATGTATAATCAGTCATATCGTATTACAACCTTACATCCCTATCTCTAACCAGCTGCACAGTTATTTCAACCTCACTAAACTTCTCATCATCGTATAACGCTATCTTTACCTTCTAGTGCCCTGAATATCTCCATTCAATTCCTTAGCTCTTTAATTGGTCCTTGGTAAATGTAGGAGAAACCCTTCATACTGAAGGTATAATTATCTGAGGAATTCCTATAAAATCTAATGACTGTAAATCACTTCCCTTATTTTCATATATTTATTCAAATAATTATCTACCGATAATTTTAAGATCGAGGTTAAGTATTATACTTTATATGTGAAACATACGTTTCTGTAGATACTAGAAACCTCATATCCCCCATCAATTTCACATCCTTAAAAAACTCATCCTAGATAACTCCCCTAATTTAATAATAACACGATTTACTATTATTGTCGGATCACATTTAGCCTATGAATAAGAAAAAAACTACAACTATTGACTTATCAATCATAAATTTTTTCTACCCTCCCATCCTTCACATTTACCTTATATATTGTCCTATACCGCTTCACGTATTACACTCCATAATATATTGTTGTACCTTTTTGCATCATAAAAATGTATTAGCTTGCTTGCTTCGTATAAACATCCCAATTTTTTCTTTTGTCTTTTATTTACTACTACTCTAATGTACTAAATTCCTTGAACCACTTTTCCATATTAAATAATTATTAACGAAACCCCCCTTTTTAATTTCCACTTCTAAAACAGCAAATGTTTATCCACTAAACACCAACACGTCATCCATACTATCGTTGAGCCTTGAGGTTCTAACTACACTTGATCTTTGATTAACCTACGGAATTGTCGCAAACCCAAAGTGTATATACGAGATAGTATAATAAATGCAACCAACTAAACTTTCTACCATATCAACGATTCATCACGCAACATAGCTAGGGCGTCTGTATTAAGTGCAATCGACTTTTGGTGAAATAAGATTACCCAGACATATCTCGCAATTGCGCCTGGTGTAACCACCACAACCCTGACTAGTATGTACTCTGCTAAAGCGCCTGACTCAAACCATATCTTATAGTTGCTCATCTGTCCC
This sequence comes from Euprymna scolopes, assembly GCF_053919585.1. Lineage (NCBI taxonomy): Eukaryota > Metazoa > Mollusca > Cephalopoda > Sepiida > Sepiolidae > Euprymna > Euprymna scolopes. The sequence goes on from NC_136490.1 coordinate 104,393,911, forward strand.
CTTCTAATCCAAATTATTCAGTCCAATTTGCAAGTATATACTTTTCCTTACCGTCGTTTTTCTTTCCATCTCATTTGTTTTTTCACATTTTTACTTTTTTATATAATTGCCTATTCTTCTATCTAAATTTCTCTTGATTTCTTATCGCATTCTCTTAATTGACATTAAACATCTCAAAAAGGATTGTTTACCGAAAGAGTTTTAATGGACTAAATAACGTTTAATATATATGTATATATATATATATATATATATATATATATATATATATATATATATATATAATGGGTTAATAAATTCCAACGAAAGGAAGATGTATATTTAAATAAGGGAGTAGTCACCAACAATGTGTATTTTTAACATTATTTTATTATTCTGTGTCTTGGTTTTTCATTGAGAAGTATATTTGGATCATTGTAATAATGTTTTTAAGTCATTGAAATCGTTTACGCGCGTTTCAGACGGCCTGTGATGCGTCCTTGTCAGAAATTATTTTCAAATGTGTAAAACTGGCGATTTTCGTAGTTAGTTTGAAGTTTTTCCAAGGGGCTTGTAAGTGTTTATTATACATTGGTATGCTGAATTTTTATTGCTTTTTTATTTGGTTTGTCCAGGGAGATTTTGACCTCGCTGTAGTCAGTCGCTATCTCTTTCTGCTAATGTGTTTTTCTTTTCCTTTAGGGTGGGGTAGGGTGTGTGTATGTGTGTGTGGGGTGTGTGGGTGTGGGTGTGTGTTTATGTGTGTGTGTGTGTGGGTGTGTGTGTTTGCTTTTATTGGTTTGGGAATGTGTATATTGTTTTATAGTATTTTGGGGTCATTTGCTTCCTTAGGAAGGTGGCTGTGGTCCGAGGTCGTTACTAATGTGTATGTGTGGGGAGGGGGAACTGGCTCTTCTGAAGTAAGAGTAGGGGTGCTTTCATTCTATTTTGTTATTTATTTTTTGGATTCTTGGATTTAAGTATTGTGATTTTTAGTTTTAGTCTTATATTATGTTTGTTTAGAAAGATGGGTGTATTGAAAATAAGGATTTTCTTAATGTTTCGATTTATTTGTCTCCCGATGTGGGTATGGCCAGACCCAGGATCGGTTCCTAGTGTGAGGAAGATTTTGTTCCCCAGAGGGGGGCATTGGAGGGGGTGTAGGTATGGGAGGGGGATGATAGAAGGGAAGTTAGTCGTTTCAGTCATTAGGGGGTTCTCCTCCCCTGATTGAGGAGGGAGTGAGGTGATGGAACAGATATTATACTATGGTTCTAGGTGTCTCCTAGTGTTCTTGGTTTCGAGGTTCAGGGTAGAATTAATTAATCTGTGATCCTATTGCCCTACAGATTCTGGCACACACACACATGCGATTACAAACAGATCTACGCGCCCACACATGAACACGCATACACCCACACACACACACTGATATACATGTGTACATATATACACTTATTTATTTTCCTTTAATAATGATACAAGTATACGTATTAAACTGTGTAAATACAAGTTAAAGGTCAGATTACGGCCGATGGCGTTGGCTTTTTGAGAAAATGACAGCTGATACGTATGGTTTTATTCATATAAAAAAGAAAACTTAAATATAACAACAGCCTTGTTGTCATTAAAGATATTTGCAATGTACCGAAGTTTCATTTGATTAAAACATAATAAGCAACAGTAATGCAAACATAGAAGCATGTATATATATTTTTTTTATTTAATAATAAGCGATTCTAAGCTAGGAAAAAGGTCAAATATGTTGAGATGTTTAACTTTCTTTATTTCATACTTGAATTTTATACGATATTACTAGTATTTCAACGTGACGCTCCTACATGAGCAACGCTATTACCAAATCTCAACTTCAATTGATTATTATGCAATCAAATACATAATTTATTTAATAGGATATTCACAAGTAGGCATTGGGCAATATTCGCTATTATAATCTGCATACACGTTCTTGCACAGACAAATATTTCTCAATCTTAAATTCTCTCATTAATATAGTCATTAATATAGTCCAATTTTGGTTCATTGTAATTGCCCTTACATCACATTAACCAGAGTGTTTTTGGCTCTTAAATTGAATTAACAAAATACAGCTTGTTCTTCGAATAACTCGCCTTTTTCAGGACAAAATAGGTCGAATACATTTTTTAGGTTCAAACCATACGGCCTTGTTGGAAAATAATAATATTTACTATGAACTGAAAATATATTTGAATAAATGTGGTTGAATTATCATAGTTGTGGTCTGGTTAGTTTAAGGACACATCGCATCTCGTTTTCTGTTTCTTTTTTCATAGGATTCCGCGGGTCTATTTAATAATTTCAGAATAAAAACAAAAACATTTACCATTAAACAATATAGCAGAGTTAATGATTTTATAGTATATATAAACAAACACACATAATACCTACAACTAATCTCTATGCAGTTTAATTCAATTTATTAAATGCTATATGGAAGTTCTAGATAAGCATTCACCTATTCTATAGAGGTTAACAGGATGTATAAATCATGATATTCAAAATGATTGGAAGGTTTTTCTAAATTTTTTGTCTGGGTCATAGCAGAGCAATTTTTCTACAGAATGAAACTATGGGAAAGCCCCAAATGTAGGTGCAGTTAATACTCATCACACACGCATACATACATACATACATATACACACATATATATATATATATATATACATATATATATATATATATATATATATTTACTAGAGAACGAGTGAACTGTTTGGTCAATAAATTATTTAGCTAGCTGTTGAATAGTGATTATACAATATAACTGTATAACAGTTCAAGTGAGTGTCAAACATTGATGTATAACCCCGCAAACGTTGAATGCACGCGAGCGCAAAAACAACCTGGTCACTACTTAAAACAATACGGGATCTTGCGCGCTTGCAAAAAAATTAAATAAAAACGAGCACGAAAACAAACATGGCGACCAGTTAAACCAATACGGTATTAATAAAGGTCTTAAAATCATTGATCCTAGATTGAGTGAAAATGCCTTATAGATATGAGGTGTAATTTTTAATAGGAACAGAAAAAAAAATTCAAGCAGGGTGTGTGTATTGTGCAGGCTGACTAATTTTGTATACGTGTGTGTGTGTGTGTGTGTGTGTGTGTGTGTGTGGTAACGACCTAAAAAACTTTAGAAAATAATACACTGCCTGTCAAATTATTAACGAGATAACATTTTTTCCAGTTTTAGAAACTTACCGGTAGTTTCGTATCAAAAGCTTTGGAAACGTTAGCAATGCTGCGTTTCATTAACGCACCCTCCTTAAAGAAACATCACTTACAAAACGGAATGTAAATGGGAAGATGACAACATAGAAACAGATTTTTCCAAAGCTTTGTACAGGGATGAAGTCACTTTTGATGGCCAAGATGGCTGGAGCGAGGGATGCGCCCTAGAGCGACGACATCGTCATCAGCGTTTAAGCCGCCAACAAGGTGGTGGTTGTAAGAAGTTGGGCTAGGCTTTTTGATAATACGTTAGATGACACATTGAGAGTTCCAGAAGGGGTAAAATTACGTCAAATGCTTACATGCCTTTTCTGAAAGAACATTTTTAACCATGGTTGAAGACGCAAAGATTGACGTTCAAAAGAACCATTATGTTTATGCTGGATAATGCTCTCTCGCATGGAGCAAACAAAAAGAAAGAGTATTTGCAATAACTGGGTTCTCTGAGATACGGAAGATGGAGTGGCTTGCGAATTCACAAGATTTGCACCCAATTGAGAACCTTTTGGATATCATGAAGCGAGGCTCTTATGCAAGAAGACGCGTATTTAAGAGCAAAGATGCTCTCCAAGAGGTATCTCGAGGAATAACTGTTGGTGAAATCACAAATTAATACTAATGCTGTGGACCAAGGTCTTTTACAAGCTATTCATTAAAAAAAATCGCATATCCCCTACTAATTATGTCAACATACAAATTATTATGTAGTTATTGTGTTCTAAGCATTTTTCCTGTTTGGAAATTAATTAAATAAATAAGTTATGGGTATATTGTGTTTTTCCCAACCTCGTTAATAACTTGACAAACTGAAATCAACAGACATTCATATCTTTTGCCATAGTCTCGCTTATACTGCTTTAAATACTTTTATTTTTCAACTGGATTAGCTGAATACTATTGTAAACACTTTCATAAAGTTTCATGGGTGTTGTATGCAAGTAATATTTAACAATGAAAATCTTTCAAATAATGAAAAGTCCTCATTTTGAAGAGTTTCTACGTATTGTAAACATGTTTGGAACTTATTAATTCCACCCCAAACCCAATCTTCGTTCCTGCCCTCCCCCGCGTCCAAACTTTAAAAATATACTAACAGTTACATATCCCGATACGTCGCCCAGAATTGGGGTGCCATTTTACGTTAAATTTATATCGAAAAATGTTCTCCACTGTTAAATGTTCAGTTTTAATTATTTAAAACCATTCTATTTTTTATACTATGTTTAAAGTCCGTTGAGACTTATTATCGAAAAAAAGTAGATTTTCATTTAATTTTAGGAGGTAAAATACGCTGAGTAAAAAAACACAAATATTTTTTAAAATATAGATATTGATAAAGTAGGGGATTTTTTACACAAGGAACACATTTTATTTATTTATTTTTTGTTGCTGTTGTTGTTTGAAAACAATTCCAATTTGCAATTACAAATAGAAATACAATAACCGTAATAAATAATTTTGGGCACGGAAAAAGTTAGTTTATTTAATAACTCAAGTTCTATATTAAATCACACACAACCTGGATAAAAAAATATGTAGGTGCACTAAGACAATCAGCACCCCGTTACAACTTTTTCTTTTTCGACTTTTTTTACACCGTTTTCTCGGATTATTGCACACTAAGCTACAAGACTATAAAAAATGAAAGAAAAAAAAACAACAACAATATTTGAATATTTGGAAAAGTGTTCAGTTTTACATAAAAGATCCTAGTAAATCGATCACACATTTACAAAACCCATTTACAGCTCCGATATTACGTGGGCTTTATCAGTCCCCCCCTTCCGTCATTATTATTATTTTTGAGACTTTTAACTTCCTTCGGGTAAGGTTCTGTCTGATATCCCCGGCATTATTGTTTATTGATTTATGCCTTTTTATAACTATCGGTAGACATGGATCAGTCCCTCGTAATGAGGAAGTATGTTGAGCACGTAAGGAATAGAGAGGATTTCAATCACTTTAGCAAACGTAATCAAACCAATGACATGTAATATATTTTCCGTCTACAATTGATGTGAGGACAGCAATATGCTAAGTATTACTTTTGACGGGCGCTTGACATAGAAGAAAGCATTTAGTAGGGTTGGCAGAAAGTTAACTCGAAAGTCAATATTACATCTGCGAGTATCTGGGACTTTTCTTATAGTCCTCAAGTCCTATCTCACTGAGAGTTTTGTTATAGTAGTCGACAATTAATATAAAGCCAACGCTCATAGTTAAAATGCTGATGTGTAGAAGAATTTTATCCTGAACCAAACTCTGATTCTCATTTTATTCAGTGATCTTCCAAATCACATCATAGATTTTATCTCGACATATATATGGACGACATTATTTCTTGCGGCAATACTTCAAATGTCTACAATGTTAAATATCCTATCTCGTTACCTGAAACTGCAAAATTGGTAAAGACTGACACGTTTATATTAATGCATACAAAATAAATTTACCTTTTACCAGAAATGCTATGATATGTGCTTTGCCCTAGTTGAAATGATTAACTCTCGGCTTGAAGAGACACCTTTCTGAAGCAAGCTTCTAAAAATGAACTTCGCTCTTAATCCGAAATAGAAAACTTATATCAAATATATATTAAAAGTTGCTGGCAAAATGATTAAATCATATAATAGCTTCAGAAGGTATCTACTTCCGAATGAACTCCGCATGTTGTATAAGAGACACGTCTGCCCTACGTGGAGGATTGTTTTTACAGCTGGGGAGAACATACTCAAGGCTGATTTTCCTGCATGCACCGAGTAAAAAAAAACGGCTTCGATATCTCGAGGGCTATATTTTCTTTGCTTCTCTTTGCTACTTTTTTTTTCTCAAAGAAGCAATATATTTTTGTTATATATTCATTCATATGTCAGTTAATTTGAAAGAGTTTCAATCAAGATTCTCCCTTATATAAAACAATCTCGGTAAACCACTGTAAGCATTTTCCCTTTTCCGCTATCTGTGCCTAAAAATAAACATACATTTTACGAAATTATATCCTAAACCAATACCGCAAGGATATTTCCCAGCTACTATTATAGAGCTTTTATAAGTCACCCATGAAAGAAAGTATTTTTTCTAGGTCGTTCTCGTTAAAACTCAATTTATAAACAATTTCTATATCACCGATGATCATGGGATCATCCAACATAACACTTATTAACAATAATCACCAAGTGGTCTCCGGGCCTTGATGAGCAACCCATCCACTTGCATTAATTCTACGCTAGTTGAAAAAGCTTGCATTGAAGGACAAGTGCGATGTGAATATTTAATTCACACATGTTCATAAGACGCGCGTATATACTCGTCAGCAGCGATGATGAGTGCTTGTGGGGAGATTTCTATGTCCTGTATTTACACACACAACCTGAATGTACCTGTATTGGTCATTCAAACACTATCTTTTCCCATTGAGCTAGTTATAGTAAATCGGTATTTTAATATACAAAATACAAAAAATAAACAGACAAAAAACATCACTAGTCAGCTAACTTTTTTATTGATTATCAAAAATATCGTCGGTTTTAGCTTTTCGAAACTAGACAAGATTCACTGGTCGTTGTTTTTTCTTATATTACTTCGAAATTTCATGACGTCTTATATAGATTCGATGTGGAAATGCGTAAATCTCATAGATTTGCAGAAAAGTTTTTTTTTCTAAAATTAGGTAAGGATGCAGTAGAGTAAAAGAGGGGGTTAATGTTTGAGCATTAAATCGGAAAACGTTGCATATAATATATTCTTAAAGTACAAATGAGTTGTTTGTTTCTTCTACTAACCCATAAAAACCATTACTAATAAACTACAAATTGGGACAATGATTTACCATTTTAAATTTTATCTAATTCATGTTTCTACTCATGTATATATGTATGTAAATATATATATATATATATATGTGTGTGTGTGTGTGTGTGTGTGCCTATGTATTACGTAAGCATACACATACCGACATGCACACACACACACACACACACACACACACACATATATATATATATTGTGGGTATATGGGGGTGTATAGATGCATATAGGCAATAAATTACATAAGACAACTATGTGTAAGTACGGATATATGTATTTGTAAATGAATATATATACATTCATACATACACGTACGCACATATATACACATACATCCACATATATACATACACATATATACACACATATATATTCAAACACACACACGCACACACACATATATATATATATATATATATATATACATGGGATTTGTGCATAATAATTCCCAAAACTGTATGCAAAACCGCATGAACTTTAAATGCCGTACGTCTTTATACGAAACGCTATAATTTCCGCCCAGATTTCAACTAATTAATGGGTGGCTGAATTAATGAAAACGAAAAAGGTAATAGTAACCACCAGGAGCCACCGACACAGAATAAGTCATATTTGATAAATTCAACTTGCACACTTGTTTAACGGTCAGACTTTTTCACTGGGAAGATAAATGATTTTATTATTTCAAGTTACAACAGCTGGTTTTATTCCCTGCGAGGTGTCCATCTGCTTTAATTAGTGTGTCATTCGTTTTCAGCTTTTGCTGCTTGGTTTTCTCAAACATTATGAATACAACCTGGTCGGGAAATTAAAGTAATGGGAGGATGAAAATAAAAATAACAACCCCTTGTCTTCCTTTTAAATTATTTGTTCATAAAAATGTAATAATTATACATATACAGACATATATACATACATATATATATGCATATATATACATATTTATATACATATATATATACATATTTATATACATATATATACATATATATGTATATATACATATATATACATATATGTATATATACATATATACATATATATACATATATATACATATATATAAACATATATATATATATATATATATATATATACATATATACATATATACACATATATTTACATATATATACATATATATACATATATATGCACACATATATATATATTACACACATATATATATATATTACACACACACATATATATATATATATTACACACACACATATATATATATATATTACACACATATATATATATATATATTACACACACATATATATATATATATATATTACACACATATATATATATATATATATTACACACATATATATATATATATATATTACACACATATATATATATATATATATATATATATATATATATATATATATATATATATATATATATATATATATAACGTATTAGCGGTAAGAAAATTATACACAACGCTTTAGAAAAATATACACTAAAAAATTGAGCTGCTCCTTTCGCAAGGGAACTCATGAGAGTTAATCGTTGGTATATCAAGAGATATTAAAAACGGATTTAATTTTCACAGTGATATACGAGTAACAGAAAAAAGACTGACTCCAAAATTTGTCAATGTTTTTTCGAGTCTTCCCCGTACAGTATTCTCAAATAGTCCATTTTATACGCATTGGCACAAGGTGAATCTTGAAGTAGACGTTGACCAATGCAGATTGCAAGGCAGAAGAGGGGTGAAAACGACCTGACTTGCACAGTTTAATTTTTGCCCGTATATGATGTTTATTGTTCCGTACAAGTGTAAGGAGTTTCCTTCAACATTGCCAGGATGGCACTGGCGATTGAATCCATGAATAAAATCGCTTCGCGTGCTGTAGAGTAAACTGTCCTGTGTGATCAGAGAGAATGCAAATTTTACACCAATAATCGAACGCAACACAACAGATGGGAACAATTTTAAAAATAGATATATACAATAATATAAAATATATGAACAAATTACATAGAGTGTATGGGAACGATTAAGATATATCGTCTGCCTTAACATTTACATATACTCAAATCAAAGCTAGTTTTAAATAAATAGGACAGACCTAGAATTATAAGAGGACTGCAATTTTCTACTTTCTCATTAACAGTATAGTTAATCACATTGTCTGTATAACCATTACAGATGAAGATTCCTTTGACAGTATTCAATTCGTGTTTGAGTGTGTTTGAATAGCACATCCTAATGGCTCTATGCACTAATGTCTTAATAAGTCCTATTTACAAGATGTAGATAAAAATACCCAGATCTCTATAAAAACTGATGAAAGTCGGGTTAGAATAAACTGTAGCAAGGAAATAACTTTCACTTCGTCCAATCAAGACATCTAGAAAAGGCAACAATGATACCAGTTTGGAGGTGATGTGACCAGTGTCTCTATCGATCATTCTGTACTGACACTGTTTAATAAGATTTACAATTTAGTTGGGGACTTTGGTAAATGGTCAAATACAAGAAAAACTTGTGAACAATATTAAATATTGGAACACGAGTGTGTAACAATAATATAAAAACTTGTTGGGGAGAAAATACAAAAAGTTTGATGGCACTTAGTCTTTGTTGATGAACTTTGGAGTTTACTCTTTGTTTACATTTCTCAGAAGAGGCAGAATTGGAAAAAGTTTATTGTTCTTTTTTAATTCCCGTTACTGATTGGTTGCAGCCTTCTGTCACTTTCTCTTTTTCTCTCTCTGAAAAATAAATAAATAAATAAATAAAATAAAATGATAATGTTTCGTGGAGAGAATTGAGATTATTGAAGAAGATTTTTTCTACCCTCTAAAAAGATAAGGCAACCAAGCTGGCATAGACGTATCTAAAATATTAAGCGTTTCAATATAGTACGAAACAGTGTCGGCTCATAGAATCCTAGAAAAATATATTCTTAATGAAGGACCAAGAGTGCTTTCGATCTGACCCCCTCCCGTCGATCTGACTGTACTTAAGGTTATTAAAGCTGTATTCTTCTTATATATTACAGATCAACATGAGTTCAACAAATATATTCCTGAGGAAAGGTGGAGGATTTAGATTGTCACTATAAAGTAAGCGGGTTAGTGCCAATAATGTTCCTGCAGCGGATTATTGGTAAATATGCTAGAAACATCAAATGAAAGCGTGAAGTTCTTCGCAGAACAAGGTTACAACTTATGTAAATATCAAACCAACGCAACTGAATCAATAATGCAATATTTAGTGTATAGAGCACGAACTATATAATAATCAATATTCACTATTTTATGCATTTAAGGCACGCCATAACGTCTAAGCCTTCATGAAAAAGAAGGCCTTATATTGTTATAGATCTCTTTGGAAAGTATAAATGATACCTCCGGATTTTAATTTCGTATAATAATTAATACGTGTTGTCGCATGTTTCTGCAGAACCGATGTGACCAAATTTATCGCTTTCATTCAAAATATTTAACATTTTCTTGGACATAATCCAGTTGCATTAATTCTATTCAGGATTACGACTCCATCACATTTGTCTACACTGCGTATCAGATTATTAACCAGTTTACATTTTTTTAAAATATTTAAGGAACGAGGGAATAAAAATCCTTGAAACATTAAGAAAGTATTTACGATACAATTCAGCTACTCCAGTCAGAAAATAAAAGTATTTAAAGCAGTATTACCGAAATTATGGCAGAGGATAGGAATATCTGTTGGTTTAAGTGTGCCAAGGTATAAACGAGGTGTAGAAAAACACAATAATATTCAAACATTGCGTAAACTAGGGCAATCCTTAGAACACAAATACAACATAGCAATTTCTACGTTGACATAATTTGTAGGGCATATGCGATCTTTTTTTTTTTTTTTTTGAATGACTGGTAAAAACCCGTGGTCCACAGAATTAGTCAAATTTGTGATTTCATCAACAGTTATTCTTCGAGATACCTCTTGGAGAGCATCCCGCAATACACTTTTGCTCTTAAATTGACGACCACTTGCATAGAGACGTCGCTTCATGATACTCCAAATGTTCTCAATTGGGTTCAAATCTGGTGAATTCGCAGGCAATTTCATCTTCCGTCGCTCAGAGATCCCCAGTTGTTGCAAACACTCTGTGCTTTTGTTTGCTACATTCGAGGAAGCATTATCCTGAACAAAAATAATTACAACCTACGCCACTTTCGCTTTAGCGTTGGTTGTAATAATAAATACGTTACGTTTTTCCCCGTTTTTCCCCCCTCCGGGTTACGAGTTTAAGCCTGCCTTCCTTCTACCACTTAATTTTTTTGCTCAACACACAATTCCAAACCCCGAGGCAACGCCTGGCTCAAATGCTAGTAAGTATATATCTTTATTTAATAAATTTTCCTACCGAACTCTCCTGAGAGTTTTTGGTCTACAGACAGGGAACTTCATATATAAGGTAGTTGAATAAATTCGAAACATTATGTTCGTGTTTTATCCGGGAAATATCGGTGCAAAAGTGTGAAAATTAAAAAAAAAATGAAATTTGCCAGGTGGAGATCGAACGCCGGCATTACGAATGCATAATGTAATAGCTATTGGTTCATGTTTAAATTTTTGGCCTTCTATTATAAATATCTTCAGAGGCAAAACTAAATCGTGACCTGAACGTTTTGGTTTCGATTCTCGGTGGTGACGCACGAATCCTTAAAAAAAAAAAAAAAAAAAAAAAAAAATTTCAATCATTACTACGTATTACTTCCATCTATATATATAATCTATATCTATAAAAGTGAAAATGTTTGTCTATCCGTCTGTGTGGCTGCTTTGTAAATTGCCCTACCACACTACTCTGTCAATTTTCGGTTGGGAAAATCTTTTTAATCGTTTTATTTGCTGGAAATGTGGCTGTTAAGGGGCCAATGTTCAACAATTTGAACTTTAAGAACTCTACCAAAATCCTCCGCCAATTTTGGGTCTAAACACTTGAAATTTTATATATACATTCTTTGGGCATGGATCTAAAATTATAATTCAAATGGTGCCAAAAGAATAAATGTTAACAGGTCAAAATTGAGATTAAGTTGTTAAAAAATGGACCTCTGATTTGGGAAAGTTTAGCTTCTTTGAAATCTTATCATAGCCCTCCCCATTGGTATGGCATGCTACAACAAGCTTCCTGACGTCTTCGCTGTGTTCCTTAGTTTTAACCATGGCGATTGAACATTATAATTTAGTCACTTATAATAGTTTAAATAAATCGCTATCTAAAAATTATCTGAACAAAAGTATTCACTGAATTAGCGTTAAACAAGCATAATATGGCTATAAAAAAGTTCAGAAAGCACGTAAACCGGAAATTGATTGATACTAGACTGATACTAACAGAAAAACAAAGCCGTGCCAATAATTTTGAACAAGGGTTTTTTGCAATTATGTTTGTTGTTCCTTTGTTATTTATTTTTTCTAAAATCCGATTGCTGCATCGGAAAGGCCAGTTAAAAATACATAATATACTTTGTTATTTTCTTTAATTTAATCCCTTTTTTAGAATTTATTAGACAAAATTTAACTTTTATTTTACCGTGCCAATAAATATGATCGTCACTGTGTGTATATATATATATATATATATATATATATATATATCATATATATATCATATATATATATCATATATATATATCATATATATATATCATATATATATATCATATATATATATCATATATATATATCATATATATATATCATATATATATATCATATATATATATCATATGTATATATCATATGTATATATCATATATATATATATATCATATATATCATATATATATATGATATATATATGATATATATATATATTATATATATTTATATATATATATCATATATATAGTATATATATTTATATATATATTTATATATATATATGTTTATATAAATATTTATATATATATATATATATATATATATATATATATATATATATATATATATATATATATATATATATATATATATATATATATATATCATCCCGGCCATGCCCGTTTGTTTGGAGGTGTGTGGTTAGCAAAAAAAAAAACCCAAAAAAACAAAAGCGGTCAATTTCTGTAACTTTGCCCCCTATTATATCCCCTTAACATTTATTGTTTGGAGCGTAAATCAAGTAATTAAGGTCGATCCATGTCCAAGAAATCTGAATCTAAAATTTCAATGTTTAGACTAAAAAAGCTAGGTAAAGTTCTCACAGGTCAAATCGTTTAACTTTGACTCCCTTACTGCCAAATTGCTTGCTTAAAACGGAGTAGAAAGACGTCCGAAATCCTAGTAACTTTATATTAAATTTCGAGTCTGTAGAATTAAAATTGATAGATTTATTGCGTAGGGAAATGTACACACACAGACACACAGTTACACAGATACACAGACACGTTCACCTTTATAGACACACTAGTATTTCAGTCCTGCGTTGCCCGGGTGTTTGTATGTGTATGTTTAGCAAAAACAATAAATAAATAAAGTTGTAGTAGGAAGGCAGGCTCCAACCCGTACCCTGAAGGGGGAAAAGAATGGAAAAAACACGTGACGTCTTTGCTGTTACGATCACCAAACGGGAAGTGACGTAAGTTTTTATTAAGGCTAGACAATCGAAAATTAATGTTTTTAGCCAATCTTTCGATATTTATCGCCTGAAAAGTCGAACGTCGAAAGGATACTGATCTTGTAAAAATCCGTCGTCTTTGTCGAAATTTTTAGGCAGACATGAAAACATACATACATACATACATACATATATTTATATATTGCAACTTAAAATGTTCGACCAAAACCGAGTAAAAGGCGTGCCCTATCTCTGACTACACTTTTTGTTAAATTTCAAATGCTTAGACTAGAAATGTTCTGCGGTAGTTGGTATATACCACAAAGGTCTATTTTTTTTTAATTAACACTCTATTATGAGCACTAAAAATTTATTGTTGTGGGCACAAATAAACTTATTAAGTTAAATCCATTTCCAAGGAACCTATATCTAAAATTTCAAGCGTTTAGACCCAGAATTATCTTAGGAGTTTTGTAGAGATCTCAAAGGTAAAATTGTTTAACTTTGACGGCTTAACGGCAAAATTTGTGGACGAAAACCGAACACAAAGATTTTCGTAAATCTCAGTACCCTTTATATCAAATTTCGAGTCTGTAGACTAAAAATTGTGAACTTGTCTGTGTGTATGTGTGTATCTGTATGTGTGTACATTTCCCTACGCAATAACTGTCAGTTTAAGTCTACAGACTCGAAATTTGATATGCGGGATACTGAGATATGGAAAAAATCAATGTGACCGGTTTTCTCCCAGAAATTTGCCTGTTACGGGTCAAAGTTCAACGATTTGATCTTTGAGAACTCTACCAAACTCCTGCGAAAATGTTTAATCTAAACACTTGAAATTTTTGATACACATTTCTTAGACATGGATCTAACTTAATAACTTGATTTGAGCCCAAAACAATAAATGTTAAGATGTCCTAATAGGGGTCAGTTTTTGAAAAATTTACCGCTTATTTTTTCTTTCTTTTTTTTTTCTTTTGCTCAACATACACCTCGAAACCCCCGGGGAACGCCGGGCTGAAATGTTAGTATATATATATATATATATATATATATATATATATATATATATATATATAAATAAAACACTCTTCGGAAATGTTATTGTAAATCCCATGATTATATAGTATTAATCGTGTGACTACTGAAATGCTCTGCGCAATGTATGGCATAGCTCGATTTACAACACAATTAGTTTTAGAAAATGTGTTTTAATATTATTAACTGTAGTTAAACAAGAGCTTATAGATGATTTCAGCCGAGCGGCACTCAACTAAAATATATAAGGATAAGAATAAATTCAGACTAAATACAATACACGGCAAATTATTTTAATGGTCCTGATTTATATCCAATCTTTCTAGGTGACGTGTAAGCTATACAAAGAATTGATATGAAGACTATTATTTGAAGATATTATGATTAATAAACTTATGAGCTGTATAACTTTTTTTCTAGATGTGCTCGTTCTTGGTGACAACTAGACTATGCAACGATGTAAGCTTCATGAGAAAGAAAGTAGGGAATTTTGTTCGAAAGAGAGAAAGAATATAGACGAAAATGCATGTCGTATTTTATTTGTATGGAGAAGTCAGTGAGACGAGTAAGTAGACGGGGGTCAACTTAATAATTCATCGAAATGGGCATGTGCAGACAGATTACGTAAAAAAAAAATATGGCTCCTGTCTATTTAAAAATTCCATTCAGCAAAAGAAACACATTTTCCCCCGTTCAGTGGTGAAAGCATTCTGAGTCGGCCAGCGTTTTCAAAAAGGTAATTTATGACAACGAGAAGTATCGTTAATCGCGCAGATTAGTAGGGGTAAAAGTAGGGAAACACAGCTATGACAGACGTCTTAATTCTTTTTGCTACATTTAAAAATTCTATTGTTAAAGTTAGTCCAAATAAGCACAGGTTAATTAAACGTAATTTAAAGTATTACTCAAATATTTACATTGCTAAACAGACAAATAGTATTGAATACAGTATGGTTCTCTCTTCTCTGATCTCGAACGAGTGGTTCAGTGGGGGAAGATGAGGCTGTTACCTTTAATGTATCTAAAACAAACTCCTATCTTTACATAATCAATGCTCTGATCCCCATCTGGCATAAATTGAAATGGATGGTTCTCGTCTAGGAGAAGCCCCATTTTTTGACAAGTTTCTGGGCTTGACCTTCACTTCTGATCTGAAATGGAACACGTACATCAAGTCTGTTGCCAAGGTCGCTGGAAAGATGGTGGGATCCTTCTACCGCTCCAGGATATCTCACTACTGATGCAATTCTCTATCTATATAAAAGCAAGTAGGTCCAAGGATGGAATGCCGCTGCCATATCTGGGCAAGAGCTGCTAAAAACAGCCTATCCTGCCTTGACAGAGTACACCACAGACTTTGTGGCTTAGTGGGGGTGCCCTTTTCTTTTCCCTGCAACCTCTCTCCCACAGAAAAAGACGTTGCAAGCCTATCTTTGTTTTATCGTTATTTCCATGGCAGGTGTTCGTCTGAACTCCAATCTCTGGCCCCCCACTCTCCAATCTATTACGAAAAACACCCGTCTAGCTGAATCCACTGTCAAAAACTTTCCGAATCTTTTATGCGTAAATCAAAACGTAGATTCCATGAATAAAGCTTCTTTCTGAGAACTGCACGCCTGTGGAACTCTGTTTCGTATGCTTGCTTCCCTCCTGACTACAACTTGGATATCTTCAAGTCCAACGTAAATCAAATTCCTGATGAACCGTCCCCTTAAATAGACACTTTAAATATCATCACTAACGTACTGTACTTACAATAACTCTTATCCCTTAGTGGCTTCCGGGTCTTAATAAGCGGTGACCACCTTGTGAAAAAAAAATGCAATTTCTGCGGCATTTTTTTGCGGACAATTCTTAATTTATTTACTTGCATTTTATATATACTTGCTTGTGGAAAAAATAGATTGTTAGATGCAGTTTATAATAGCAACTAAATTCTACCGCCACCACTATTAGTATTAGTAGTAGTACTACTACTTATAATAATCATAAAGCATAAATCTCGAGTAATAAAACACAAAATAGTTGGTAAGTGTAAAGGAAGTATAAAGCCTGAAGAAGATAAGCAGAGTACGGAGAGTTTTGCAGTACAAATATCAGATTAGGCCAATTGTTGTTGCAAAGAAATATCGACCGTAAACGACAGTTGCGATAAGGCATTTTTTGTTTTCGTAAGCACATGAACCCGTAGTTACTAGGATCACAAAGAAAACCACTGGTTATTATGAATTATAGAACCACTGCTGTGAGAATTTCTAATGCATAATTGTAATAATCACAACAACACCAACAACAACAACAACAACAATAATAATAATAATAATAATAATAATAATAATAATAATAATAATAATAATAATAATAATAATAATAACCCACATGCGCGGGACAGACGAGCTGCTGCAGAAACAAAACATGAATCATCGTTACAGGGAACTAAGAACATTGAGCTGCGTATCTATAAGTTCTATATCTCCTCCCCCATCCATCTCTTTTACTGAATAACCCTCCCCCTCAACCTGAAAACGATGCCAAATATCCAAGAAGATTCAAGGAGGATGAGCCCTGGACAAGTGCCAAGAGTACTGGGACTTGAAGAGGCTTTTGCCACTCAAATTCATGTGGAGACGAATGGCGGCTGCTTACCAGAAATCAATGGTAAGCGGCTGTTAAGATAATGCACATTTATTTGCAAATGTTGTCGAAAGAGGTGGAGAGTGCTAGAAATCTTGTTGTCTCTCAGCTTTCAGGGAACATCACAGATTGTTTTCAAGGAGAGATTTTTTATGACCCGTGTGAAAGCTCCTTGTGAGCCTATAATAATAATAATAATAATAATAATAATAATAATGATAATAATAATAATAATAATAATAATAACAATAATAATAATAATAAGCTATTTAATAAATTCATCATAAAACGGGTACAGCACAATAAGTCTAGAAATCGTCAATTATTGAAAGTGAGCAAGCACATTTAACGCATCATTAGTGCGATTGTTTATTATTATTATTATTATTATTATTATTATTATTATTATTATTATTATTATTATTATTTACAACGAGTTTTCACACAGATACTCTCTGGGGGCAATCTGTATTTTTCGTTGGAATATGAGTGACAACAAATCTCGCCAGATTTCAATTACTCACTATATCATCAACAAACTTTGACAATAATTTGCGATAT
>NC_136490.1:104414292-104429292 GCF_053919585.1 Euprymna scolopes
ATTGTAATTTAAATAATGGCTCGCACACCCATAAGAAAATGTGTAGCAAAATACAACGTTCATCAACTAAGTTTAATAACTTTAAATTCTGGGCACATAATGTTATTAAACATTATATATAACAATATAAATTTACAAAAAAAAAACTGTCTCGTCTGGAGTCAACATAAGCAGTTATCAAATATAATGAAGCAAATCTCAACACCTGCGATGGTTAAAATTTTAACGGTAAACCTACATCAGATGTGTCCTCCGTAATTCCAACTATAGCAATGACTATTTCGAAAGTTATGCAATGAAAATATTGAAGATCTATAAAATTATAATTGTTCATTTGGAAGTGGATCGTATAAACTC
The DNA here is from genome assembly GCF_053919585.1 of Euprymna scolopes. Lineage (NCBI taxonomy): Eukaryota > Metazoa > Mollusca > Cephalopoda > Sepiida > Sepiolidae > Euprymna > Euprymna scolopes. Next base: position 104,414,650 of record NC_136490.1, read on the forward strand.
TACCTTCACGACTTTTCTTTACCACAAGTAACGCGTCATTTTTATACATTTTTACATTTCTAAACCAAACTGCAACGCGGCGTTTCTTTTCATGATGCATTTGTGTTTTTTTGACAATTGTCGTTTGGTCATACTAACCCCTTGTCTATTGCCATCTCGTGTGAACAACTTGAGTTTTCTGCGATGATTGATATCAATAGGTCATTTCTACCGAGAGTAGTCCTGTTAGTACGGATATTATTTTATAAAATAGCAGTTTCGTACCGGTGCTGAGATTCTTTCGCTTTGAAACAAGTGGCATGTTCTTCTTTTATTAGCTCGTAACAATGCATGAACATCGTTCAGATTAAAAACGAACAGATTAACATGCCAACGCGAAAAACTTATCCACGATGAGGATCAGATGGATATCTATCAAACCGAAACAGATATATTCTCCTCTCTCTCTCTCTCTCTCTCTCTCTCTCTCTATATATATATATATATATATATATATATATATATATATATATATATATATATATATATATATATATGTGTGTGGGGGGTGTTTTACCGGCGGTGAAATTACATTTCCTACTAAATATTCTTCATTGCAGATTGGGTAATTATCGGTTATTTTGACTTTAAATAAATTTTTCAATTTATCATGGTTTTTCAGCAGAAGTGAGCCATATGCCCCAAAGCGCGGGATTACTTAATGAAAACAATTGATGAAGGACTCATTTCACAACACAGACCTATATACGGGGCACAACATTTGCGCGTTTCAAGACTATTGGATTATTTTATTTTAAGGATCTGTGATGTCTATACTAAAGGATCATATAAAGTAAACAACGTAGAATACAAGATTTGGCCTTTATTTGGGGAAATACAGGCTAAAATGGTTTTTACAAATTGCACCTTTAGATTACACCATATATGCGCACGCCGAATGAGAGCTATACGTTTGGAATCGTATTCAATTATGAATGGCAAAATATAATCCCTGCAATAAAATATATATTTGCATGATAAATTTATTATTTTGTAATGTTTTCTAAGTAAAATTTAATTACACACACACACACACACACACACACATATATATATATATATATATATATATATATATATATATATATATATATCAAATGGTGTTCTCTTATTGTCTCTTTGCAGTGAATTCGATCTTTTGCTCACTAATACAGTGTTTCAGCTAACTAATTGCAAGACAGCCAGTTGGAAACATCCCCGGTCTAATCATTATCATCTCATTGATTATGTCATTGTACGTCGTTCTGATTGACAAGATATAAATCTTACATGTTCTTACAGCATCGGGGAATGTTGGTCAGACCATAAATTGATCTGCTCCACAGTCAGGATGAAAACCAAGCGCCCTGTTCGAAACCAACGTAACTCTTCCATCAAGAGAATTGATGTAGGCAAGTTGAAAGTTTAGGAGATAATGAACTCATTTCAAAAGGCTACTGATGAAAAGCTGTCCTCCGTTGTATGTAGGGATGATATTGAGGCATCTTGGAGAGAGTTTAAAACTGCAGTGTATGACTCTGCTAAAGAGTCAGTAGGATACGTTCGAAGGAAAAACCAAGATTGGTTTGATGAAAATGATCCAACTATCGTCCCACTGCTCAATAGCATGCATCAAACCCATCAAGTATGGATTACTGACAAAAATTATTCAGTGAAACACAAGACTTTCAGAATGGCCAAAAGGTTGGCACAATCTCGGCTCCGGAAAATGAAACAAAACTGGTGGAAGCAGAAAGCTGAGGCCTTACAAGATGCGGCAGATAGGTGCGATTTTAAATCATTCTACCAAAACCTCAAGGGGATGTTTGGTACCATTTTAAGGGAGACATCTCCAATATTTTCATCAGATGGCATTCTCCTCACTGATAAGAAAGAAATTATTAAGCGCTGGGCTGAACACTTTACAAATGTTTTAAACAAAGAATCGACAGTGGATCGTGGAGTGATTGATGATATTCCTCAGAGGCCAACCATCGAGGCGCTTGCTGATACTCCATCCATGTCGGAGATTGAATGGGCTGTGAAGCAACTTTCAAATGGTAAGGCTCCAGGTGATGACGGCTACCTGCAGAAATATACAAATGTGGAAGCCAACTGTTAATCAGGAAACTAAGTGCCCTGTTTTCATTAATATGAGAACTTGGTACCGTGCCACAACAGTTCAAGGACGCATCAATTATTCACCTGTTTAAGCACAAAGGAAATAAGTGTGAGTGTGATAACCATAGAGGAATTTCTCTTTTGTCTGTTGCTGGTAAGATTCTAGCTCGTGTAATCCTAATCTGACTCAATGGTTCAATCTGTAAAACTGTGCTCCCAGAAAACCAGTGTGGTTTTAGGGCAGGAAGAGGTACTGTGGACATGATCTTCAGCCTTCGCCAACTACAGGAGAAAGCGAGGGAGCAGAATAAGGACTTGTTTGTCACATTCGTTGACCTCACAAAGGCATTTGATACCGTCTGTAGGGATGTCCTGTGGACGTTTTGAGGAGGCTTGGTATTCCGGACAAGATGTTGAATGTGATTATCTCCTTTCACTGGGGAATGGTGGCGACAGTGCGATCTGGCTGTGAACAAAGTGAACCATTTGAAGTGTCAAATGGAACTAAGCAAGGATGTGTCCTTGCTCCGATCCTATTTGCTCTTTTCTTTTCGGTGATGCCTGAGACAGCTTTCAGGAACACCTCATGAGCCATAGGTGTTGAGTATCGATCAAGTGGAGGATTATTTAACCAGCAACGGTTAAAGGCCAAATCCAAGACTTCTGTGCAGACTGTTCTTGACCTCCTTTATGCTGATGAGTGTGCGCTTGTCACCCATAGTCTTGATGACATGCAGAACATCCTCAACAGCTTTTCTGGTGCATGTAAGGCCTTCGGTCTTACAATCAGCATAAAAAAGACTGAACTTATTCAACAGCCAAAACCAAACACTACGTCCCTTTCACAACCAGTGGTATATGTTGATGGTAAAGCTTTGAAAACAGTATCTTCTTTTACATACCTCGGCTCTATTGTGTCTGATGATGCTAAATTTGAAAAATACATCCAATGTAGAATTAATAAAGCTAGTGAGGCATTTGGTAGGTTGGGACACATACTCTGGAAAAGCCACGATGTGTCTCTAAAAGTAAAGGTGGCAGTCTACAAATCTGTTGTTCTGCCTACTCTTCTGTATGGTGCCGAAACGTGAACCTTGTACCACACGCCTATAAATCAGCTTGACTCCTTCCATATGAGATGTCTGCGTTTTATCTGCAATGTTGGATGGCAGGATTCTGTTCCGAATAGTGAATTACTGGAGAGATGTGAAATCACTGGTATTGAATCATTTTTGATCAGGATACAAATGCGGTGGTCGGGTTATCTTGTAAGAATGGATGACTCAAGAGTTCCTAAGAAACTTTTTTATGGGCAACTGACAAATTCTGTCCGTCTAATAGGGCGCCCCCTGCTTCGTTACAAAGATAAACTAAAAGACAACCTGAAACGTTGTGGAATTTCTCTGAGTTCCTGGAAGAGTGCAGCAGAAGATCACAGAAAATGGAGGAAGACGTGTTTCCTGGGGACCAAAGCATTTGAACATAACCGCCTTTGTCATAGGGACACCCTTCGTGCAAATATGAAAGCAAAACACAAGAAACATCCCCCTAAAAATGAATATGTATGTCATTGTGGTTTCAGAGAACGCAGCAAAGGAGGGTTATCTGTTCATTCGAGAAGGCATCATTGACCTACGAGCATATGAAAGTTCACTATCCGCGGAGGAGTGTGCCGGACGTCTACAGGATTGCAATTACGCATGTCGTGTCACAGATCTTGGGAGCTGCTGAAGATTGCATACTGAACCCTCATTAATCGTCTTCGATGAGAGAATCCACCACCATATATATATATATATATATATATATATATATATATATATATATATATATATATATATATATATCGAGTGCAACATCTTTAGAATATATATAATATTTTATATTACAAAACTATGACATAATAAACATTATATATATATATTTATATATATATATATATATATATATATATATATATATATATATATATATATATATATATCAGGGCCCGTGTGGCGGCGTTACATGCATAAATACGATACAAAACCGTGCCACTTCATTAAGGGAGCCCCCTTTAAAAACAAATTAAACTTGGATTGCCAACTGGAAAAACTGTAGGACCTGGAAAAATTCGGGCACTGGAAGCCTTGAACAAAATGTCATCATCGTCTTACACTGTCGAATATAGCGGCAGTAACCAGAAGATCAGTTACTTGCGGGTACTGGCCTTTACTGATTAGCACTGACTGCTCTTGCAAATGGACAGTAACTTGCGGCCATAAAAATGTATCGGTCTCCATTTGACTGGATTAATTTAAAATTGTCTTTTCTCAACTACCGGGCACTTTTTGGCACTCGCATCCACTGGGTGTTAGTCGTATCCTGTAGCGGACACTGATGATCCCGCGACTTTTGTTTATTTCCTGTCCTCCCCGGGGGGCATCGCAGTTTTGGCGCGGTTCCTTGAATTTGCTGGCAGGTACTAACTTATACCGTAATCATTACTTATGTTCAGTCACTCTTAGTATTAATTATTGCCAGCTTCTATTTGACTGCTATGGAATGAAATCACCTGCCTTTTATTTCCGGACAATGGCGTCCAGTAGATTGCACCCATTGCCCACTATCTATTATGGGATATGCATATTGAGAATGTAGCTGACATAGTACAAAAATGGCGGATGAAAAAACGTTTGTTTAAATTATACTATTCTCGTCTTCATAGTCTTACAATAAATTGACATTAGACACAGAGGAGTGTTTACCTTTGCTTCCATCCTCGTATGCTAAAGAACGTTCTGAACGGCCATGCACAGCCAACTTTCATCATTGGCAAAAGGGCATTGAGAATGGGTCTATGTAGAAACAAGAAATGCTTGACCACATAAGGTCGTTCGTTTATTGGTAACGCCGCGTCTTTGTGGATTATTTACATTTTGAGTTTAAATAAAATGTAGTCAGGGAAAAACTAAACACAAATTGTGAGTATGTAATTGTAATTATTATAGATTCTGTTTATGATCCGAGAAAATTAATGTTCACTGTTAAATTGAAGAAACATTGTCTTTAGTATTTGTATTAAATTGTTCTGTATTCCTTATACGCATGATGGCATGCCATGAAAATCAATGGTTCGTGCTACAAGTCTGATAAGGTAAATATTTCTCTGATGTCTTCTTATTAGAAATATTACCGATTCCTGGTCAAATAAATACAAAATAGGTGTGCTCTATAAGTGTCTATATATTTCGAAAAGGAACATTTGAATTTCTGTAATTATTGAAAGTTTTGTCCAACTGGCGGTAAGCAGCAAAGGTGAACGTATTTCAAATATGCCTCAATTTACACTAATAGATGGCATCTGGTTCATGCATGTATAAATCGTAGTGGTCGTCCAGTCAACAAAGCAAAAAGGACGAGAACAAATAAATACACAGCAAGTAGATATTACCAAAACAAGCTATGTTATTTCCTCTTATCTGGATAGTTACCTTTTTGTATTGATGTATATTTTAAGGATAAACTCATACACACCAACACAGTGAGAAACCCATACACACAAACACACATACACAGGACTCACACATAAACACACAGACACACACACACACACACACACACATATATATATATATATATATATATATATATATATATATATATATATATATATATTTAATGCTCAGTCTATCAAGCTTGACTGAAATTCAAAATTCAACTATTATTTCAACCTAAATTCACTACAACATGTGCATTACAAAATTATATATTGATCAAATCATCGAGCAATAATATTAAACTGGACGATAACACCTCTATATTTGAGAACTTATCTTCAGCAAAAGACCATAATGCCTAGTTAGAAAAGTGTATGTCTAAACCTTCCTGATGAGGGCTTTGTTATAAGCCCCAAAACAAAAAAAAAATGGAGAAATATTTATTAATTTATTTTTAAATAGTGAACGAGTTTAATATTTTAACCGGCATGTTTTAAATTTCATTTTAACTGTGCTATTTTTACATAGGAATTCTTACTAATTTTTATCTGTATTTATATATATATATATATGTATATATATATATATATATATACATATATATATATATGTTTTCTGTGTGTATATGTGTTTCTGTTTCTGTGTGTATTATATAATAATGTATCTTATATTAAGAATATTCACATATTATGGAAGAGTGAATATTAAACACATTAAAATTGTTATAATCAAAGCTGCGTCTTAATTTCAAGATGATTGATTTTTAGTAATAAAATGTCAGTACGATACTGGAAATATAAAAATTATATTTTTCTATTACTGCATTGCCAGTTCAATATCTGGCATATTTTTCTTTTTTTCGATATTCGATACTCATCTCTGTCTCTGTCTATGTCTCTCTCCCTCTTTATCTATCTATCTATCTATCTGTCTATATATATATATATATTTATATATATATATATATATATATATATATATATATATATATACACATACATATATGCTAACAATGTGTGAGTATCATGTCGGATATATCCAATATGAGCTTAGTGTAATTATTTCTCTCTCTCTCTCTCTCTCTCTCTCTCTCTCTATATATATATATATATATATATATATATATATGAGTGAAAGTGTATGTGTGTGTGTGTCTGCGTACATTTCCCTACGCAATAACTCTCTCAAGTTTTAGTCTACAGACTCGAAATTTAATATACAGGTTACGGAGATTTGGGAGAATCGATGGCGTACGTTTTTGGCCAGAAATTCGGCGATTAATGGGGACAAAGTTCAACGATTTGACCTTTGAGAACTATACCAAACTCCTACGACAATTTTGGGTCTACGCACTGGAAATTTTAGATCTATTAGATTGTTGGGCATAGATCTAACATAATAAGTTGATTTGGCCCCAAAACAATAAATTTAAAGGGGTAATAATAGGGGTCAACGTCCAAAAAAAAATTGACCTCCGCGGTCTTTTCCAAATTACTCAGTAAATTTATGTCTACAGACACGACATTTGATATACAGTGTACTGAGATCTGGCGAAATCTATGTGATTTGCTTTCGGACATATATTTGGCTGTTAAGGGGGCATAGTTCATCGATTTGAGCTTTGAGAACTCTACCAAACTCCCCCGATAATTTCAGGTTTAAACACTTGAAATTTTAGATATAGGTTCCTTAGACATGGATCTAACTTGATTTTAGTCCAAAATAATGAATTTTAATGGGTCATAATAGGAGTCAAATTTGAAAATAATTGACCCTTTTTTCTTTTGGCTCAACATACACCTCCAAATACCCGGGCAATGCCGGGCACTTAGGCTAGTATGTATAAATACATGTATATATATATATATATATATATATATATATATATATATATATATATATATATATATATATATATATATATATATATATATATATATAGGGGACTTTATAAGAACTTTGGATCCCACGACAAAAATACTTGTACGAAAGCAAGAAAAATTCGAAAGAAAGATCATAAAAAGAAGAACGAAGATCCTCTTCAATAAAATATGCGCGAATATATATATATATATATGTATATATATATATATATATATATATATATATATATACATATATAATATATAGTATATATATATACACACCCACACTACAACTACATATTAAACTATGCATATATAACTGTATATATATTAAACCATCTCTCTCTCTCTCTCTCTATATATATATATATATATATATATATATATATATATATATATATATATATATACGTCATAACTATATTTACAACCCTGTACAAGTGTAGACATGTGACCCTAACAGATCTCAAGAATGTACAATCTTTTCGAATAAACTCGCACGAACAAAATGGTCATTAAGTAAGTTAACGTTGTGAAATCTGATGTTCAGCAAATTTTACTCTCAGTACACTGAACAATCGCCACCATTTTTTTTAATTCCTATTAATTTACATTATGTAATAATTTTTATTTCTGCTATTTCAGTAAGACACAGCTTGATAATATGTATGCTATAAACAACGATAACTGCTTAAACGATTAACATACATTGGGAAATATAACTTAGTAAAGATAATATTAAAAAAAAAACTGAAAGGAACAGTTTAGGGCAAAAAAACGCAACACAAAGGTAAATATAAAGAGGGATTTAGATTTTTAAACAAAAACAAGCAAAATAATTAATAAAAAAACATTAATTCTTGTGAAATTAGATGTAAGCAAAGAATTTGAGAAAAATAAAGGATTGAAAAGATTGCCGTATGATAATGTAGCTTACATCAAACGAAAAAACGGAAAATATCTGTCGGAAAGGGAGATAATGGAGCGATGTTGTCGTTTAGTTCGTAACTTTATCACTGGTCGAAAGCGGAAGCTAAAGACAAAGTCAGGGAAGTTGAATAACAGGATTGAAGGAAGGAACGTGGGTTTGAAAGAAATGAAAAATAGACTTGAACAGTATTATAACGTGCAAGTGAAAGACGTAATTGTTGTAGTAAACTTTAAACATAGGAACTGTGTCATAAGAAATATGAAGTAAACATTACCGAAAAATAAAGCGTAATAAAAGTGGAGACATTAAATAAGTAAATTATAAATATTTTTTTATTAAAAATTTAGAAAATACATTTAAAAATGTACAAGGAGCAAACATTTAAAACATATATTTACGTAATTTTTTAACTGCCGACTACTACTTCAAGTCCAATGTTAACAAATTTCTAATGAACCGCCCCCTTAAGTAAACACTTCAGCAAATCTCCTCACTAACTTAATGTACTTGCAATAACCCTTATTCCTGAGTTGCTTCCGGGCCTTGATAAGTGGTGATCACTGTGTAAAAAAAAAAAAAAAAAAAAGATGTTGTTTCATGACGTTTTAGGCAACCATTCCTCTGGCCTATCGCGATGTGATAGGAACTCCGCATTTCCTAACTGGGGCCCGTATTGCAGTGGATAGAGACCTTGTATCTCTATGGTTCCAGGTGATAATTGTCTGAAGATAGCGGTTTAAATCTTACCCAAAGCTTGTCCAAGGGTTACTTGACCAAAGCCGTGTGAAACGACGTCAACTATCGATTGCAGTAATTGCTCGGAATGCAGTTGAGTGATTCGCAGTTCCTATCTCATCGCTGTTATCACCTGACGAAGGCCAGAGGATAGTTGACCGAAACGTCGTGAAACAACATCTAAGAAAGATGACGATAATAGTACACAATAAATACATTAATACTCATCGCAATACTGAATTCAATTTAATAATTATATATATATATATATATATATATATATATATATATACATATATATATATATATATATATATATATATATATATATATACACGTATTTAAAACTAAACATTGTCATAATAATTTCATTGAAATAATTGGGAAATGCTCAAATAAGATGATTGGTTATGAATATAAGAGAGGCGCGGTCTCAGGTATTGCTTGTAATATTTTGTGGATATTACCATGAGCAATAAACATTCATCATGAATTGAAGTTGAAATTAAGTGTTAGTCATTTGGAAGTCATGCATCTAAAATGGGAATTAATAAAATATTAAGAAAATAAGTTTTACTTTGCATCTTATTACTGGCGCAAGAAAAGCGGTTCATATCAAAAATAAAATCAAAGCTACAAAGTATGATAGAAATCGACTGCACTTCAAATGCAAGGGACAAACGCAACAGTTTCGCATTTTATTATATTTGTTTTCAATTCGTTTTCCCATTTTCATTCTACAAAATCTTATTCGCGGTATTTTCAGTTTAATTTAATTTTCTGTTATTTTTTAACTGTATTTCATTATTAATTAATGACAGCTTTTACTGATATTTGACTCGTTATGCGATGCTTGTATGCTAGAGTGAATCCTAAGACTGCTAGATAGCAAATCATCTCAATTGTTTTCTCTCTTCGTTTTCTTTAGGTGTCTTGCTCACTTCTATAAGCGAGTAAGTTCAACAGGAATGCGTTGACAAAAACATATTGATCCATTGACAGTTGTTGAAAAAAACGAAAATGAGACGTCTATATGAAACTAATCAGCCGATGTGAACTAAATAATAGCAAAAAGTACACAAATCACATTCAATGTACTTCAGAATTTTTAATCCGGTTGAAGTATTGAGCACTCTCAATAACATCATTGCATAAATTACTGAAAATAATTTTTACATGATTTTCTCGTGCATAAAATATATTCATATTAAATTCGTTATTCCCCATTTTTTTATTTTCAAAAGTATGCCTGTTTTTTTAATTAGCACATGCCACCTGATGCCCCATTTATTTTCCTGATGTTTCATTTATTGTCTAATTTCATACGCGTGATTTTCAATACATATCGTTTATATGCTAATATAAAAATTAGATAGGTAAAACGATGTGAAATCCATGCCACTTGTATTACAACAGTAGATGCTTAACAAATAACGTATTCCGAAAATTGTCCTCAGGTTGACCAGATGCATTATTGAACAAAATATAGCATAGGCTTCGACGCCCACACACGTACATGTCCAGCGTGTCACGGGGAGTATAATGTATCACTTTACAAAATAAGACCTGGATCACAAAACGATAAAAGAGATTAACCGATGAATAGTTGTAGTTCGTGACACGCTTAGAGATGATGAAAGACCAGACGGAGCAACTGAAATAAGTAAGGCAAGAAGGAAAGCCGAGAACTATATTATAGAATTGCCATATATTTGTACTCTGCGATATAAAAGATTAATCCGAATGAATGAATTTTAATAATAATTGAAATAAAGAAAGAAATAAAGATCGCAGACACATTAAAAATACAATAGAACAAAGTGCTTCAAATCGCGTAGTACTTATGTATGAAGAAAAAACAATTGAAAAACTGAGACACAAAATAGCAGATCATATGCTTCGACAACAAAACATGCATTAAATGCAATAATTTTATGTAATATGTTATCATCTATTCTATCTATCCTATGAATTCGTTTTTCTTTTGTGTGTATCGATATTCATATTAAAAACCCTCTTTCTATTTATTTAAAAAGAAAATACAGCTCTCTTATATATGGGTTGTGGAATTGCATTCACTAAAAAACATCTAGCTTATTTGCATATTCTTTTAAACATTCATTTTAATTAATTCCCCATTAGTTTTTTTCGGTTTTCTCATGGAATGATCATCTAGAGTTTACTATTACATGTAATTATATTTATGCAGATATTCTACATGATTTATACTTGCATAATATTTGCGTAAAATCTTTACAGTAAACAAAAAATTGTTTCCATATATGTTTATGTACACGTATATCTATCTATAAATCTATAAAATTGAACGTTTCTGTCTGTGTGTCTGTCTGTGTGTCTGTCTATGTACATTTCCTTACGCAATAACTCTGTCAATTTTGAGTCTACAGACTCAAAATTTGATATAATGGGTTCTGAGATTTGGAAAAATCTATGTGATACGTTTTCCTTCAGAAATTTGGCTGTTAAGGTGTCAAAGTTCAACGATTAATCTTTGAGAACTCTATCAAACTCCTCCGACAATTTGGGATCTAAACACTTGAAATTTTAGACATATACTCCCTTGACTTGGAACTAACTAATAACTTAATCTGAGCTCAAAACCATGAATATTAAGGGGGCATAATAGGGATCACGGTATTTAAAAAAATTACCGTTTTTTTTCTTTTGCTCAGCATAAACCTCCAAACACCCGGGCAACGCCGTGCACCCATGTTACTCTATGTATAAAAGTGAACGCGTATGTGTGTCTGTGTGTGTACATTTCCCTACGCAATAACTCTCTCAACTTTAAGTCTACAGACTCAACATTTGACATACAAGGTACTGAGATTTGGGAAAACATTTAGGATTGGTATTCGACCAGAAGTTTGGCTGTTAAGGGGTCAAAGTTCAACGATTTGACCTTTGAGAACTCTACAAAGCTCCTCCGACAATTTTTAGTCTAAACAATTGAAATTTTAGATATAGGTTCCTTAGATATGGATCTCACTTAATCACTTGATGGGAGCCCAAAACAATAAACGTTAAGGGTTCATAATAGGCGTCAAAGTAAAAAAAAAATATTGACCTCTGCGATCTCTACCAAATTACTCAGACAATTTCTAGTCTAAACATTTAAAATTTAACATAAAGTCTAATCAGAGATAGGACAAACTTTTTAATCGGTTTCGGTCGAAAATTTTTAGTTATCAATATATAAATATATGTGTGTATGTATGTTTGCATATCTGTCTAAAACTTTTAACCACGTCGACAGATTTTACTACGATCAGTATCGTTTTACAGTCCAACCTTTCGGACGACAAATATCGAAAAATTGGCTAAAAACATTTATAACTTCACCTTAAACTGGGAACTTTTCTACAGGGGGGGTCGCTTTTTTCGCCGATATTTTTTTAAGTCCTTTCGATAGCCTAGTCTTGATTTTAAAAAATGTAAGTTCCGGTTTGGCGGTGGTCGTTACAAAATAGACGTCAGGGTTTTGCCCGTTCTTGTCCTCCTTTGCGGTACGGGTTCGAGCCTGCCTTCTTATTACCACTTTTATTCCATTTTTATTGCTATTTTTTTTTTTTTTTTTACTCAACAGGCAAATCCTAACATCCAGCAACGGCAGGCTGAAATACTAGTAGTACCTTCAAATAACATAAAAATTTGACCGTTACGCAATATAGAATGGAATACTAAATTCCTGTTTCATCAGAAATCATTATACTTTCTAGGTGTGTGTTGCCATAAAAAAAACATTTTACGCGAACAATCGTCAGTCGTACTTAATAAAACACCATCAACAATTCAATGTCTGTAATTCTTATTATTAATTCTTATCTCAATAGTTATACACAAACTATTAGCAATGCGATTACTTTCGATTCTACTTTATTCGCAGGGCCGTAGTTATTCCGCAATACCTGGACATTAAACAATTAACAGCTTCCATATTACTGCAGTTATAGGGGGTCCCCATCTGCCGGTGGTTCGAATAGTTATTCCCTATTCTTATAACTAGAATACCAAAGAAAAAGAGAAACGGAGCAAATACACAGGCAAGCCAGAGTGCTGAAAGTGATATGGAAACTGAAGAAAATCAAAATAATACCTATAATATTTGGACCACTTTGATTAATCTCGTAAAACTTAATAAAAAAAAGAATAAGAGAAATTGGAATCAGAGGATTTACTGGAAACTATAACGAACAACAATAATAGAAAAAAAGCTGAAATCTTAAAGAAACAACTTGAAAGCTGAAACCATACACACATAAACCGCAGGCGCAAGCAACAAAAACTGTTGCATAGGCAAAACATAAAGCGTTACATGGAACCAAGAACATTGAAGCTGAATATCTATAAGTTTTCTAACCAAACTCCTATCACCCATTACCACATAACTGCCCCCCTCAAAAGTGAGACCGTATAGCTAAGTAGAGTCATTAACTAGATGATTGAGTTTATATTCTTGACTATGGATGTATGCTTGTGTCGCCACACTGAGAAGCTGCAAAACAGTACATTATGTGGCTGACGATATATATATATATATACATATATATATATATATATATACATATATATATATAGCTACTTCATTTACTCACATAAAATTAATATACGAAAGTATGAATTTATGCGTAAACTTTAAGTATTTACTTCAAAATGCGCAATATATATTTTCAAATTACGCCATATATATTTTATAACTTACTATATATATATATACATATATATATATATATATATATATATATATATATATGTATATATATCTGATTGTGTGTATGTGTGTAGTCATCGACATACAGTCCACTTTCGTTGTATCACAACTCATCAGTGCCGCTAGACTAGCAGCTCTCCCAAGTCGAGGGTTAAACCTAGAACCGTCGCGTTGGCAATCAGTAGTTCTCCCAATCGATCCACGGGAGCGGCGCCCGCAAATAATCTCGCCAAATGTATGTTTAAACAAAAATCCGTCAACTACTTGTACAGTGTTTTAACCACTTTGTTTATAAACAAAGAGCGAGCGTCGCATTTTTCGGCCAATTTAGTAGCGGGTGAGATTACTTACGACAGTGATCTACCCAAAGGGGGTGGCTTAAAATAGAGTTGTAGTCATCGACAAACAGTCATCTTTCATTGTATCACAATTCATCAGTGCCTATAGATCAGCATCTCTGCCAAGCCGAGAATTGAAGCTAAAACCTTCGTGTTGACAATATATATATATATATATATATATATATATATATATATATATATATATGTGTGTGTGTGTGTGTGTGTGTGTGTGTGTGTGTGTGTGTGTGTGTGTGTGTGTATATTAGATTATATGGAGATTATTTTGTATTGTTAAAAATTATGCTAGGGTTGGTGCAGTCCACTACTTCATAGAAAATACGATGCGGTCGAACGAAGTGTTGTTGTATTTAGGGGGGTACGGGAAAGAACATTCTTCAATCGGACGCATTCTACAGGCATG
>NC_136490.1:104431792-104436792 GCF_053919585.1 Euprymna scolopes
CTATATATGCATATGTGTGTATGTATGTATGTATGTATGTATGTATGTATGTTAAAATAGTTACTATTGTATGTATGTGTATGTATACCTATTTGTATATGTATGTAAATATGTATGTGTGTATATATTTTGTTTTATTTATTGTGTATACATGTTTATGTGTGTGTATGTATATACGTATATATATTTGTATGTATATGTGTATGTATATATGCATATATATGTATGCGTATATGTACTTGTACTTGTACTTGAAACGACATTCACCCTGGAGGAGTTTAGTCGGCTTCATGAAGATGCACATCTCGTACCGCTGCGGCCCAAGCCCGGCGATCGGAGGCAAGATCCCGAGTGCGCAATAGCCAGTCACGTCTCCAACGAGACAGGCCATAGATGAGCGGGCCCGAAATAAGCTCAGCGTCGCCTTTGATAGTCCCGAGCCACGTTCTTAGCTGGCCACCGACATGATATTTCAAGCCGGGTAGAGGACGTGGGGAGATAGCCTCTATGCGTATAGGTGCATATACATGTATGTATAGGTATATGTAGGTAACTTTATGTGCATGTATGTATATGTGCATACATGTGTACGTATATGTATGTGAATATGTATGTATATGCGTGCATGTATTTGTATATGATAGGATATATGTGTATGCATATATATGTATATGTGTGTGCATGTGTGTATGTATATGTTTGTATGCATGTGTTATACGTATTATGTATGTTTGGATGCATGGATGTGTGCATGTGTGTATATTTATGGGTATGTATGTGTGTATATATATATATATATATATATATATATATATATATATATATATATGTCAAGGACCGTCTTCAATGTCATGTCTGCTTGAGCGTGTTTATTCGCTGGCAGGACTAACAAAAAAAAAGGTTATCTTCGGGCTCATGGACTTTCAGTGACTGAGGGAATGGCACTCGTTTGACAAGACGGTGCAATCATCATGTATGCATGTATGTATGTACGTATGCCTAACACTTTTTATGAAGGGAGCATTTTTTCTTGAAATCTGTATTGTTTTAATGCGTTACATTTCGGATCACAAATATCGTAAAATTAGATGAAAAAAATAAAATTCCTTCACCCTCAAATAGACACTTTCTACAAGGTTGGGTCGCTTTTTTAGCCGATACTTTCGCAAGTCATTCCCTCTTTTCGATTGTAGCCTTGATTTAAACCTTCGCTTACTTAGACGCAACGGCAGAGATGTCAGGTTTTCTTTTTTACGTTCTTTTCTTAGTTCACGGTACGGGTTGGAACCTTATATGCTACCGATAATTTTGTTGTTGTTGTTGTCGTTGTTGTTGCTGTTAAACACACACTTCTAAACACTCGGGCAATCCCGGGCAGAGAAAGGCTCCCAGGTTAGTTCATATATATATATATATATATATATATATATATATATATATATATATATATATATATATATATATATATATATATATATATATACTTGCAAAAGTACCCTTCGTTGACTGAATTCAAAAATAGCCTGCATAAAATGGATTCTGATTCATAAAAGTATGATGGGTTATGAAAAGGAAGGGTTGTAAAGCCGTAGCTTCGAATTTGGGGGTATCCAAACCAAAGCAAAATATGATGAAAGTAAACATAAAATAGATAAACATCATAATTTATTATACTCTACCTGTTCACACTGAAACACTTATCACAATATTCTGTGGATCTATATTAAAAAAAAAACTTGTTAAACTTTGTGACATATTTCCATTCTATGGAGGTCAGGCGCGAACGAACCTCCCATAATTTTATTATAACATATTTCTTAAAACTGATACATAATTATCAAAGTAAACTTACGCAGATAGATATGAAAAGTCTTTGTTAAATTTTGTGCCATATTTCCATTGGTACAGGCGCGAACGCAGACCCCACGATTTTATTATACCATCCCTATTTAAGTTAACACATACTTATCAAAATATTATGTACAACTATATAAGCACATTTGTAAACGTTTTTTCCTTAATTTTTTAATTTTTTTTATTTCCATACTTTGTGGACCAAGCGCGTACGTTGACACCACACTTTTTTATGAATCATCATTATGCCACATCAAACATACCCATTTCTGTGCTTCGATACAGGTTCTGTCATTATATGTGATCAGTTTTCTATAATAGTCAACCATACAGGAGCCTATTCGTGACCAGACACACACACAGACGTACAGCTTTATGTATATATATATATATATATATATATATATATATATATATATATATATATATATATATATATATATATGAACATAATGAGATTATCTAAAAACAGATTAATTAATCTTGTGTTCTACACTTTTATAAAATACTAACGGAGGCGATTTGCCAGCCTGTATATCATATATTAATTTGTCCAGATCTCGCATATTTTATTGTAGAAGCCGAAAGCAAAACTGTAGCATTCTAAGCTGTTAAGTTATAACTGTTCCAACGTGACACGCATATGAAATAATCAAAAATAGAAAAAGATGGAATGTGCAAAATATATAACGATTTTTGTTTTTGTTTCAATTTTGTTCCCGTTTTGGCATCTTAAAACTATTTTTAAAAAGCTAATGGACGGCCAATAAAACTCCAATCATTTGATATCCCGACCGCCGCTCTTTAGCATTTAGTTTTGGAATAGATAGAGGTGTAATGTATGGAGATCAACATAATTTATTATGTTCCATGTTCCAAAAAATATATTTTTTGTCTAAAATTCTATATGCTGCTTTTAGAGAACTTAATTATAAATTCAATATATATATATATATATATATATATATATATATATATATATACATATATATATATATATATAAGTATATATACACACATATATATATATATAATATGGCCTAGCAAAGCCACAGGGGAGGTAGCTGAAAAAGTAAAACCTACAAATGTAGGGGAGACTATCCAAAAATAGAACGGACAATTTAATGGGCGACAATTGAAGTAGCAAAATAGAAACTGTTTGCCAGAACGCTATAAATACAAATGTAAGCAAATTTAGCCATATATTATTGGTTTTAAAATATATGTCTTTTTTATGTGTTATAAAATTTAACCCATAGAATAGTATCAGAATTTTAAAAATGTCTTCGAATTTTCATATACTTTATTCACGTAGAAGCAAAGAAATGAGCATTTCCATTATCAATTTAGCTACGCGTACACATATATCAATATATAGATATACAACCTTTTTTTGGAAGTTTTATAAATTCGAAATCTCGGTTACTATTGATCTGAATTTTACAAATAAATGTTGGTCGGAAAGTTAATGGCGTGAATTGTGAAGTGGAGAATAATATTTGTTCTAAACATAGCTTATTGTTATTTGAAAAAGTGGGGGATCAGTTTTCTATATTAATTTGTTTTTATACATAGCATGAACACTTACCAAGGCCCAGAAGTCAATTGAAAGTTATAAGTGACTAACAGACATGTAAATATAATAATTAACTAATCAAATGGTAACAAATGTAATAAAGATAAAATACTAAAATAATGCTTGAATATTCTATGACATATTCTGATACAAATAATTTTATAATTAAATTGTGATGAGCTTACTTTTATAATGGAATTCATAATATACTTAAAACATGTAGTGGGAGAATATAATATTAGGATACTAATATGAAAATGGCGAAATAAACACTAAAATGCTAACAAAGTAAAATACAAAATAATACGAAAAATGTTTTTATCAGATTTGATCTAAACTAAAATCCTTACCCCTCCAGCATCATTCTTTACCGTTTACGCTATCATTCAATAGATAACAAATCTCAAATTTAATCGACTTTAACGTATTAATATATATTTGCGCATGCATATAAGAGTACTTAAAATTTATTTACATCTGGCAAGTTTAATTCTTTTCAATAGTTCCAGCTATGGTAACTGGGTAAAGCGCCAATAAAATTTGTTTCACAGGTGTAAATCCCCTATTCAAATTCAAAGTCCGTAGGGAACGTTAGTCAACAACTAGTTTGAATCACATTGAAACTACCCCAACAGTTCCTACAGAGTCTATATTGGGTCATGGTTTCTTACTGATTCCTATAATCTATCTCTGAAATTTTAATGTCATACCTCGACGTTTATGCAGATTACAAAACCATGTATTGAAACAAGGTCATCAATATCTGTTTGATTCTCTATGTTTTTACTTATTGCAATACAGAAAATGGGGTTGATTTCTCTTAATAAGCCTGAACTTTGCAATCACTAACACTCATTTCCTCAAGTCGCACTTAACTAAAAGTTATCATGCTTAACAGCAGGAAGTATTCCGCTTTGATTGAAATCTGGAACTGATCTTATGCTCAGAATTAAAATACTATATTTACATCAAATCATTTGTGAATGGCGCTCACAAAACTTGATTGAGCAACATTCGGTTCGAAAACCTAGTAAGTGGTATCATTTCATCTTCGCTGCCAACTCATTTATGAGAAGATAAGTTACTAGTGTCTTTCTTATGCATACTGTTTTTTCAATGATATGTGCCCTTGTATGTGCTTATATATATTTGCTTCTGGTGCAAACTATTTCCACCTATATCTTATATGAACAATCACTGACCAAATTTTCAACTATGAACCATAATACGACGATATTACTTAAATGTTGCCTACATAAGGATCCTTTACACGTGAAACAATAACATTTAGTGTATCCTCTAAAATATAATTGTTGAAGGATAAGGGATGTCCCCTTTTCATGTAAGTATAAAAATAGAGAGATTTAGTTAAATGTAAAAATGAAATAGAATAGACGAAATTCGAACCTCGTAATTTAGGTTTAGAAATAGATTGCGCGAGAGAATTAGAAAATGGAATGTAAAACCAAACCATTGTTTAGCTTAGAGATGAAATAGTTTTAAGAATAGGAATGTGCATTTGTCAATTCTGTTATGAAATTAAATGATGAATGCAACTATAGGATAATTT
>NC_136490.1:104441792-104719292 GCF_053919585.1 Euprymna scolopes
GGAGTTTAAAAATAGGAAGAAAAAAAAAAGAATTTCTAAAATTCAGGTTTAAACAAGGAATTGTCTCACACATGTTCGGATGTTTTACGTTTCTGTCTTAGTGTGCATTTTTTCCGGCCAAAACCGACAACAGTGGTGGAGTTTTAAAAATAGCAAACGAAAAAAAGTAAGAGTTTCTAACCCAAATTCTAATTTGAACGTGAAATTCCTAGTTAAACAAGGGATTATCTTACACGGATGTTTTATTAGGAGTTAAACTAGAATAGAAAGCCAAGGACGAACTTGAAAGGAGGTATAAATTGTTGGAAAAAGGAACGATGAACGTTCTAACAATGTTGAAAGAGGATGTCCTCAGTGATGGTATGAAAATTAGGAACTTTCTTGGAAAAAGTGTTACATTTCGGCATAACAACCTTTTCCGGAACAATGAGTCTCAGCTGTATAAAGAATTAAATGGCAGTAAACAGGCGGGAAATAACAACACTCCAAATGCAAAAGATGCAAGGAGGTTCTGGAGTGGGATTTGGTCTGTCGAAGGGCGATATAATGAGAAGCGTAGCTGGTTGGGAGAGGTCAGAGAAAGGCTATCAGAAATACAGCAGATGAAGAACGTTGAGGTAAACATCGATAGCGTTAAGGCTGGCATACAAAGGATGACAAACTGGAAGGCATCTGGTCAAGATGAAGTGATGTGCTTCTGGTTTAAACAGATTCCATGCCGTTATCCACCTATAGCTGCTACTCTGCAATGGGTTGTAGAGTCGGAAGATGCCCCTGATTCGCTTGTGAAGGGAAGAACAACATTGAGTGGGAAAGATCCTGCAAAAGGAACAGATGACAATAATTATAGACCAATTACATGTCTACCATTTATGTGGAAACTGTTGACAGGGATATTTGCGGAGAACATTTATGAACATCTGGAGAGTAATGGTGTATTACTTGACGAACAAAAATGGTGCCGAAAAGGCTCGAGAGGTACTAAAGAGCAACCACTAATTGCTAAAGCAATAATGCAAGATGCGAAGAAGAAGAAGAAGAAGAAGAAGAAGAAGAAAAAGAGGAATCTAAGCGTAGCATGTATCGATTACAGAAAGGGTTATGACATGGTTCCTCATTCATAGATACGTGGCACACTATTGATGATGAAGGTTGCTGACAATGTGGAAGGGCTGTTGGAGACAAGTATGGCTCAATGGAAACCGGTACTGACAGGAAACAGAGAGGCGATGGAGCAGGTTGGCATTAAACGTGGGATATGTAAAGGAGATTCAGTGTCGCCACTTCTTTCTGTAATGATAATGATGACACTGATCATCCTCTTCAAGAGAGAACAACTGGGGTATAACTTTGGATATGGTGACAGACGCCTCAACCATCTACTGTTTATGGATGATTTGAAAATATTCGGTAGAAATGAAAATGAAATGGCGAGGCTGCTAAAACTTGTGGGGACATACTCAGAAGACATTGGGATGGAGTTTAAAATAAGTAAATATGCGGTGCTGCTTATGAAAAGATGAGTAAAGTTTCATTTGAATGAAATTGTGCTGCCAAATGGAGAAATCATGAAAGAAATAGAAGATACAGGATATAAGTATTTGGGAGTGGTGAAGGGTGTAGGCATCAGGAACAGAGAAATAAAAGAAAAAGTCAGCAAGAAGAGTGAAACTAACTGCAAAGTCGAAATCGTATGGAGGAAACCTAAGTAAAGGAATAAATGCATTGGCAGTCAGTGTTATGAGATACATTGCGGGAATTTTAGAATGGTTTGAAAAGTATTTGCATGCCATGGATACCAAAACAAGTAAAGTTTTAGCAATGTTTGGTATATTTCACAGTTCAAGTAGCGTATCAAAGCTGGGTCAAAAGAGGAAAGATGGTGGGAGAGGATTGAAAAGTGTAACAGATTATGTTAGAAAAGAGGAGATGTCGTTGAAGGAGCATGTGATTAGAAGTGAAGAGTGAATGATTAAGTGTGTGCCCAATGAAGTGTAGGTATGGTAGAACATGGCTGATTATGTAAAACGTATGGATAGAGACAGGGCAGAGGAACTGGCTAAGAAGAACATGCATGCAAGGTTCTTCGATGATATAGCAGACGTGGCTGATGAAAGATCATGGCTATTACTTAGAGCTGGGTATCTGGCGAAGAGAACTGAAGTTTGTGTTTGTGCAGAACAAGAGCAGGCATTAGGAACACGATTGTTCAAAAAAGGCGTTCTAGGATAAAGCCGTTTCACAAGTAAGTCGGATTCTACCTTTTTAGGCGACTACGTGCGAAAAGAAAGAAGAGGCTTGAAGTTTTGTTTCAAGTTCTGCAGAAGGGCAGGTCCTGTAGAATCAGCAGAAAAGAAAGTCCAGTAATGTCAGCAGACGAGCAAGTCCCAAAAAAATCACACACACACTAAGGTACTCAAAAGCTGCAGCAGTTCACCGATACGATCACACTGACGTCGATCGTAGAAAAGACACCCCCATGTTCCAAACACACTCCCTTTATCCTTCCGGCGTTCGTCCTCGGCCAATCAGCAGCCAAAGAACGGTCACGTAAGGCCCAGTGATGATCGCACAATCTACAAGATGATGACGGCGCCATTTTGGAATTTCTTTCATGTTTCGGCCATGCACGTACGCACACCGTAGGAGAGTTCCAAGGTAAGGCATGACGCGCAGACACGTGGGCGCTTCCTCCCTTCATTTTCTTCGACTCTACATAGGAGAGGAAGTTGATGCCGAATGCCGGATTTGTGGTAAGACCTCAGAGTTAATTGCGCATCTAGCAGCAGGGTGTAGTGGACTGGCCCAGAGAGAGTACAGCAAAAGACACGATCGCATGGGACTCCGAATATATTGGGAGGTTTGTAAGCGTGTTGGGATGAAATGTGCTGGAAAATGGTTTGAGGTTTGAGATGGTGCCTGTTAAAGTGAAAACAAGTGAAGATGTCAAGGTAGATGTATGGTGGGGCAAAGCAATTGAAACATAATCGTCCGGATTTGGTCGTCAATGACAAGGTCTCAAAAAACTGGCAGATTGTAGACTTCTCATTACCCTCGGACAGGAATGTGAGAGAGAAGGAGAATGAGAAGTGGAGCAACTATGCTGCATTGGACTTGGAGATAAGGCGTATACACGGGGGTAAAACATAAATAATCCCAGTCGTAGTGTGTACATTAGGAGTAGTAATAACTCGTCCGGAAGGACAATTGAAAAAACTACAATCTCCGATGTTTTAGGCGGCCTTCAAACGTCTGCAATGATAGGTACCACCAACATCCTTAGGACAACTCTTGATCTTTGAAGCTCCTGGGTTGAAGCCGGGGTTAAGGGAAATCCTTTGGACGTTCATAAACGAAATCAGAATTATTATTATTATTATTATTATTATTATTATTATTATTATTAATATTATTATTATTATTTCAAGTATATTCATTAGGAATTCTCACACAGCTGCTTATCAAAGATTATTCACTGAAAATAACCATGATTTTCAGCGCTGTGTGGGATTCTACTAAGATCGGATGTCAATAAGCCTGCTCAAGGATATAACTATATTCACTCTGTTCAAGTTCAAATCTGATTAGTGCTTTCACTTCTCGGTATATTAATTTTATGTGGTTTCAGCGGAGACTCATGCATTAAACAAAGGTAATATAGTGATTTATTTTTATCATTTTTTTATATTAGCTGAAACGTGTTGCAATTTTTTTCTAGATATTAAGCTTTCCGTACGTCCGGTATACCCCATCCTAAAAAAAACCATCATCACCGCAAATATAAATAAATGAGAAATGAATTACCCCCCTTTATAATCACTTTTAATCACTTAAAAATGAAAAAAAATCCCTCGCTAAAAAGTGTTACTCCTATTATTACCTCCTTACGTGTCATGTTGAAATTAGAACAAATTTTGATGCTCTTAAAGTAAATACATAATAAACTACTTATATACCATGCTTTAATAAGGTAAATTATGGGGCGGTATTTTTTTATTAGGGATCTTTTAAACCTACGGATTTCAGGTTAAACTATTATTACTTACATATCATGTTGAAAAAGATGTACAAATTCCAACACATTCCATGTAGAACATTATTTCCTGCTTAAGTGTCAGGTCAAAGTAAATAAAATCATATGATGCTTTTATTGAATCGGGATCCGTGAATCCTACGCATTTCAGGTGAAAATATTATTACCTACTTAGGATTAATGTCGAAGTATGTAAATATATATATATATATATATATATATATATATATATATATATATATTTTGTTGATTATATGTACGTATTTTAAATTATAGTACATTTTTCTATATGTGCACACAACCACTTGGCTAAGAAAGATCAGACATCATAAAACAACAAAAATGAATTTTTTTGTTTCTCAACTCAGCCCTTTTTCAATTGACTTCATAATTTCATTTTTTAGACAAGAATCTCTATCTGCTCTCCCTGGCATATTCCTTTTAGATGCAAGGTAGTACCTCCTATAACTCACGTCAACTGCTTCATCCAGCCACCCTTATGCCGTAAACTGAAATCTCATTTTACCCCTTTACGAAATCGACGTCTCTTCGTCCAAAGGTGTCCTTGATCCTTTCTTCCTTATGGTTATTCTATTAATTAGAGTTTGTTTTCGTTTTGTAACTAACTTATCTTTTGGGGACATTCTCAAAGCTCATTTATCTTCGTGGTTGACTTCCAAAGTTTTAAGATATACCTTTCATCCACTGATTCGCTCTTAACTAACTAACCCATTTGCACCAAAATACCTATTTGCGCACTAAATTCTAGCTAATGGCCCGATTTTTGATGATTTTTCGTTTTTCTCATCAGAGCTTCCAAGATCCAGCAGAGATATCCCGTATTCATGCATCTCTAAAAAAATATAAGTTTATGTCTTTTTGCGTACCTACGCTATATTTTACTTTTCTCTCACCTTATTAAGCTATACGTGATTTTACTACGATATTGCTTCTCATAGGTCCCTGGTACCCTTAAAAATTCTCGTACCCTTTCCACGTCTGTCTCTAATTTTTTAAGCCAAGTCTTACTCCCTGCTTGGAATCGTCACGTGCGACCAGCTTTTTTCAAGCACTTTATTACCACAGGGTCCATCTTATTCTCCTAACGGCGCATCTTTCATGCTTTTCCAGCAAATTACTATTATTGCGAAAATATATCTATGGACTTAAAAAAAGAAGCAAATTATTAAAAAAGAAAATCTCTATTTTGGCTCATCATATCTGTAAAAACTCAAAATACCCGTTTACGTAATTGCTATTTTGGTCCCCTCTACAAACTTCTTATTTATCCTAGGTCAACCATCTTCAGTATCATCTTATTTTTCCTTAACCTTTCTATTCTAATGTATACACCTAATAATGACTACGCACCCGGAGAAAAATCCCACGAAAAAAAAACACAAAATAAATTACACAACGATTTCGAAAATCAGAATAAATATCAACTGAACTCTTTCAAAAATTAAGAATTTGTTGACCCCTTATTAAACCCAGTAGTGTGTCTTACTATGCTGAAATCTTATTTTCCCAATTGTATTATTATTATTTTTCCCAATTTTATTATTATTATTACTATCATTATTACTTAATTAACAACATCTTCTTACTCTTAAAATAATCATTATTTAAATAAACTCCACAAGGCAAAGATTCCCAAGCGTTTACCAAAAACATAGACATTTAAAATTAAAATACATTCGTCTTTTCCAAAAACAAGCCAAAAAAACGACTCACTTATAAACTTCCAGACAATCCTTCACAACCAAAAATTACACACAAAATAACAATCGATGAAAATTAAAATTGTCCACGTCACCCAGCACTGGTGTTTTCTGAAAAAGAAAAAATATCCCTTTTACTTATCCGAGTGATTTTATTATGACCTCTTCTGCCATTTTCTCTTCTGTCACTTACGCCACGTCAGGGGAATTCCATTTGTTCTCCGGTACCGGACAGAAATACTGCAAAAGACCCCGCAATACAATTTAGCCCGTGACCTAAACCGGACCACCCATGGCCGAGAATACACGTAGATTACGCAGGTTCACTGGATGGAAATTATTATTTAATAGTGGGAGACAGTTTTCCAAAATGGTCTGAGGTATTTTGATGTAAAAGTCCAAACGAGGGATTTTATAATCAGTGTTCTTCACGAATTGTACGATAGGTTTGCGTGGTTGATTGTCTAGTGTCAGACAGTGGTACAAAATTCAGCAGCAGATTTTACAAGCTTCGGCAAGAATTTCGACGTAACCCACAGAACGACGCCAACCTATCATCTCGATCGAACGATCAGGAAGAGAGGTTTGTAGCCAGACTGATAAGATCCTTGAAGAAGCCCAAGGAACGCCCTCACAAAAGGCGATCCCGCCGTTTTTACAAGTTTACCGAATTACGCCAAATGAAAACACTCCATCGAAGGTGTCGCCGGTAGTATTTATGTTTGCTAGGAAAATTAGGCCGGCCTCGAGAAACTTTTACCAAAACAGGTGAAACCGCCAAATAGGATAGTTCGCAAAAAAAGGAAACTTACCGGGTGGAAATGTGTTTTTTCCAGGTACGTAAAAATAATAGTACGATATCGGAAGTAAGAAAGGTCCAGAAAAGGATCGAGCGGATGGTCTACGTTATCGAAGATCCAAGATTTACTCACAAGAAGCATTTAAACCAAATTAGGAAACGTATCACAGATGACGAAATACAACCTCCTGAAAAACAAGAAGAGGAAATGGACAAGTTATATGGCACGTACGACCTGGTACACCATAAGCAGACGGAAAACGCTGGTCTTCGAAAAAAAGAAAAATGACCGACCCGATGGAAATCAACCCGTGGAATGTGGAGAATAAATAACCCCTATTTTAGAACTAATTCAATCAACCATTCATATGAATACCATTGGTTTCAGAGACTAAATAGAGGTATTAATACCAAGTTTAACCGAATGCTATGAACACGTTGCACTCATACCCGTTTAGTGGCTCCTGTATTCTTTATGATAAATATATATTATATTTATACACTTTACACTATTTGTGGTTCTTGCCATTTGTGTCCACTAGCACCGGTCTACAACAGTGATTAATTTGCTATCTCAACATTAGTGACATTTTATAATTTCACACCGGTAAAAGGGGCATATGATACAGTATACTCCCGGATACAGCATCGAAAATTCGCAAGAAAATGAAGTACAGTGTATAATAAAAATGCACAATAAAATAACTATATAAATTACACCATATATATAAATATATATATATATTTATATATATATATATATATATGTGTGTATGTATGTATAGGCGTGTATATATGGGCATCACATATATGTAGATATTTATATATATATACAGACACGAATATATATATATATATATATATATATATATATATATATATATATATATATATATATATATATTCAGACAATTATTGTGAAATATCACGAAGTGATTTTGCTTAATGAGATCTTTTTGAAATTTTTCAATTTTTCGAATTAACGTGCTTATTTCCCGGTCAACTCTGTGCAAGAAAGTGTCATAGTCCATCTGTTTTTTGTTGCGGTTTTTTGCAAGTATTTGAACTGAGTTTAATCAGTCGATTTCTGGCAGTTTTAGATTAATGTTTCGTTTAAAATATATACTGTATATTTCGGCGTATTAGACGATCCTTAAAAGTTAAAAAAAATCCTCTTTAAAATCAACATTGATAATATAACAGGTATTGGAATTTCTAGACTAGGCTTAATAAATATATTGTTGTAATTAGGCAGTCATCTTGACTAACCGATATCTGCTAAATATATGAAAATTCTCTCCAAGTTTTTTCCTCGTCTAATCTGGTGGTCGATTTATATGCCGAAATATACAGTATATATATATATATATATATATATATATATATATATATATATATATATATACATATATATTTATAGCTAATAGATAGAGAAATAGATTGATATACGATCATTATAATAGTAATATATATATATATATATATATATATATATATATATATAATCAACCGCATAATGTAAGCTATTACATCATAATGGGTAAACTGTTTTTTCACAGGTGCTGTAATCTTTTTAATAAATAATGCACATCACTACTTGAGTGTTTCTATTTATTTGAGTGCATATATTTCCAGAAAAGTATGCCCATACTACAAATATAACCGGTATTAAACATAATAACTTGAAGCCTTCAAAATGTAAAATACTGTCCCTCGAACATCATTATTATTTTGATTTATCAGACTACTGCTCTTATCTTGAATACCATTTTTGTGTGGTATTTGTTAGAGGGTTTGAACAAATTAATAGTAAATGTTATATTATTCTGACGATTTTGTGCTCAGTCATCAGTGTGGGCGACCGGAAAATACAATTACGAATTAGTTAGGACCTATGTCAATCATTCCGATATAACAAGTGTATAATGCTTCGGGAAGTAAATAAAGGGGGCCGTTTGAAATTCATTCCATATTGCTGAGTCCCATAGAAACAGTTTCTAGTTCGACACCTGAAGAAGGTGGAATGTTGCATCGATTGAACGTTGTGAAAATTATATCCACGATTAGAAGAGAAGTTCGATTAATCCAAATAATTCGAATACGTATTCCTCATTTCAAAAATTCAGAAACGTTAAAATATGAGTATAATATCATCAAATATGAATTTGTAAGAAAAAAAATTGACATTGAAAACGTTCATTATATATAGGATCTGTGAGAGAAAAAAAAACGAGCAAACATTTGCATATTAGAGAATATAATCATCTAGTCAATTATTTATATAAAGGAGGATCAGCATTTATAAGTGAAGCTTTTGAGTAAACTTTATTCCCTTCCCAAGAAGCTAATGATAGCTATCTTAAAGTATCGGTCGAGTTAATGACACAGAAAATTTTTAGGAAAATAATCGTTAGAATTTTAAACTGCCATTAATATCCGTACTGACAGGTTTTGATTGGAGCATTTCAAATTTATTTAATCTTTTCAAAAGTCATGCAAACAAAAGAGACAGATTTCAATGAATAAATAGAAAAGTAAAATGAGAATTTCCACTCATTGTACAGTTTTACATGGACGCCCGATTGTGATATTTAGATTGTGGCTAATGATAACATAATTTCTCTTGCGGGATGAAAGTATTATAAAAATATCACGATCAAACAGATAACTTCCTCATCATTATCAATAAAACTATACGAATGATACATCTACTACTTCTATTCAAATAATTTTCTTCGAAAAAAGCAAAAAAAATATGTTGATAGTGTGATAAAAATGGGAAATATTTTAAATGTTACTAATGTTTGTCTTAGAAAATTTGAAAAGAAAAAGCAAAACATATCAACCAACTCTAATATGTGCGTTATAAGAAACATTTATTTTAAAATTGCCTCAAAATAGACGCACACACGAACACACACACACACACACATTTTAATATTTTCGATTATACTTGACTTTTTATTTATACAAATCCTCTCATTGATAAAGCTCAATGTTATTACAGAAACAAATAATTGAAAAAAGTTTATATTCTACATTTTAATATATTGACCATCTTACAATTTATTTTTAATTACGTTAACATGCATAATTCTCGCCAACGTACCTTTCTTATCGCAAAAGCGTTCATGTTATGGTTATATCTATCAAATACTCTAATCTGATCATAACTTTTCTGAAGAAAAAGCAGGTATTTATTCATTAAAAAAATAAAATGGATGTAGCGTAATAAAATCAAATCAATAACATTCAAGTTCAAATTCTCCTACAATTTGCGGATTTATTTATCATGCCCATATGAATTTTGTTTTCTTTAAAGGGATTGATAGGCACTTTTTTCTCGGGAGTTAAAGGCAAAATAGATTTTTGATTGACACAATAATTAAATGAACGATATTGCGCTACGAAACAGATGGTGTAAAAAATTTAGCCTGTTAGTCCACTTAAAAAAGAAATTGTAAGATTGTCTACATCTTAAAATTTCGAGTATAGACATTTGTCATTTATGTGTCCTATATATCTATATATTTATTTTAAAAAGTGTCTGTCTGTGGCTGGGTGTTTACGTTTACGTAACACACTACTTTGTCAATTTTCAGTCTACAGACTCGAGATTTGACATAAGGAGGATTAAGATTTGGGAAAATGTTTTAAAACCATGTTCGGCAAGACATTTGGCTGTCAAGGAGAACAATATCAACGATTTAACCTTTGAGGAAACCTACCTAGACCTTGATCAAAATATTTCAAATTTTAGATGTAGGTTACTTGGACATGGATCAAACATTTCAATTTGATTTGAGCCCAAAACAATACACTTTAAGAGGGCGAAGATTGGGTCAACGTTTAAATTGTTTTTACCTTTGCGGTGTCTACAAAATTACGCAGGGATTGTTTAGTTTAAATATCGAAATTTCTCAAAAAGTGCATTCAAATATATGGCAAGCTTTTTAATCGGTTTTGAACAAAATATTGGCTGCCAAGGCGTCAAAATTCAAATATCTGACTTTTGCGGTTTCTAGCAACTTATTCAGTCAATCTTTTTGTAAAGATTTGAAATTTTACATAACGGGTATTCAGACATGCAGCAAGCCTTTTTAAATTATTTTTTGGGCAAACATGTGAGTGCCAAGAGATTACGGCTGAAAGCATCGACCTTTGCATACTCTATCAAACTCCTCCACCAATTGTGTATGTAAACACTTTAAATTGTCGATGTAGTTTACCTGGAAGTAAGTACACTTTTTTAATATATATATATATATATATATATATATATATATATATATATATATATATATATATATATATATATATATATATACATCTGCACATAAAGTAATGACCAGTACTAAGGTTGGTTGGTTGGTTGTTTTGTTTTACGGCATATCAACCCTTTTCAGGCTATTTAATGCCGAATCTGGTGATTCGGAAGAACGATTTTTTAATATAGTATATTTGTTTTTTAAGTCGTATTCTATTTAACCCATAGTTGGGACCCTAACAGTTGCTACCACTCCGGGTCAGAGTGGACCTGGGAGCAATGTCAATTAAAGTGTGGCTCCACACTCCCTAAGGCCTGCAAGCTGGGGCCCTCACCATCGATTATAGTTTAAGGTCATATCCAGGACCCCAGTACAGAGGGCGTAGCTGCTAGTATATATATATATATATATATATATATATATATATATATATATATATATATATATACATATATATATATTTATATAACATTTTATTGTCATCGAATGTAAAGTGCATTATTAAGTCGCTGTTATAAGTAAAAACTCATTATGCAGTTATTGAACATAATCAAAAAGGCATTGCTGCCATTAGTAATAATATGCTACCCCATATATTTGTAAAATTTTAGTGTAGTATACTGAATTTCAATGGTCAATTCAGGGGCAGTGTATATTTTCACATGTCTGGAGAAAATCTTCCTACAGATTTGTTTCTTTGTATGGGTGTACGTTACTGCAGTTTATTCGATATTAGTTAATACTCCAATAAATAAACGTTTTTTAAGTTCAATTCTTACAAATACATGTTACATAATGTGGTATATAGTCTTTCGTAAACATGTAATGCGTGTATTTCAAAATGAATACTTATCATACGATTGTTAAATGATAGGAAAGTGTGTGTGAACTCACATGTAAATTGTATTCACCATCCATTTTGATTTCATATGCGCGTGTGTCCCAATATTATTCATAATAGCTGTTGAATAAGCCAATTCATAATACAAGGTGGGCGTTCGTCTCGTATATCGGACGAGGTCTAATCAAACCTAATTTGTTTCTTGAATACATTATCGATCTTTTTACATATATTCCTTTGGGTGTGATATTCTATGCCACCTAAAGTGGAAGACGGAGGTAACATAAAGGCAGAACGGATTCTATAGAAAACAATACGTTATTCAGTAAGGTTCGCGAAATATTTGTTGGACCAGAGAGTGAAGGATAAGATAAGATGTATATATGTGTATCTCGCTATTTCCTGTTTAATTTGAATGTGGAAAGTACTATTGAAAAATAAAGGGGAAAATAACAGACGAGAATGCCAAGCAAGCATTAGAATTAATATTGAACAAATTCAGGGTAAATACGAGAAAAGGCAAACAGACTAAAATGTACTACACTCAAACAAAAAAAAATAAGTATAAAAATTATCTTATTTTGAATAGGAGCCCTTGGAGTAGAATCGTCTAAAAATCATTTTTTTTAAATAGTTCGAACATATTTTTGAAACGTATCCGATTGCCAAAACGGAATGTGAATCGTAAAAGATTCTAAAAGCATTTTAAAGCTAATTATAATTGTATAGATATTGGAATTTTAAATTCTCAATATCAAAAATTGTTTAAAGGTATACTTTTAACTTTTAAAAATTATCTTATTTTGAATAGGAGCCCTTTGAGTAGAATCGTCTAAAAATCATTTTTTTTTAAATAGTTCGAACATATTTTTGAAACGTATCCGATTGCCAAAACGGAATGTGAATCGTAAAAAATTCTAAAAGCATTTTAAAGCTAATTATAATTGTATAGATATTGGAATTTTAAATGCTCAATATCAAAAATTGTTTAAAGGTATACTTTTAACTATGGAGGATGTGTTTGAAAATTATATATAATTTGTCAAACTGAAACGAAAAATAGTTCTGCCTGTTGAAATTATATTATCATTTAACACGTTTAGCCTAGTGAAAGGAGAATTTATTAGATATTCAAAAAGAAAATTAACGTGAAATAATTATTAAGGCATTAATAAATTATGTAAAATATTTAAAAAATCTGTTTAGCAATGTTGCAGAATCTTCCATATATATATATATATATATATATATATATATATATATATATATATATATATATATATATATATATATATATATATAATACAATTTTAATAAACAATAAAATTTTAGACATAATTAAAGATTTTTCTCCGGAAAATGATTATCCAACAGTATTTGTTCTTTGCCTGGATAGACTTCAAAACGTTTAATTAGGTAACATTTTTAAATTGTAAATTGTAATGCAATATTTACCTGCTGAATGCATTAGATCCTGCAGTTTTATAAAATATTTTTTCGTAACTAGCAGTACCCGTGGAAATTCCACGGTAGTTGAAATCATCAACCCTCATGTCAGCAAACACGTCATCGCATAAGCAAACAATACCTATGAATCTGTCTTTCAATAGAATAATCAGTGGAATATTTATTTGGATCCAAAGCGTTTTTTAGAAAATTACTATTTGAACTATTTGAGATTATTACACGAAATAGAACTACAGTGAGCCATCTAGATGTTAATTTTATTAAAGTGACTTGTAAATCAGTAATAATTATGTTACTAGAAACATTTTACATTTGAACTTTTTGCATTTTTACATAGTGTTAAGAGAACGGGGCCAATTTTCAATAGGATTTAATGATGGAATAAATCAGTAAGTAGTAGGATTGGTGGGATTTGGTTGAAGAATAAAAATGTAGGTTTTTGGCAGATTATATGCCAAAACTTGAAATATAGTTCATAAAATATTTTTTTTAAATTTCATTTATGCAATCGAATGTCTGAATTTGTTAGGTATTTTCATTATTATTATTAAAGTTATTAAAACCCCTAATCACATATTTATTGTTATATTGCAATTGATGTTCATAGTTTTAATTTTTGTTAGATGAGTTTTAATTGTTACCATTATTCAAATTATTCTGATTTTACTCTTATTTGGATTGTAATCTTGAAAAATTATATTACTTGTCTTATTTGCAGATTTGTATTCCATAGGATGTTGGGGTAGTATTCAGGATTGGCATCACTTTTTAAAAAGTGATATCAACTCTTAATACTGTAAAGAATCTGTTTGCAAAGATCTACTAATTTGACTTTTACAACAAATTACATCTACGCAAACAATGATTAGGAAATTAAAACATTTTCTTTCATTTTTAAATAAAACTCGATTTCGTTATCAATAGTAGGAGAAAATATTGCTTAATTATTTCATAAATTATAATAATAAAATAAATAACATATTTCATACTTTTATGAAGAAAACAAAGGTCTTGATATCTAAAAAAATGTAGTATTTCTGTATATCTTGAAACACAGACAGAAACAGGATTCAATTAATATGTTCAAATTGAAAATAAATGTTTTCTGAATATTGAATTAATAAAAATGTTCAAATTGAAAAAAAAAAGTGTAGTGAATTATGACTTATAAATCCATTCAATTAACAGTACAAAATTTTGGCAACGCCTTTTTTAAGCATTAAAATACCTAAAATGTTTTTTATTCATTGAAAATAATATTTTAATAAAACTCCTATGAAACCATGTTCATAGAAAGATCAAAATGGAGAAAAGTGTTTATTCAAATACAAGTCTGAGAATATCCAATGAATCATTGTAAGGGTATAATATGTTTTTTTCAAAGTTCAATCAAAACTCATCATTTGAGTTTTAAAAATATATACAACTAATATTTGCTTTGAATTTTAATCAGCAATACAAAAATCGTATATTACATTGAACTAAGATAATATTTAAATTCAAACGCTGAATATTTTGGAAAGTTAAAAATGATAAAAAAGTTCTGCACGTAATAATTAATGCACAAAACATTAGGCTATACAATAAACAAACAATATTAGATATAAATTTCAATAGAGTGAAATTTGTGATAACAGTTTTTTTTCTTTAATTATAAGTATCGCATAAAATGAGGATGTTCGAATAAATGAAAAGGTGTTTATGCATCAAAACTATCTCTTTCATTTTGATTTTTTTAACAAAAGATCTGGAAAATCGGAGTACATTTTCTTTTAACACAGTTGAAATGTTTAAATATTGATATAGATGCCTCACTATCTCTTGATAATATAAACAGAACTTACCTGAAGTTTCTATTCATAATCATTTTCCTCAAAAAATGCTATGTGTTATGTGTTTCAGAACTTTGTATATTTAATTCATAAGTGGTTGTGTAAGTCTCATGAAACACATTCAAATGCAGATTCCTTTAATAGGGTGTATGCAATGTCAACAAATTAGAGCTGTTCTGTTTTGTAATATTCTAATTTTTAAATATAAGGAAATCATAATGTTATGATTTTATTCAAACATATTGGTCCATCGAACTCCTGTGTAGAGGAATTTATTTGTTTTTATTCAAATGCAAGTTTGAATATATCTAATGATTATTTTAAAAAGCCACCAAAAGTGTATATTTACCATATCAACTGAGTATTAGTAATATTATCAATCGAAGAATCTGATATTTTATTGAAATATAAAATTATCATTTCACTTCTAATCAATGAATAATTATAAAAGTTAAACAAAATATATTTTCTATATCTATATTAATATGCACGCAAATAATAGTCTAGTATATTGGTATATAAAGTGAAAAACTAATTGAATAACGTTTCATGAACATTTTTAAAATGTATGTAATTATATTTTTTTTTATTTGATTCCAGTTACCTCATGAAATAAATGGCTTTTTTCAAATATTATTAAGTAAAGGATTTCCAATGCAGAAAATGTTTTTTCTTTGAATTTCAATTCATAAATATTTGAAAAGTCGGGAGATTTTCCCCCAAACCTCAGCAAATTCAGACATTAAAATGTCACAGAAATCTAAAGTTTTTACATTTAAAGACATATTTAAAAAAAAATAGGTTAATTACGTATTTTAATTTACATCAGCAATATTTGTGTTTCAGATTAACGAACATTTCTAAATTTGTGCGACTATTATTTTAAATTTACATTTCCATTTTATGTGCAATTTTTGAATTTCTCTTTATAATCATATTCATTAAATACAAATAAAAGAAAAGTGTTTCCTTTCCCCACTGCAAATTTATAAAATATAAAATAAATATTTTTCTTTTGAAGTACCGAGACTTGTAATTAGGTCTTGATGGTTATTGCAAAATGTGGGAGTGTTTTTAGAAATACAAGGAATAAAAAGAGTGCATGTTATATTGTTTTATATCTTAAATACTGTAGCTGAATCCAATGAAGATTTTCAAAGGAAAAAGAATGTTTCCTTAAATTGATATCAATTGTACTACTGCACTGAAATGTATTTTTTAATATTTTAGTCATGATAGAGGTTAAGAAAAATACTTATCTGCAAACTATGTTCTTGGTGTAAGTTTTTTTTTTCTTTTTTTCCTTGGCTGTATGTTTTCATGACTTTAACTCGTATATCAGTGAGCCTACGGGCTCTTGAAAATGCAACATATAGTTGGCCATGACTAAACACAGGTTGTGGTAGAAACAAACCAACTTTTTCAAATGTCTGACTTTTTCAAACGTCTGTTTTTTTACTTCTAATCTAGTTCCATTGCACAGTCCATTTTTATGTATAAACCCTGCCACGCGTTGCAGTGGCTCAATTTGGTGTAAAGGAAAAATTTAATAAAAAGAGAAATCATGTTTCTTATATTAGTACAGCAATCCACTGCAAAAAGTGAAAAAGGAGGCAAAAAAGAAAAAATGGTACACTTGCAGAATTTGATCTGGATCCTCGGGAGTTTCTGTCAATTATTCATGGTTTGGATTTGACCAACAATCATTGGATGAAGCCGAACGTAGCAAAAATATTGAAACGCTAAATGTGAGTTAGTAATTAATATTTGGTTGATGGTGGGGTGAGGGGATTACTATACACAGATTCGAAAAAAGTTGTCCAAAAACAAATAAATGAAAGCAAACGTAAGGTAAGTTACGTTTCTACCTAATTGGATAATTGTTTAGTGTTTTTATGTAATGTAAAATGTTTAATCGGCTCAAAAAACAGAAATGGTCGCGGACTCTGTTGAATACGTTAAGTTTGGGAAAGTAAGTTGAAAACTAAAAACTATACAAAACAGTGCCTGAAACTCACCGAATATATGTTACAATGACAAAGGCTGGCATAATCGGTGGGTATTTGACAGGATTTTGTATAGTTTTTTTTTTTTTAGTTTTATCTCACTTTCTCTAACTTAAAGTAATCAACAGTGTCCACCACCATTTGTAGCTTTCAAATACCCCGATACACACTGTTTTTCTAGCCGACTAAACGTTACATTAAATGAAAAGTGTGTGTATTACTAAACACAGATACAAAAGAAGTTGTCAAAACATAATTATATAACAAATAAATGTTATCAAAGGCAAGAAAAGTAAATGTTCTACCTAACTGGATAAGATTTTAGTGTTTTTATGTAATGTATAATCGGTTCCAAAACATTCAATGTTTATCGGTATATCTCAAAAATACAAATGGCGACAGAATGTATCGAACACGCTAAGTTTGGGGAAATTTTGGGAAAATGAGTTTAAACTAAAAAACTATACAAATACTCTTAGGAACTCACTCAATATATGTTACCATTACGTAGGCTGGCATATAATCGGTGGTTTTAAACTTTTGCTCGATACAGGTGACGACTTTTAAAAGTCCCTTTTTAGTGATTACCTGGTTTGAGGATATTTGTACAACTAAACGGCAAATCTGCTCCAAAAAATCCGATATTATTTTACTGTAAGGCCCGTTTCACGTTCATATACAACGAAATATTTTATTGTAGATGTCAGTGTGTTAAAAACGAATCTGCAAACCGTTTCCGTAGCAAAAAGAAAATTTTCATGATATTCATGAAATTACTTTTTCGAAAAGTGGGTGATCACTTTTCAATGTAAATTTAACTTAGAATGAGCACCCACTTTCTGACCACGTGAGAAGGGCATTTTTCTGTGTTACTTGGCTAAAAAGTTTTTTGTTTGATTTCTTTTGCATGGTAATAACCCCTGAACACTAGGACTATTTTCCATTTCACAGCCGTAGCCTTCGTTTACGCTATGTGTGAGCATAAACGAAAACTGTCTGGCCAATAAACATGGGAAAAAATCCCCCTCTCTCAGATGGCTAGAAAGTGGGTGCTCATTTTAAGTTAAATTTACATGGAAAAGTGATCGCCGCTTTTTCGAAAAAGTAATTTCTTCATATCATAAAACTATTTTTTTGCGACGGAAACTGTTTGCAGATTCGTTTTTAGCACACCAAAATCTACAGTTTTTTTTTTGTTATTAACGAACGTGAGACGCACGGCCCTTAATGGAACATTAGATAAAAAATCCGGGGGAAAACGTTTTCAATAAAAACAGCAAATTAATTCGATAGAAAAAAAAATGGATGCTATTTTTTTTCTTTTTTCTGTGTGTTTCTTGGCTAAAATTTTTGTTTGATTTCTTTTGCATGATATTAACCCCTGAACTCTGGGACTATTTTCCATTTCACGGACGTAGCCTTTGTTTATGCTATGCGTGAGCATAAACAAAAACTGTTATATATGCATTCGCATACCAAACTGCCTTGTCAGAAAACCTTTAAGCCAATAAACACGAAAATAAATGCCCCTTCCTCAGGTGGCCAGAAAGTGGGTGGTCATTTTAAGTTAAATTTTCATGGAAAAGTGATCACCCACTTTTCGAAAAAAATTTCTTCAGATCATGAAAACTATTTTGGTACTCCTTGGGCGTTGAGTTCCATGGCGACCCGCTGAATTATTTAATGGTCGTTCCCTTTGTACCCCCCTAGTCAATGCTAATTCATGCGCACGTTACATTTTTTATTTATTTACTTACATGGTTGAGTTTCTATACTGATAGGTTTTTTAAAATTTTTTCATTGCGAAAACCAGATTATGAAAAAAAATTGAAAAAATATCATTTCAACATTTGAAAGGGGTACTCACCTTTTAGTTACCACGTTCTTGTAAATTGGTCACTCATTTTTTTTTTCTAAATACGGAAGTGTCTTCGGGAGATATAAAATGGTCGCATGTTGACGAAGCAATGTATCGGGAGGCGTATGGGATAAACAATTATTGGTTAATTTTTAGATTAGGTCCACCTCCACAATTTTCTTTAAATGACGACTTGAAATGGTTTTTGACTATGCTGAATACGAAAATCGCATTGAAATTTTGCAGAAATAAGTAGTTATCAAGATATAAAAAGTTGTATTATGCATTGTAATCTTTGGCGGCCATCTTTTTTACGTGCGTGTATTTGTTTCTGGCGCGCGTGCACGTAAAAAATTGCCGCCGAAGAATACAATGCATAATACAACTATTTATTTTCGCAAAATTTCAATGCGATTTGCGTGTTCAGCATACTCGGAAACCTATAAATGTCGTCATTGAAAGGAAAATTGTGGAGGTGGACCTAATCTAAAAAAATACCAAATTATTAAACATTTCTCCAGCATGTTAGTGAAATTTATAATACTTAAAAAAAAATTTAAAAAAATAAAAAACTCACCTTTCATAAAAACAAGAAAAAAACACCCACAAACTGACTTTTAACTGAATAAGTAAAAAAAAAAAAAATTAAACTAGAAATTTTATTTTCATAAAAACAATAAAAAAAGTCGTGTTCCATCTATTTTTTTCTTTGAGAAACAAATATATTTCTGACTTACAAATGCGGTAGAGACTCATTATTTTTCTTTCTATCGTTTTGATATGCCGCGTTTTTATTGGTTACAAAATGGGTGACTGATTTATCAGAACGTTATAACTAAAAAGTTAGCACCATTTCAAATGTCGA
Source organism: Euprymna scolopes (assembly GCF_053919585.1). NCBI lineage: Eukaryota > Metazoa > Mollusca > Cephalopoda > Sepiida > Sepiolidae > Euprymna > Euprymna scolopes. Next base: position 104,461,483 of record NC_136490.1, read on the forward strand.
AATAATGATTTCGTTTTAATTTTTTTTAATAATCTGTTTAATTAGTGCCCAATCAATAATAATCCAGTGAGAAAAAATCCAAAGACCTATAAGTATAGAAATTAAGCATGGGAGTGATGATTGTACAACATCGCCTTTCGCACATTTACAAACATTATTTACTTTTTTCATAAATAATTTTTAAAAAAGGTAACTAAACCATTTATTGATAATTTGTCACGTGTACAAACATTTATTTATTTACGTAGACTTTTCATGAATAAGAAAATTGTTACTCTTTAAGAATAATAAAAGAAAAAAGTTACTGAACATTTATAAAAGGACTTACTTCTTTTCATGAAGGCCAAAGGAATAGTTGGCCGAAAAGTCGTAAACAACAACTAATAAAGATGAGAATAATAGTCCGCAATAAATAAAAATTGTTCTAATGCAGAGAGCGATCCGCGCTATTTTTTAAATCATATTTCCACGTTTAATTAAAGTTTTACGATATGCTTTTCTTTATTCAATTGTAATTGACAGAATGGGTACAAAACATCCTCCCCTCCCCATGTTAAGAATGACTTTTTAAATAATAACATTATTTCAGCACGGATCACTCTCTGCATGAGTATCATAAAAATTAATAAAAATAATACTTATCTCAATAAGTGAAAGGCTAATTTCTACCGGAAATAAAATTGCGATAATCTCGCAGTTACCAAAACTATTTTTATTTAATTTAATATTTTTATAATTCGCAATGTTAAATTATTTTAATAACATGCAAAGATTCCTTGACTTAATTGGTAACGTAGAAATATGCTTTTATTCGCTTTTACGAACCAAACATTTATATATATATATATATATATATATATATATATATATATATATATATATATATATATATATAGAGAGAGAGAGAGAGAGAGAGAGAGAGAGAGAGAGAGAGAGAGATTTTGGATAAACAAATGAAATAAAAAATGTAAAAATAAGAGATGCCTATTATACTTAGCGATGTAACACTGAAAATAATGTCATGACAAATCGTCAAATCGTAGTGAAATCATTCCCACGTGCATTCTACCGGAAATAAAATTTGAGTACAGGTTCGCATTTAAGAAAAGTATTTTTATTTTATTTTATATATTTTTATAATTTGGGATGTTAATTTATAGACTGTCTGTAGCTTTCAAATAAATTGGTAATGTACAAATATGCTTTTATTGATAACGAACGAACCCAGAATTACATTTCTAATTCGAAATTCGAAATCGTCAAATCGTCGTGAATTGCCTGCAAGCCGGAAATAAAATGGAACATAGTTCTGCATTTACGAAAAATATTTTTATTTTATTTAATATATTTTTATAATTCGCGAGGTACATTTATTTTAATAGCATAAAAACTTCCCTCGACTCTAAAGATGGGTTGTCTGAAAATTTCAAATAAATTGGTAAGGTAGAAATATAGTTAAATACACTTTTAACGAACCAAATTTACATTTATATATATATATATATATATATATATATATATATATATATATATATATATATACAAATTTATGAGAAACATGACTATGCATCCAGGTTTTAAAATCAATTCATGAGGAGGCATTCCAGATGGCGTCAATGAATTAAAAAAAATCGGGTTGATAACGCATAACTTCCACAGGATAATCAGTCTGTATTTCATCTGTTCTATAATATATGCGGCTATCACCAGGAAGTTGATGTAAAACCTGTTCATTGATCAAAGAGTCAGAATTTTTTTGGTGAAAGAATTATCCTATTTCTTCTATCATGTTGTGATATATTTTTGTAAATATCATCAACCAGAGACCCATCAAGGCATGATATTTGTGGCACTTCTATATCATCATTATCAGACTGGCCTGGATATTCCACAAGATTTTGTTGTTCCATTTCCAAGATTCAGTAACTATGAGGCAAATTCACTTTCATTGGGTATTGCTCTAATATTCTGATACAAACTATACTGTTTAAACTGAAGCCATACAGGAGAATTTTAATGCAAATTTCAATTATTTCCTCACGACTTCCCCTTGATAATATGGGTATAACTTGGCAAAAATCTCCCCCCCCAAAAAAAAAACATTATTTTTCCTCCAAAAACATTATTAATATTGCTTATGTCTTTCAAAGTTTTGTCAATTGCTTTCAAACCAAATGAAGGGATCATAGCAGCTTCATCTAATATAATCAAATCAATATTTTTTAATAATTTGCATGATCAGACCTGGGAAAGACATTGCAAGTAGAAGTGTATGTTAGTTCGATAGGTAATTAAAACAAATTGCGGATTGTTTTTCCTCCTAAAATTAAAGTAGAAGCAATAGCTCTCCAGGCACCACAGCATACTTGATAGTTTTTTTTGTTTTTTTTTTTAGATTTGAGATTATGACATTAAACATAAGCTCTGCCACGTCCTCCTGGTGTATCCACATAAAAACAGGAATATTTAGGCACTTTTCCTTTTCTATCCATTGTAACAGATTCAATCACAATGTCACTGACCAGTCTTTGTTCATCAGTCAGTGTGTTGATGTCTGCGTAATTTGAGACAGCTTCAGGTTCCATTTGCTGTATACAAACAGGTCCAGGTAAGCCAATTGTTAAATAATTAGTTCCATTTTCAATCAGGACTGTATTGATGGATTGAAAAGCTATATTTTCAGCCTGGTCCATTGCAAATCCCTGGTGTAAAAAGTATTTCATCATAGAGTTCTTGTTGCTATTCCATAAAGCAAGAGAATTTGTAGGGTTTGAATAGGCACATATTGTAGCAAATATGACTTGAAGCTACGAACGCATTTGTAATGCAGTGGCTTCAATCAAAACATTTTCAAACGATTCATCATTTTGAAGAAGGACAAGTTTTAGGCATGCTTCTTAAATGTAGGAATAAGTTCACCTTCTACAATTCGCAATTCTTCAAATGTGTTTGCTCCAAGAACATGCAATAGTAACATCCGCAAATGAAATTATCTTTATATCTTTAGTGTTCACAACATACATTCTGATAATGATATTGATATTCCTTCTTCTTGGTGTCCATGTGTTGGTATTCTTGTTGAAGTCATAAGGAATGCCAGGATACAAATAATTATGTGCATTAGCATGATGCTCATTCAGCTTAAACCATGTTGTAAGAGTTGTGTCTGCATGCGCAGCTTGTTCTGCATTATCACTTCGAAAGTAAAGCCTATTCTGATCATCAAGACGAACTGCAAGTTTATACACTGTGTGGGACATATCATGTAGCCTAAATTCTGACAATCGCCACATAGTTTCAGGGGGTGAAACATATCAACATGCAATATAATTTGTTATTTCATCATGGATGCATTTTGTTCATCATCTTATTCTGTACTATTCTTTACCTCAATCGAAGCACAGTCATGTTCTTTGTAGATGTATTTAAATATATATTTAATACTCTGCACAGATGAACAGATTTCAACATTAATATGGGCACGGTACTTTTATAACAAGTAAGAATTAAAAGGTACAACATAACTATTATTTACAATGTGATTTCCAACTTGTAGTGTAAGCCCATTCTTACGCCTCTTGTATTCTGGGTGTAAGTCATCCTCATAGAACTTTCATTTTTGAACACTTTTGGATAATGTTTTAGGCACACACCATCATGCATACAGGGAGAAGAAGGGGTTTAGTGTCACAAGGGGCATCAATCATGAATCTCTTTACTAAATCATGTAAAGCTGGGGCATCATTAATATCAGGAATTTCAGCACTAATTAATTTATCGATGCCACCTTTGTTCCTCGGTTTATCCTCATATTTAAAAACTACCAATATTTGGCGGTGAGAAAGTCCTCTCTTCTGAAATCTCACGACATAGACGTATGCCACTGGAACACCAAATATATTTTGGTCCTTTATATCACTCTCGAGTTCATTCAGTTGCAATTTATACACTCTGCCAATTAAGTCAGGTCTATTCTCGGGGGTTTCATTTGTATATAAATTGGTCATGGTTTCGGGACATTTAGGGTTACATGTGTGGGGTATGAAGAGGTCAGGTTTGCCATATTTTGCCACTATTGACATTGCATCATTAAAGTTGTGATGCATATGGCAAGGACTACCAGTGAATGAGGAGAGAAGTATCACTAGCACTCCTGGTTTGATATCCTGATCTAATCTTCTGTTTAAAAAGTTCATCAGTCCATTATACTGCTCCACACGTAATTGAGATTGGTTATCACGGAGATATTGCAACCTGCAACCTTCAACGATCACATAAGCATCCACCAAGTATTGTTCGAATAATTTTCCAGCCCGGTGAATTATGCTGAAACCACCTCTAAAAGAAAGGCTAAAAATGTAAAATTGTTGCATTGTTAGATGATTACGAACTCTTGTTCTGTATTCTTCATCATGCTGCATTTCACAGTGCCATCCAAATTCGTCATGTGGAAAAAGAATAGGATAGCTTATTGGATATAAATGATATGAGGTGTACGCTATTTTTCAGAAGGCATATTCTTTGAGTAAACTACAATGTCTCTATTTTCTGGTGGGGCACCATTATCACCAACAAATATCATAGCTATTTCATTGCAAGTGGGGAAATTGTATCTCTTTATGCCTTTACCCCTTCTGAAATGCAGCTCACACTTGGGCATTGGTTTGTTTTCTCTTATAGCTATATTTTGTTGTTCTTTTTCAATTAAATCCATGTTCTTATACAAATTTACATAAGGGTTTATTTCCTGCATGACTTCATGTATGTCTGTGTACAAAATTTTGCGTTTTGTAAAGTATTTAATCTGTATGGCAGAGCTTTATTTGCGTCTATGATGTACAGTTGACCATATTTAGGTTGCCCATGATCAGGACGCACGGTTGTAGTTTTATGATATGTTTGTCCATGGATGCGAAAGCAGTAGGGACCTCTCCCTGAAGAAATAGATAAGTACAAACCGAATCATGTAAAAGAAAATGCACAATTGTAATTTATAATATTTCTTAAAAATTAAACAGATGCATGATCAGTTCCTTAAAATACGCGTTTAAATTGCTCTGGATATGGTAGCAATGCTGGTAAATGTACCTTCCAATTATGGCAACCATTTAGAATCTCATTTCTAAATATTAATGCTCCACAATATATACATACTACATTCATTGCACCTATATCAAGTGGTTCTACCACAGTGTCAGAATTACTATTCTGCATTGGCCTAAGTTGTATTTGGCGTAATCGTTGCATTTTTGACGTCTCCTATTATCTCTCTCCAATTCACTCATGCTTTTCAATCTGTTTTGAAATCTCCTTCGTTCTTGTTCTAAATATGTATTACGTGGCTGTGCATCCCTCGTACTTCTTCTAATTCGACCTCGCTGTCTCCCCCTTTCTCTTACCTGATCCTTTGCCGATAAGTTCGCATATTTGCACGGATGTTTTCCATTCTTCGATCCATAATGAATGTTCTTTTAGAGACTGAGACAGGTGGATTCCTCAAAATAAATACAATATAATATTTTCTGAAATCTTTATTGTTTATTTTTTATAATACGTACATATAAACTAAAATACAGAAATTCACTGCAATAAATGCATTATATTTTCAAATTGATAATATTTTAGTCTTTTAAAGTGGAATATATCAAGTAAATTTAGCAAAATAATTTCCGAAATAAATTTTGATCATATATTCATAAATTAAATGATGCCAATTCTCTTGCATATTTTTCATTTACCATTTAAAGTAGTTTAAATACTTTTAGACCACATAGTAAACAAAGATAGATTTAAATCTATTCTTAGATAGAAATACACCTTGAGAGATATTTCAAAATTGTAAATCAAAACAACTATTTTGAGATCAATGTTTACAAATCCTGTTTGTGAATTTAAAAACTAAAATACCAGAATCTAAGTAAACACAACGTATGTGTGATAGAATATGTGTATGGTACCAATGTTTAATTCTTCTAGTTAAATATAAATTTTTAAAAAAATCTAATAAATCAACAAATATCAGAAAGTAAAAGTAGCATTAATATATGTAAACAAATTTTGTGAAATAATCCAAACTTTTAAATTTATTGCATTACATTTTAAGTTTACAGTTTTGATAAAAAAATATTTGAGACAAAAAATATTAAAAGTCACAAGAATCAGAGTCAAATCGTTTTAATAGGAAAAATGGGTGCCTTTCCAGGGAAAATGTTTCAAAAGTCAGAAAAACAAACTTACTATTTAGTGTATATATATATATATATATATATATATATATATATATATATATATATTGTTGTATCAATTTAACATTGACAGAAAATGTTCTGTTGATCGCTTTAAAATTATTCGTAAAAATGAATTCTTACTTCAGTGTCGTCTGCGTTAGTGAATTTAAAATTTATAATTTGAACTTATTTACCATTCCATTTCAATGTATATAAATATTTTTAATTTGTAACTAATATATATATATATATATATATATATATATATATATTATTTGTATAGTTCATAACGTAAATAGATAAATGAGAATGCAATAATTTTCTTCTTTTATTTTTTTTCAAATAAAATCTATGAATAAAATTTTGAATTATTATTATTAGAAATAATATTAAGAATGGTTTGGCCGGCCTGTATGAAGTATCCCCCGCTAAAAATGCGTGTAAGTGAATACCCTGCTTAAACGTCAGTAAATTATTTATTCATAACGTAAATAGATAAATGAAAATGCAATAACATTTTTTTTTTCAAATAAATTTATGAATAAACTTTTGAATTAGTATTATTAGAAATAATGTTAAGAATGGTTTGGCGGACCTGTATGAGATACCCCCTAAAATGTGTGTAAGTGAATACCCTGCTTAAAAGTCAGTAAATCCTTTATTTATATAGTTTCTGCTCCCCCACATACAAAATAACAAAATAAAAAACATCGATGGAATGATAATAAAATGTAAACAAAAAAATAATTATATTTAAAAAAGAATGCAAAACGCCGTAAGTACAAACACATTTTTTAAAAGAAAGCATTAATATCATCAATTTTTATGCTTGCGTTATTTCAACAGGATCCATATTTTGCAGAAAGATCAGTGTATAAAATGTGTTAGGTGAAAGTTCAGTATAGTTGAAAAACGCAGCACGCACACGCATACACACACACACAGAAGGAAGTGTGTTTGTTTTTTGTCTATTTAAGGTTTATGCTAGGAAGGGTTCATTATCTTATAGCGGGTGAATGGTATTAAGAATAAATTTAAAAATTGTTTTATAGAAGTAACCTATAAACAAAAAATACTTATGCTTATAAGGAAGCAAAACTCCGTAAGTATTAAAAAAATGATTAAAGTAAACCTGTATACGCACCGTTTTGAAATAACAAGATAAGGCCGCCATCTTTGTTTCAGTTTTCAATTGGTTAAGAAGTATTAGTCTTTATCCAATCAGAACAAAGTATTCTTTGTGCATCACAGCGAGGCAAGTTATTTTTTTAATCTTTTCAGATGTTTATTAGGTGTTTGGAATATTTCATTCCCCTTTTAAGGGTGCTTAGGTTGATAACGGACGGAGCGATAAGCGTAATTGCATAATGGTAATCGGATTAATAAAATGTCAGATAAATATATATATTTATGTATATCGTTATATATAAACACACACACATACACAAACAGGCACACACACACCCACACACACACACACATATATATACATATATATATATATATATTTATATATATATATATATATATATATATATATATAGAGAGAGAGAGAGAGAGAGAGAGAGAGAGAGAGTTATGATAGCCAAAGCCCGCCCAGGGATAATAGTTTATAGGTACGCTGCTGATCGCTCATAAAAATTAGATTAGGTACGATGTGCCTTGAATAAATTTCAAGAATTCTTTCTACAGCCAGTTATAATTATCCTATGTTCTTTAAAATTCAGTATGTTAACATTTTTTAAAGTATTTTTATGATTTCATGTTGAAATGAACAACTACAACAGAATTTGGTATACACCCTAATAAATCATCACAGTTAATTAAAAAAAGTCTGGTCGTGAAGCTACTTTTGAAGAACGATATTAAAAGAACAGCACCGTATAGAACTTTGAGACTGTTTTGAACAAGCTTGTATTAACTAGACATCAGTTATTTTTAAGTGGCATAAGAGATTCAAGGAAGACATGGATGTAAAACGGAAGATGAGAGGTGTGTAAGAAGTAAGGAATTAAGAACACTAGAGTTGCTGACCAGATAAAGAATATAATGGATAAGGAGTGCCGCGTGTCTATGGAGATAAATAGTGCACAGTCAGTGTGGAAACAGTATACCCAATTATTTATTAGGAATTGGAGATGCGGAAGATATGCCCGAACTATGTCACAAGGGTTCCAAGAGAAAATCAAATTGTTTGATCAAGATGGGCAACAAGACAGTTTATCACCCTCTCTATTATTCAGACCTTGCTCCTTTTATTTGCTGGTTATTTGCAAAGCATAAAGAAAACTTTATAGGCTATCGTGTTGAGACACCTGAGAATATTAAATAGACAACAGAAGGCCATCGACATGCTCACGCAAGTAGACTTCTATGCAGACTTTCCGAAGTTGTGAGAACGGTAAACAAATGCATTGCTATCGGAGGAGATTACTGTGTAGAGGACAAGGGTTTCATTTGTGTACGATAATAAAAGTGCCAACACGAAAAAAAGTCTGGTAACTTACTGAAGGCATGCCGTATATATATATATATATATATATATATATATATATATATATATATATATATATATATATATATATATAAGTGAATATGTCTGTCGGTGTGTGTATGTCTCTGTACATTTCCCTACCAAATAACTCTGTCAATTTTCGGTCTAGAGACTGGAGATTTGTACAACAGGACTATTGAGATTTGGTAAATATTTTCAATCGGGCTTCGGCCAGAAATTTGTCTGGCAAGGAGTCAATGTTCAATGGTTTGATCTTTGCAAAATCTACCAAGTTCTTCGAATAATTTTAGGTCTAAACACTTGAAATTTTAGATGTAGGTTACTTGGAAATGTATCACATTTTTTATTTGTTTTGAGTCCCAACAAATATATTGTAATGGGACAAATTAGGGTCAAAGTTTAAAAAATGACCTCTGCAGTCTCTGCCAAATTACTCCTCCAATTTCTTGTCTAAATATTTTTAAATTTTACATAAAGCGTAATCAGAGATAGGGCAAGCTTTTTAACAGTGTTTGCCTAAAAAATTTGATCTACCAAGAAGTCAAATTTAAAAATATTTAACCATTGCGGTGTCTAGCAAACTACTCATCTCATTTGAGATCTAAGCATTTGAAATTTATACATAACGGCTAATCACACATGCGGCAAGCATTTTAATCCGTTTTGGGGCGAAAATATTGTTGCTAAAATATTGACTTTGCAAATTCTACCAAATTCCTCCAACAACTTTGGGTCTAAAAATTAGAATTTTAGGTGAAGGTTACCTGCGCATGAGTAAAACGTGTTTTTTTTTAGACCGCAATAATAAGGGGTCAGAATTAAAAATAATTGACGTCTGCGAGCTCTACAAAATTACCCAGACACATTTTGGTCTAAACATTTGACATCTTACATAAAATGTATTCACACGTAGGGCAAGTTATGAACATTACATTGGCCCGAGCACATCCGGGATGAGCTGCTACTCTCTCTCTCTCTCTCTCTCTCTATATATATATATATATATATATATATATATATGTATATATATATATGTATATATATGTGTGTGTATTAAATTTTCAAATGTAAGCAATGTATATATATATATATATATATATATATATATATATATATGCATAAATCATCGTATAACGATTATAGAACTGTCTGACTGACGTAAAGAACATTTAAAATTAAAATGTTTAAATTCAACGTCATTTCACGCGGTTAATGGTAGCCGAATGGATACGGTTTTGCTAATCGAGCCAGAGATTCCTATTTTTGCCGAGTTGGAATCGTTCGACTGGTGTTAATCGTGCCACCCTGCACTGAAGATTCCCGAAAGGATTAAACACTAGTGTCTTTGTGTCTTTAATTATTATAGTAAAAACATAATTATATATATATATATATATATATATATATATATATATATATATATATATATATATATATATATATATATATATATATATATATATATCTTGACCTTGCAAATGTATTCGAATTTTCAAATAACCTTATAAACCTATAATAAATGTATAAAACATTTTAATTATCTGACAAGGAGTACCAATAAAACAAAAAATCTTATATCATACAGTTTCGAAGTATGTCATTTTTGCTCACTAGAACGAAGAAATTTGCAAAATATACAGTAAATTAGCAGGTTAATGCATCACAGGAAACACATAAAGTTCATCATATTTGCATTAAAAAACCATTGAACAGTTTGAGACAGTTTGGAGGGATTCAAGGAGAATGAGAAAGCAAGGAAGGGGAAAAAATGGAGAAAAAATATATAAAAATCCAAAATTTAATATGGTAAAATCCGAACTGGAAAATGCGAAATGCGTCTGTTGATAATGCATTGTTAATCTATGAGAAAATATAAATATAAATATAACTGTCCAAAATAAATTGAAGCTTCAAGAAAAATGATCGCTTATGTGAGAAGTTAAAATATTCAAACTGTTTTAAAATAACCGGATCAAGTAAAAAGAGTTGTTAAAATTTAGATGCCAAATGCCATTAGAAAAATTAGTGGTGAGAGAAAAAGAGAAACATAAAAAAGAGAGATAACAGTAAAAAGAGAAAGAAGGGATGTAAGATATAAAAACAAGAGGAGAGGAGAGAAAAAGAGATAGACATATTTGAAGGGCGAGAAAGAAAGAGGAATGGTGGAGGTAGATAATCATGTCTCTAAATATATTTTTTAGAATAGATAGATATTTGCCAGAACCGATCAGTTTGTCCCAGACAGGAATGAAGTTTATGTAAATTAATTTAATGCAGAATTATAAATTATAATTATAAATTCATGCATAAATATATGCATACATATATAAATGCATAAATGCATACACACACATATATATATATAAAATATAGAATAAAAATAGTATAATGTAGAAATAATATAGGAGAAGTGAAACAAAAGAAAAAATTTGTACGCAAACAATAGGGATAGGAAAGATCTCTAAGTCTCATAAAAAGGGATAGAACTAATATTTTATATTTAGAAAATGTATAGCCGTCAGTGTAAGTGGTGGGCTAAGTAATTTCGAATTGGTAATATTTTCATTTTTCCTCGTGTTTACATTTGGAAATAAGTCTTCTCTTACGTTAATTAAGTTAATACTGTGAGAGAAGTAATTATTATCGCTGTGACAAAACCATATCCTTTTTATTGTTTGGACTTTTGAGTATATATCCGTTAATATTGTATATGTTTTATATAGACGGATGTAGTTCTCGGTTGATTAAGTGAATCCAACTGTGTCAGATATATAGCCGAAAATCCAAAGATTGAATCATATTAGTAATTACATTTTAGCTTCAAATAAGCTATACATATTAGTAATTACAATTTTAGAACCTATAACATAGTAATTACACTTTTAGCTTCAAATATACAGATTTGACAAAACTTGGAGCCTGATCTATAAGACTCAGACATTTAAGGCTAGTCCTCTAGAAAAAGGGATGCTTTAGATTTTAGTGCTTAAATTAATGTGATTAGGATAGTTCCCTAGTTTTTATCAGATATTTCATTATTAGGAACAGAATTGTGGTTAAATATGCCAATCTTTATTAATGTGGAAATAGTGGCCATAGAAGTGTATATTTTACCTGGCGGTCGTGCGGTTTTAATAGTGTGTAAGATTTTGTTCTAATTTTGGCTTTGATTACCGTTTAATTCCGGTTGTAATTATTAAAATAGTAAATTCAATTTGTACCGGGATGTTTTGATCTATATTTTGAGGTAAGATTTGAGTATTATAAGTGTCTTAAAGTACGTGAAGCGAGTTATCAGTATTAATGTTGTTATTGTTATTGTTATTGTTATTGTTGGCATCATTACTTTATTCATCAATGTTGATAGTATTATTATTATTATTATTATTATTATTATTGTTATTATTATTATTATTATTATTAGCATTTGTGTTGTTGGTTATATCGTTGTTATTTGTGGGTGAAACAACAAGTCGATCAGTCGATTCAGTAACAGTTCTAATTTGAGTAGTAAACTGATCGGACGTTTCTGTCATGATACGATTATTTGCAACTATTGTAGGGATTTTTGAGGACATCTCAGTAACAGTGCATGTGTAAATGACATTCCTGTGGATGCAATCGTTTTTGAGTTGGTAGTCTTGCTTATTGTTTTAATTGCAGTTAGTTTTAGGCATAAATAGGGGTGGTCTGCGCTAATTTTAATTTTGTGTTAGTAGATGCTATTATGTGCTAGCTTTGCCATTGTAGGGTAGGGCATTGTAATAGAATTTTATCAAATATGGTACTATATGTAAGGGGAGCTTAAAAGCATTTTCTACAATATTAAAAATGTATTTAGCATATTTATTGTTAGATTTGAGCTAAAGTGGGAGTTTTCTATGGCAGGCGTGTAGTTTAGCTTGTTATTATGAGGCGGATTTATGTTGGTAAGGCGGTTGACTATTACAATTCTTATTCAGTGTAGTAGAATGCTTCCTGGAAAATAATTTGTTTCTAGTAATATTATGGTTATTTACGAATGTGAGCAGGCTGTTTATGGAGGTATTATGGTTTTATTGTATATTTTCATTATACCCTGAAATTTTTAAGCGTTAAAGAAGAAGGCTGCATTGTGTTTGAATATTCTTTTTTGTCTGCAGAGAGTGAAGAAATTCATCAGGAGACAGAAAGTGCAATTGATGTCATAATAGAATTAGGGTGAATAGAAAACATGTGAACATAAAATAATTTAAATTATGCGCATGGTAGGAAATGTAGGGTTTCTAAAATTAGGCCCTGTTAATACTCATGAGTCCATTGCTTTCTTAGATCCTAAATTTCAGAAGAAATTAGAAAAGTGGATGAAAAGTGGTGTACTCCCTTCTTACATAGCTAATGAGATCGGACCCTAAGGCTCTATCCGCTCTAGGCTGTATGGCTTACCTAAAACCTATAAAACGGGTATGCCTTTAAGGGCTATTCTTTCTATGATAGGATCTGCACAACACAAGGTTGAAAAATGAATCTTCAACATTTTACAGTCAGTCGCGAATTATTATAGTAACTACTGCTTAAAATATTCATTTGAGCTTGCTTATTTTATGTAAAATTCTAAAGTTGCCAATAAATTCATGTGCCCTTATATTAGCAACTTCTTCACTTGTGTCCCTATTTTGGAGACAATAGATATCTGTACTGATATTTTATATCGTAGTCAGCTACTTCCATTCCTGTAAATATATTTATTGAATTAATGGAATTTGCCACAACATCGGTTGAATTCAGTTCCAACAATATAATGTATCGGCAAATAGATAGTCTGGCAATGGGCTCGGTCCTTGGACCAATAATGCCGAATATATTTGTGAGTTTATATGAAAAACAATTGTTATCTGGACCTATAAAACCGCTAGTCTACTTTCGATACGTAGATTATACAGTTTGCCTATTTAATAATCAAACAGAGGCAAAAAAAACCTTCACTTTCCTCAACAAAATGCACCCCGTATTAAGGTATACTTATGAGGGGGGAAGCAATTCTAATTTAGACTTGCTTGCTGTATTGATAACGAAAACTCCATTAAATTTTCTGACATCAATTTTGCTCATTCATTTTGCAAAAACAACCGAAATTTAGATGAAGGTAACCTGCGCATGGGTAAAACATGTTTTTTTTTTTGAGACCACAATAAAAAGGGGTCAAAATCTGACATCAATTTTGACATTCATTTTGCACAAACAACCGAAAGTATAATTTGATTTGAACCTTAACACATCGTGCTCTCATGATTTGTTCACAATCAAAATTGGATGAAGAACTAAAAATGATTACTAATACTTTGTCCAATAATACGTACACTCTTGATGTGATCAACTCCGTCATAAAAAGGAAAATAAATATTTTTTCCCAAATAAAATCTAAATGTACAATTCGCATTCGTTTAACTTGGTTAGGGATAGTAAGTGAAAAATTCGCCAAACAGATTAGCTGTGCTGTTGAATATTGCTATTTTGCCTCCAATGTACGCGTGGTGTTTGTGACAAAACCATTATTGTCATCCTTTCAAAAGGATGTTTTGCGGCTCCATCATATGAATAATGTTATTTATCAATTTAAATGTAGTTGCATGCCAACTACGTGGGAAAAACAACCCACATGTTAGATGGTCGTGTCTAACATGTATCGAGTAAAATTCGGGATGGAATCTACAAACCAACGGAAATTTTGAGCAATGCGTATGGTTCCGCTATAACGGACCATTTGCTATAAACCATCGATGTGCAATGAATTTCAGCAGTGACTCATTTTCCATCCTGCGTCACGCTCATTCGTTATTTCATTTGAAGGTCTTGTTGACTATTCACGTCCGGTTAAGGAGACCTTCTCTCTGTAAGGAGAAGGATTGTCTTTTAGGGTTGGATGTGATTTGTCTCCAAGGCGTTTTCTCTCCATATCATAATAATAGGTTTATTTTAGTCGTTCCTCTCATTTTTTCTGTTTCCCCCGAAAATTTTATTTTATTTTAGTCGCTCCCCACGTTTAAATTCGTTTCCCGACAATAATAAAATAAACGAAAACCCTGGATTTGACTTTTGAAAAGTGAGGTTGAAACCTGGTCGGCCGACTCTACACCATTATATTTTTTTTCTTAACCTTCATTAAATATTTTCTCTCCGTCCTTATTTTTATCATGGATATAAAAAAAAACTCAGTCTTCCTTTTTTTCATAGCTTTAATCATGTTTTGTATCCCCCAAAATAATTATATATATATATATATATATATATATATATATATATATATATATATATATATATATATATATATATAATATAATATAAAGCTGAATGTGTGTGTGTGTGTGTGTGTTTGTGTGTGTGTGGTCACGAATAGGCTCCTATATGGATGACTATTTAAAAAAATGATTACATATAATGATAGAAGATGTATCGAGACACATGGATTGACGTGTTTGATGTGGCAGAACGGTGGTTCATAAAAATTGTGGGGTCAGCGTTGGCACCTGGTCAACAAAGTATAGAAATAAAAAAATTTAAAATTTAAAAAAAAAAACACGTTTTTTTTAATTAAAATAGGGATGGTATAATAAAATTGTTGTGTCTGCGTCCGCGCCTGGCCCCCGAAGAATGGAAATAAGCACAAACTTCAATAAAGACTTTTCATATCTATCTGCGTAAATATACTTTGATAATTATGTTTCAGCTTGAAGAAATATGGTATAATAAAATTATAGGGTGTTTGTTCGCACGTGACCTCCATAGAATGGAAATATGTCACAAAGTTTAACAAGTTTTTTTTTTTTTAAATATAGATCCATACAACACTGTCATAAGTGTTTCAGTGTGACCAGGTATGGTATAATAAATTATCTATTTTATTTGTACTTTTATTATATTTTGCTTTGGTTTTAATATCCCCAAATTAAACCCAAATTTACAACCCTTCCTTTTCATAACCTTTCATAGATCAAATTCAATTTTCTGTAGGCTATTTTTGAACCCAGTCAACGACGGGTACTTTTGCTAATATATATATATATATATATATATATATATATATATATATATATATATATATATATATATATATATATAGTGTTTGTGGTGTGTGGTCTGTGTGTGTATAAAAGGATATTTTTCTGTTTCTGTGGGTGTGACAGTGAAAGTTCCGTATGGACTCGAAAACGGCTGGGTTGATGTGTATGTTACATACATACACGTATATATATATATAAATATGTACATATATATATATGTATACATATATATATATATATATATATATATATATATATATAAATTAGTAAGCGTCTACCTATAAATGTAATTTATCATTGAAATATAAAAGGAGCTCTACTGAGTCATAGCTGACGGAACAAATCCACGTTACAGTCGGTGACAGAAAAATACAAATGCGAACAATTCGGCACCTGTATGTATTCATGGCTGACGGGACAAAGCATGCTACTTCTGTAAAAAAAAATTCCCGAGTTCAATAAAAACACTCACGAGTTGTACAGTTTACTTGAAGAAAGTTAGAGGTTACTTCAACCGAAATATTGTAAGAATGAAATCAAATTTTGATGAATCCAAATAATACAAATCAACAATCCTTACCTTAAACCATGAGAAATATGATTATCTAATATTGTTTTGTTTTTCTCTGTCTAAATGAACGAAAGCGCGTTTATAAAAATTGATTTTATTCGTTTAAAATAAAACTAGTAAATCAATCTAGGTAATGTTATCTGGGACAGGTTAGTATATCCTATTTGTTTTAAATATTTTTTCTGTATTTATGGTTTCAAATATGTTCAATTCTTTAATAAAGAGCAAAATTAATACGGTTTCTAGGTTTTTCGATTGCTGACACTAAGTTAAAATTCTAAATAAAATCCCATGCGATGAACTCCTCTATTATATTAATTTATTGACAGAAATGTATTCAGTAATAAATTACGATCATTAACTGTTACATTGCAATCACTTGTTATGATTCTATACTCGCCGTATTGTTTTTTTTTATATCTGCCTTACATATGAGGAGGTACAATATAATTAATAAATAGAATATGGAAAATGCACGGGAGTGTCAGTAAAATATATAGAGGGATTTAAAAGGCAGTATGACATTTTAAAAACAACTTTTAATGCATAAAAGATGAGAAAAATTTAAGAAGCGTTGGAAAATGAATTAATACCTTAATATACAGGGTGTCCCAATAAAATATATAAACTCTTCAAAAGAGCATAAAATTAACATTTATTATAAAAAAGTTAAGTTTCACAAATCAAAATAACGTGCAAATATAGAAACCAGCTAATTATCGAAAGTGTTCCAATTATTTGCGATTGTGGTCCATGAAAAGCTGACAACGCTCACCGATTGAATCGAACACGTTCCTAATCAGCTCAATTGGTATGTTAACACATCTTCTTTCAATGGTATCTTTACACAAATTAATCGCAACTTGTTTTGTGGTTAAACACTCTACCCCGCCCCCAAAAATGAGACAAATCCAGGTGGGTTCAAATCTACGTCCGAAGTATCTGCTGGGCAGGTGACTATCAAGATATGCTCATAATTCAGGATGATAGTGGGGACGTGTTCCACCCTGCTGAAAATACCATTCTTTTTTCCAATTCATTTCTTGGGAACGTAGGATAGCGTATTTATATACAGAGTTATGATGACTGAAAGTGTGTATACATTTCATTGGACATCCTTTATATATATATATATATATATATATATATATATATATATATATATATATATATATGTATATATAAACACACACACACACATATATATATATATGGACATCCTTTGTATATATACATATATATATATATATATGTAAATTTTACATGTGAAAATATGTGATAATATGTGAGAATATGTGAAAATATAAACTAAAGAAATGTAGATAAAAATAAGGTAATATAAAAACACTTCAAATTGTTGATAATAATAAAATACAAAATAAAATAAATAGTAAGAAAAGAGATACATCTAACTCAATGGAATCATGTAAAAGAAAACTGAAAGAACAGAAGCAAATAGATATTGGCGGAAAATAAACAAGCATGTTAGAAAATACAACAAAAATATCTGATGTCTTGTAATAAAAAGCAAAGCATAATGTGGACACCGATGCTATTGCTCACCAGATTTTTAACTACTTTAACATTTCTGGTTTTTCCGTGTGTTTACCCTGTTTAAAAACCCTTTTAAACTTCCACATGGTTGCACTGCCCATCTGGGCAAGCGTTCTTGAGAACGATCCTGATCAAATGAAGCCGATTGAAACACATAGTGGTAGGATTAGGAAACACACTGGCATACAAAACGAATAAAATTAGCAAGCAATGCTGGAATACAAACCACGAGTAGGGGAAGTAAAAAAAAAATACAATAAAAGAGAAAATAGAAAAAAATATGTAAGAAACAAACTATTTGTTTTCAAGCAGCAACAGCCACAAAGTAACGTTGGAAGGTTCGTAAGATGAAGCATTTATCTTCCTCCAACGGTGACAGGCACGAGAATTCAAAAAGTAAGATCGAAAAGCCAGTCCACCCGAGGAGATTATATTTGACTGTTATTTTCTGGTAGGGGCATATAAAACGAGTAGCAATATGCTAAGCCCTTCTCAAAGTGAGAAATAGAAACCTGGGGTCGTTAACCTCATAGAACTGTATTAGGCCAGCAATACACTGGAACGCAATTCCAAGGGAAATGAATATTTCACAAATGTAGATGTTTGGCTCAACGGTAAAAAAAAATTGCGCCAGGGCATCAGTTTTCCTTTTATTAATAAGTTATAGTACAAATATCATATGTTTCCATTCTATTTTCACGGGTACAAATGTTGCACTGTACTCAGGCAGCATTTTACTGTCCATTAATGTTTTTCATTATAATGTATACGCTATTTATGTAAAGAGATTACAATTCGTAAAAAGAAATATGAAGCAAATCACTTAACAAAATCCCGCCGAGTTGAGCTTTGATTAATTCATGGGACGCTTGATATACCAAAGTATTTCCGTAGAGTTTGATACAAATGTTTTCTTCACAGGCTTAATAATTGTTATTTCTGGCATAGTCTACCCAAACATGCAATTTGGTGTGTATGATAGATATATTAATGTACTGTGTATGAGGAAAACCTTTGAATAAAACGGTAACAATATTTCAAGTGTTATTTCTTTTCCCATCTCTCTTTTTCAAATGTAATCCGTTGATGCTTAATCCTTATGCAGGATCTTTCCTTTGCAATCAGGCATTCGACAAACAATACGAGTACACGTTTTCAAAAGAACTAATAATAGCAAACTTAAATATTCTGTCTCTTCCGATGTTAAGAACTTGGTGCAACATTTAATAAGTGTAAAGCAAAGATCTATCACCAGATCAACCCTATGACACTAGTTATACCCAATCAGTAGGAATTTCCTTATAATTGAGGGCATCTCCTGCCTTTATACACTCCTTAACAATGATTTACATCCACAACTTGTGATACGGCCGCTGGCCTTGCAAAAGCAATGTTTTTTTTTTCATAGGAACCAGCACTTATCAAGGTCCGAATGCCGCTCGAGAATAAGAGTTATTAAGTGTACATTAGTCAATGAAATAGTAACATAGTAATCGTTAGTAATGGACATTTAGTAAAATAGATTACTTAAGGGGGCGGTGGATCAAGAATTTGTTTATATTGAACTTGAAGACAACCAAGTTGTAGTCAGATGGGGAACAGGCAAGAGAGTTCCACAGGTATGCAGTACTAAGGAATAATCTTTGTTCATTGAATCTATGTTTTGATTTAGGCACAGATAAGGAGTGAGGAAAATTATTGACAGGGGTCTCAGCTAGACGGGTGTTTTTCGTGAAAGACTAACAAGGGGGACGAAAGATTAGGGGCTCAAACGCGCACTTACCAGGCACATAACGATGAAGCGGAGACAGGACCGTAATGTCTCTCCTGTGAGATAGTGGTTGCAGAGAAGATAAAAGGGCATTCCCCGCTAAGCTATGCAGTCTATTTTGTACCCTGTCGAGGCAGGATTAGCTATTTCTAGCAGCTCGTACCCAGATATGGCAGCAGTACTCCATCCTTGGACGTATTTGGCTTTTATATTGATGGTGAATTGCTTCAGCAGTGAGTTATATACCGTAGCGGTAGAAGGGTACCACCATTTCTCTAGTGACCTTAGCAACATATTTGATGTGCGTGTTCTTATCAGATCAGGAGTAAACATCAAGCCAGAAGTTTGTCAAAAGATAGAGCCTCCTCAAGACGAGAGCCATCCATTTCAATTGTATCAGAGCGTTGGTGATGTAAAGATTGAAGGTTGGTTTTAGATGCATTAAAATAACAGGTCACCTCTTCCCCCATTATAACACGCGCTCAAGTTCAGAGGAGAGAGAATCAGAGATAAGTTAGTTGTTTACGACCTTTGATGTGTTGCCAAAGATGGTAGTGTCATCAGCATAAATGTCAACAAATGATCTAAGTATGTGTTTTGGGAGATCATTGATGTAGATTAGGAAGGGTGTTGGGTCCAGGATGTACTCAGGATGGACCCAGGATTGACCCATGAGGGACTCCAGCATTAATACTGTGATTTTCTGATTTCTGCCTATCAACCACTACTCTTATAAGCATATGAGAGAAATGATTTAATAATTGAAAACATATTTCCAGCCATACCTTGCCTGTACTTTTTTAAAGTAGGCCTTTATGCCATATTCTATCAAAGAGCAATTGCTTAGAAAGTAAGCCTTTTTCGAGAAATTCACTAATCCTATGATATATAACCGTTAGCACACCCGTTGTTGATCTAGTAGAAGGAAAACCATATTGCGTGTCAGTAAGAAGGTTATTTATGCTGGGGTGGTTGACTATTTAATATGGATTCCAGCAACTAACTGATGATGCACAGGTGACTTATTGATCTTTACTAAGAGCGAGATAACCTATCACATGAATTCTTAAATACAAGGCATAGTAATGAGGTTTTCGAGGGTGTAGGGAAACAATTCTCCTTACGACAACGCTTAGACAGTTTTGTAAGTATGGGAGTAGGTTTTGGTTGAGATTTTTTCAACATTATAATTGGAATGTCGTCAGGGCCAGTTGCTTTCGTTGAATCAGTGTTCTTGATTAGAATGGCGATATCGCGCACATATATGTGTATGCCGCATTGTCTGTAACAGGAGGAAATACGGGAGTTGATGGCATTAGTCGCAAAGGATAGAGCTAGCTGCAAAGTTATTGCCAAATAGTTTGGCTTTGTCTGATGCTGACGAGACGACCCCAGGTACATAGTTGATGGGTATGATAGGCCACCCACTTCTGTTCAGGATCCTGTTTGCTATTTGTCAAAACTGGTGGGCACCAAGCCGCTACTCAGCTACTTTGGATTTAATGGACTGGGCATATCGCCCTCTTGCATTTTTTTTTAAATTACTCTTTTACAGTGGTTGCTGACATTCCTGAAAGCGGCTTAATCTCAGTACATCTATTATGTTGGTTTCTATGGAAAATGTGATTTCAGTACGCAATAGCCGCAGCACATTCAGGGGAGAAACATAGTTGGCTGTAAAATTTTTGCTTGAAATTTTGGAGGGAATGAATCGGTCTATACCCACAGTTAACCATTCCGTCAGGTCTGATACTATAGAGGATATGTTTTTTAAATATGGAACACAGGGGCCGTGGTTTAGCATCAGTTTTGCCGCCCGGGCGGTCGTAAAATTTGCCCCCCCCCTCTGCTGGAATATAATTACATGTTTGCCCCCCTCTCGCGCTAGCATATAACTACCTGCTATCTCTCGCTTGCATATAATTATTTCCTCCTCCCCCGCTGACATATGATTCCCCCTCACGCCGCCCGCCACTGCTGGCATATGACAACCTGTTAAAACCTTCAAAATTCCAAAAAGCCATCAGAATATTTATTTTGATTGAACTAATGTTTACACAGTTCCCTTCAGATTAATGCTTCCACATTTCTCCATTATTTAAATGTTAATTTAATTCACCAATGCCCTTTCAATAATTTGAATAAGTGTGTAAACATTAATCTGAAGGCAATTATGTAAACATTTATATGAAACAAAGGAAACACAATATTATTCTTCAAAACAAAACCGTATAATTCCAATTATAAAAAAATGTTTAATGAAATTAATTGGCTACACCAGCAAATATAATAATTGATTTAAATGGGAACATTTAGACACCTGAAAACGCTATGAATTAATAAAATCATTTTTATTTACTTTTTTGTTGTCCGAATCTTCGCCAAATAACATGAGTGTATCTAAGAGAACATACTCAAATGTAGTTTTCGTATGTTTTTCTTCATAATGTTACAAGTAAGAGGTCGAGCCTTTAGAAGAGAAAAAAAGTCTTGTATCGCCGCTTTTTGAAATCCTTGTGTGTAATCGCTCGGCTTAAGCGCAAAGTTTAAGAAATGAAAATTCACACATTTTAGAAAACATTTTTTCATAAATTTAAATAAAAATATTTGAATTCATATTTTTAAATGAGAACATTTGAAACATCCACCTTTTTATTGTTGTTATTTCCGAATTTTCATTTAAAATAAACGTGGCTGTATCAAGGAGAGGTTACTCCGTGTAGTTTTCGTTTCTTTTTCTTCATAAGGTTGTTATAAAGAGGTCGAGAGTCCCCATCCGTAAAAAGTGTCTTGTATCCATACTTCTGAAATTCGTGTGTACTCGCTCGGTTTAAGCGCAAACGTTAAGAAATATGTTGTTGTTAATAATGTCCCCATCCTTTTAACATAGTTCAATTTTTTTTTAATAAATGTATTTATGAATTGAAAATAAGGCTATAACTTGATAAATATGAAGACTTCCAATAATTTTTTAATCCCAACTATTACAGCATCTGCTCGACTACTCAATGTAGTTTCCACAGCCCCTTAATACTTAGACCGATCAACTGAATGAAGACGCCCCAGCGATGGGTAAATGCAGAAAAGAACGAGAATAATCAGCCCCCTATGCAAAAAGAAAGTAACAGAGTGAACCGCTACAGAAACGGCATGTACACAAGCCAGATTTAATGAATAGGTAGTGCATGACACAAATAGAGCTTTTGGTTTGATTTCAGAGATTCGTTTTTGCGCACCTGATCGGTGGCCTGATTGTACCATTTAGTTTGATTAGGTATAGAAGCAATAACATAGAGAATACTAGTCAATTCTTGAGGAATGTGGATGGTTTGTTTTCTTTGAAAGGCATGGATATTTTGCCAACATTAAAATGTAAAAAAAATCTATTCTAAATACATTTAAACTATTTCATAGATTAAAAAACATTACTATTTTTATAATTTTTTTATTCTTTTTTCATATCTAAACTAATAATATATAAAAAATCTACAAGTAGTAGTAGTAGTGGTACTAGTAGTATTACTAGTAGTAGTATATTAAGACTCTCGGTAAGGTTACTCTTCTTAAATAAAACAATATTCTATTTTTAAGCGATTACACGTTAACGCCTTAAAAAAAACTTGGCGGAAAGATAAACAAGCAAGACAATTATTTAAGAATTTAGGGTTGGAATCTACTTCCATATTAATTGGACGTAAACTACTTTTTCATTTCAGTTACATCGTTGCATTTTAGAACACTAAACACAAATTATTATATTCCTCATGGAAATAAATTACGTAAGATTTTTTGGAGGGGCGTCTAAACTATTACGCATAGTTTTACAACCCTACCAGTAAGACTACGGGTTAGTGAACATTCTAAATTGTTAGAGTAGCCTGAAAATGATGATTATTTATTATTTTAGGTTAAATTAATGTAAGAAATGTTAAATTTTAAAATAATTGTGTGTGCCTTTTCAGACACAGTTTTCAAGGTGTTCATATGCAATCGCATAAAACAAAATGAAAGTCGAATGAAACAACAGGAATATATCATTTTCAGCCAAGGGTGTTAGTCTAAACTTCTCACAATATTAGTTAAAAGTATTTCGATTATAATTATATGTATCTTGTTTTTGTTTCGTTACTTTTTGCATTAAAGCAAACTTATCTACTACATATCTATAGCATTGTCAGTCGTAACAATTGGGCAAATATTTATGATTAGGGTAAACACATCTACATTGTTTGGCAGAGAGAGAGAGAGAGAGAGAGAGAGAGAGAGAGAGAGAGAGATGTATAGAATAGTTATGAATAGATACACATCCGTCCCTGAGTTAAGAATTGTGTTCTATATAGTAACTATTATTTAAAAAAACTCATGTTTAAAGGACTTTATTAACTAATCTGTTCCAATACCGTTTTATTTAGCATAACAAGCGGTAATTATTTTCAATTGTTTATGAAATAGCATTTTGTCAACTAATGACAAATGCAAATCGGCTTTGTTTTAAAAGAGAAATGCAGTTTTCGTTGTTTCATTATTTTCAATCAATCAAAAGGAAAAAGAACTCGAGAAAAATATTTAGACACCCCCGTATACTTATTATATATGTCTCTCCCCTCCCACACACATTAAGTGCATTTTTTGTTCGGGAAAATATATGGAGACATGAGAAGGTTTTAGAGTAATTCGGAAAAACGAAAGACAAAAACAAAGCCCTAATTAAATATTCAGAAATTTAAAAAGAATTAGAATCGGTATCGGGAATCCTATCGGATCGGGAAATAAATACAGAATCGATAATAGAATCAGCATCGCGAAAAAAAATTGGAATCGTCCCATCACTAGTATATACACACACACACACACACACATATATATATATATATATATATATATATATATATATATATATATATATATATATATATATATAGAGAGAGAGAGAGAGAGAGAGAGAGAGAGAGAGAGAGAGAGAGACATGTATGCATATATACATATACACACCTAGGGGATCGGACAAAAGACACTGGACAAAAACCACCAGCCAATGAAAACGAAAACAGATTAACTCCCAAATGAATCAAACACTTTAAAATTCACTTATATATATATATATATATATATATATATATACATATATATAAATATATATATATATATATATATATATATATATATATATATATATATATATATATATATATATATATATTGTAAAATGTAGGAAAATTAGACACCGGAGAACTAATTTTGGCAAGGTATGAAAATTAAGCATCTACGGATTAAATGTCAATTTAAGATAGAGTTTAAGACCCTTCTTAAAGACGATATAGGTTTAATAGGAAATGTACATATTTTTTTAAATATATATACTCTTGTTTGAAAGACGATTTTTCTAAAGTAGCTGCGTGTACTAAGACGCTTTTTCTTGTAATATCATTTACAACAATTATATTAATTAAAACAAATTTCATTTCCTTGTCAGTTCAACTGATTATTTATTAGAAAAAACTATATTCAAAAAAACATTATAACATTAAATTTATATAATATTTCATTGCCAATTCAAGGAGAATTCTTGTCCAATATGTGTATTAAATTTGTTTACGTTGGACTATTTGGTTACTTTTTTCATTTTACTTATATATATATATATATATATATATATATATATATATATATATATATATATATATATATATATATATATATTGTGTGTGTGTGTGTCTCTCTCTGTGTCTGTGTGCTTGTGGGTGTACTGCTCCCATGAATGTTATTCATTTCTTAATAAATTTTAATGTTAACATATTTATGATCAAGTCTAATTTTTGTTAAGAGAAATATTTATAAACAAACTGATATATAATAATTAATATATTAAATATGATTAAAAAAATAAGTTTTGTGTAAATATAATAGGTAGTAATCAATATACAACTTAGTTAAATACTGGATTTATTCTATAGTTTCTGAAGTGGTCCTGCTTTAGTACGAAATAATAAAAATGAAAAGAGATGCGAGGCCAAAACGTTGTGTAAAGGAAAACTACTGAAAGACATTGATCAACGGACGGGCCTTAAATGAAAGTATTTAGCGGCCAAGACCTAAAGAGAAAAATTGAAAAGAAAGGCCGAGGGTGTGCTTTAAGATTCAAAACTGTCAAGACAGTGGGCGAACGGGGGTGAGATAAGATATGAGCGTCTCAATGTCCGAGTTTTAGTTCGAAACATTAAAATAACGAATTAGCGACGGTGAAGGTAAGGTGGTGTGCGGCGAGGGGGCAGGGATCGGTCTACTGTTTTGACATATTTGTGCCGGTCAGTCTATCGCCGACTCCCTTACACATCACCCCAATCTCTCCCTTTTACTCTATCTTTTTAACTTTGTTTTTCCTTTTCTCTTGCACAATTCCCCCCTTTAACCCGCTTAATGACAGGCGCCTGACCGATCCTTTGATGAGTTCGGAAACGAGCAATATGTCTTCTGACTGTTTGCTGTCGAGCCTTTACATTTAAAAGTTTGAACAATTCGGCTGATTTATTTATCTCTTTTCTTTGTACGGCGCTCGAATGATGAATGAAACTGAAGAATTAGAAGATAAAGAGGGGAATACTACGAGAAAGAGCTGAATAAGAGCATCGCGTAAAAGAGGATAAGTCATAATATTTTCATATATACGAATGCATGCATGTAATTTATTGTTCAAACACATGTATACACTTGGTGTGACTTTTTTTATTGTACGGACAATAGAATGAACAAAAGAGAAGATTTAACGAAAGAATCTAGAGGGAACAAAGACTACGTGTCCGTGTGTAGATTTACATATGAAGACGTTTTTATATAAGATGGTTAAACAGCTATAAATTTGCTCAGCGTATACAAGTTTATAGACAATACATGAATTTACTCATTGGTAGTAGTCATTAACATAGATGTAAGCTTTTTATGCATGGTGAAAATGGCACAGAAAAAATGGCAGATTAAAATGGCACAGGTGGCTATTACAGAGTTACAAAATGTGCGTATGTTAGTTTTCTGTGCATAATAAAATCTATGTATCTATGAATGTGAAAATGTATGTCTGCCTGTCTGTGTGTCTGTCTGTCGGTTTACATCCCCCTACACAATATATTTGTCAATTTTCAGTCTACAGATTCGAAATTTGATATACAGGTACTGCGATGGGGTAAAATACTTCTCATTGGTGTTCGGCCAGAAATTTGGCTGTTAAGCGGCCAAACTTCAACGTGTTGGCGTTTTAGAATCCTACCAAACTCCTCCGCCAATTTTGGGTATAAACAATTGAAATGTTAGATATAGGTTCCTTGGGCATAGGTCTGACTTAATAATTGATTGGAGCCTTTTTAAGGGGCATAATAGGGGTCAAATTAAAAAAAAATGGCCGCTGCGGTCTCTACAAAATTACGCAGATAATTTCTCGTCTACACATTTTAAAATGTTCGTAAATGGTAGTTAGAGAAAGGGCAACCATTTTAATCGGTTTGGGTCGAAAATGTGTTAGTTACCAATATATAAATGTGTGTATGTATGTTTGCATGTCTCCCTAAAGTTTCGACAGACGACAAATACCGAAATATTGGCTAAACACAATTATCTTTCATCCTCAATTAAGCACTTTTGTACAGGGAGGGGTCGCTTTTTACACCGATATTTTCGTATTTTTTAACACTATCTAGCCTAAAGTTAGACTACGTCACTTTCGGTTTGGTGGTTTTCCCCGATCTTTTCCTCCTTCACGTTACAAGTTCGAGCCTGCCTTCCCACTCCCACATTTTATTTGCTCAACAAATACTCCACTAGTATATATATATATATATATATATATATATATATATATATATATATATATATATATATATATAAAGATTAGTTGTTAGCATTTAATAGAAATACTGATATTAACAACTTTCAAACGATGTCTTTTCTAAAAAAACATTTCGCTACCTTAGTGGTTTTAAAGAGCTATAAGCTCTTACTGTTATTCATATAGATATATGAATAGATCAACCTTACTATTTTTCGGATGTATTTATTTATTTATAATATTATATGTTGTATAGAATGTATCATTTCTAATGCCAAGTTAAGAATCTGATTAAAATATTGTTCTTGTTAGTATGTTCATTTATATTACTAATGCTAGGGGTAATATTACTACTAAAAATACTGATAATACTAATAGAAATATATATTAAATACCAAGGAAATAATAATAATAATAATAATAATAATAATAATAATAATAATAATAATAATAATAATAATAATAATAATAATAACTCTGGTTTCGTTTATCAACGACTCTCTGGAAATGGATGGGATTCATTTCCAGAGGATAATCCCGGCTTCAAACTAGGAGCTTAAAAAATCAAGGGGTTTCCTAAGGATTTTTTGTGGTATCTATAATTGCAGAGGTTTGAAGACCGCCTAAAACATCTGGGATTTGTAGTTTTTTTCAATTGTCCTTCCAGACGACTTGATACTACTCCTAGTGTACCAACTACGACCGGGATTATTTGTGCTTTAACCCCGTTTATACGCCTTACCTCCAAGGCCAATGAAGCCTTATTGCTCCACTTCTCATTCTCATTCTCTCTCACATTCTTGTCCCAGGGTACTAAGAAGTCTAAAATCTTCCAGTTGTTTTAGACCTTCTCTATGACGGCCAAATCCGGACGATTATGTTCCAATTACTTTGTTGTAATGACACTTTTGTCCCACCTCTACCTTGCCATCCTTACTTGTCCTCATTTAACAAGACACTTCCTCAAACCATTTTCCTGTACACTTCACCTCAAGCCTCTTGCACACCTCCCAATATATCCGAAGTCCAATGCGATCGTGTCTTTTGCGGTACTTTCTCTGGGGCAGTCCACTACACCTTGCTGCAACGTACGAAATTGACTCTGAGGTCTTACCACAAATCCGGCATTCTGCAGCAACTTCCTATCCTAGAACCACTTTTTTTTTTACAATCGTGTTACTAATGCCTGATCTTGTGCTGCCCAAATAAAAACTTCAGTAAGCTTCGCTTGATACCAAGCTCTAAGCCATTGCCATAATCTTTCATCAGCCACTTCTGTTATATCCTGGAAAAACCTTCCATGCATTTTCTTCCTAGCCAGTTCCTCTGCCCTTTCTCTATTCATACGTTTCACATAATCAGCCTTGGTCTTAAATACCTCCGCTTCATTGGCCACAACCTTAAGCATGCAATCCTCACTTCTAACCACATGCTCCTTCGACGACATCTCCTCGAATCTACCACAATCTTTTACACTTTTCAATCCTCTCCCACCATCTTTCCTCTTTTGATCCAGCGCTACTTTGAATGTGAAATATACCAAACATTGCTAAAACGTTTTTTGTTTTGGTATCCATGGCATGCAAATCCTTGTCAGACCATCCTTAAATTACCGCACTGTATCTCAAAACGCTGATTGCCCATGCATTTACTGCTTCATTAGGTTTCCTCCATACGGTTTCGACTTTGCAATTAGGTTCACTTTTCTAAGATACTCCTTCCTGACTTTTCCTTCATTTCTCTGTTCATGATACCTGCACCCTCGAACACTCACAAATACTTATATATTGTATCTTCTATTTCTTTCATGATTTCTCCATTTGGCAACACTATTCCATTCGAATAAACCTTTACTCATCCTTTCATCACCAGCACGGCATATTTACTTATCCCAAACGCCATCCCAATGTCTTGTCAGTATGCCCCCAAAAGTTCTCCCAGTCTCTCCATTTCCTTTTCATTTCACCCGACTGTTTCTAAATCATCCATAAACATATTATTATTATTATTATTATTATTATTAATAATAATAATAATAAGAAGAAGAAGAAGAAAAACAACAACAGCAACAACAACGGCAACAACGGCAATAACAACAACAACAACAACAAAATAATAATAATAATAATAATAATAATTATAATAATAATAATAATAATAATAATAATAATAATAATAATAATAAAGACATGCAGTCTCCTCTAACCTTATAATTAAAAAAAAAAAACTTTTGCATACTTGAAAGCATCTGAAACACGAAGTGGTTTTCACGGCGGAAATTCTATCGATATAATATCAACGTGCCATTTTTACATTTTTCAATTTTAGTTTAAATTACACTTTAGTCAATCAACGTTACGTGATTAAATTTTTTTTAATAATAAGCGTCAAGCTTTTGTTCTTGGAAACGCCAAACGATGAAATATAAGCAACTCCGGGTCGTATATTATTGCATATTGTTTAAACACAAACGAGGTTTATCTCTTCTTTTCTCTTTATATAAATAAAATGAACTAATTTTTCCGATGCGAGTTTGACCTTAATAGGATTAAAAATCAAGGTATTACATGCAAATATAATGTGAACAAACTGCAGGATCTGAGGTGTGTTTTAGGCCTATTACCCTTACACTTCCTCGATAACCGTGCATTCCTATATTTGATTCGGTGAGAGTTCACTACCAAAACCGGTTATAATCAATGGAATTTGTGAACTCTTTTCTCTCTATTAAATTCCTAATACTCCTGCTACCACTTAACACCGCTGAGAACGCGTCCACAAGGAACAGTAAGATTAAACACCGGTTTAATGGTTATTAAAACACTTTTTTTCCTTTTTTTATTCTACTTTTTCCTCTTCTCTCCCATGAAAATAAACCAAAAAGAAAAAATGATTTACGGTCCGATTAACATTATCTTTTTGCCTCTGTTCTTTTTTTTTATTTACGTCGAACGCAAACTGCGTGACTGCTCGGATTTTACTTCCGGTTCTGACGACTCTAACCGCGGAATCTTACTATGAGCTTTATTTATTAGTACTCCCCATTAAAAACATATCATTAAATAAAGAAACACTTTCTTACTCACAATTTATTAATCGAACGCTACCGTGAAATTTCTTGCATTTCACTTAAAAAACAAAAACAAAACAAAATAAACGCGCTAAACGCCCGGTTACAATTAGATTGCTTTGTTTTTATTTCTTTTTTCTGTAAGACGCACGCTGGGAGACTACTGAGTTTTTACTTACGGTTTGGACGACTCCAAACGACGAATCTTACTATGAGCTTCATTTGTTGCTGTTTTCAACTGCACACATTTTTGGAAACTAACATTTCAGTTTTTCCAAATTATTATTATAACGCAACCATATCGAAAAAAAAATTATACTGTTACAACGCAACGAGATCGTGTCATTACTTGCATTACACTTGAAAAACAAAAACATTAACTTAAACGGCGCGACTACGCCGTTCTTACTTCCGGTTTGGACGACTATGACCGACGATTCTTACTATGAGCAATTTATTATTTAATTTTATTGGTTACATATTTAGATCGTGCAATTACTTGCATTCAAATTGAACAACAAAAACAAAATAAAGACCCATATTAAAGTCAGATTAAGATCAGAAAATTATGATTGCTTTTTCTTTGCTAAATAATTCCCTACGTGTTTAAATTAACATTTACTTCTTAATTAATGATATTACATTTGCAACATACTGAGTTTCCTACAACTTTTTCGTGTCTGTTTTTAGTAAGACTGCCCCTTTTGATTTAATGTACCGTTTAGTCAGTTCGAAAAACAGTTTTCTGTTTCTTTCAAACATACAACTGCTGGCGGACACCGTTCATTACGTTACGTTCGCGAAAGTCATTTCAAACTAGAACAAGGCCGATAGTCATTACTCGCGTGCTCTCGTGTAATGAATGAATGCGTGAATGTAGGATTAACATAAAATTATTAAAGATAAACTAAAATGACTGAAAAATGAACTGGAATGCCTTAAATAAAAAGTAAATTAATTAGAATGACTTTAATGACCTTAAGGATGATTTGAATGACCTTATGAATGATTTGAATGCTTAGAAAATAACTGAAATTCTTCAAAAACAACTTGAATGATCTGGAGAATTACTTGAATGGCTTTGAGCCTAACTGGCTGTAAAGCGGTGATCATTTTACATTAAATTAATACAGAAAAGTGATCCCACACTTTATATCACAAAGTTATAAACATAAGTACAACATGTACTACACTTTGATCTTGATATATAATTTATTTCGTGAAAATGAAAATTACAATCAAAAGGCCAAGAAAAGCTAAGAACAGCATCTATTAAGAACATATCTTTGACCTTAACCAAAAAGGGCAAGCACAAAAGTGTTACGGACAGACCGACAGACCGACGGAGTTACTTATAGAGTCGCTTGCACGCGACTAAAAACTGTTTTAGACAGTTTTTAACTTATTTACCCAAAGTTAGCATATTCAGCAGAGTCCGCGACCATTTCTCTTCTCCAAATACAGACACACCCACACTGTGTTGTTCATAATGATTTTACATTAAATAAAAACACTTAAATATCAGACCATTACGTACTGCAAGAGTACCACATCTTACACTTTCGCATTTTTTGTGGGAGTCGATTGCTGTACTAAGAATATAAGAACCATCTATTTTCTCTCTTTAGTAGACTTTTCCATTACACCAAATAGAGCCACAGCAACGCGTGACAGGGTAAAGTTAGTAATAAATGAATTAATATTAAGGAGATTTTTATTTAGGTATGACAGACAGAATGACCAGGAGATAAGTTGGATGCCTACAGGAGGTAAATTGAATGCCTATTAAACACAGGCCACGCGTATGTAAGGACCTCTGTATAGAGTCTTTCAAGAAAACCTGGGACGAGTTTACCTTTCCATACGAATGAACGCTGAACAAACAATCAAATCACATCGTATTCTCGCCCGAAATAATATCTCCTAACTTTTTCAGAGAAATGACACATCCTCCCCATGTGAGGTTTCCTCAAGTAAGATTGTAATACTGATAATCTTCCAGACTAGCGAAATACTACTCCTGGATCCCATAAGACTAAGAGAACATAAGAAAGATATGCTATTACATGTTCAAATGGTTAATTGGGGAAAAGGAAATAAAATTATCAACTCGTTAACTAATCTAGTGTTTGAGATGTAAAATATATTATTTTTGGAATATTCGAATATTTCTATACGTTATATAATTATCTAGTGTAATCCTTAGAGAGCAGCTTCTATATTTCTGAGGATAGGACTGAATGAAAATGCAATCAAACAGTATGTGTCCGCAAATGCCTTATTTGACATTGTCTATGTTTATTATTAGCCTTCTATGTTCAGTATGTACTTTCCAAAGTAAAATGCTTGATATTAAATTACTTCCTGTTCCTAGCGGATCCGTTTCAGGGCTAGATATTTTATTATAAATATATAAGCATGGTTTTGAATGCAACCGTGTGATTTTTATAGTATTAAAAAGTTTTCATGTTACTATTTAAATCAGATGGTGACAAAATTATCAATATATATATATATATATATATATATATATATATATATATATATATATATATATATATATATTAGTGAATGGATTTTTAACTTTTAAGTTGGACGAATCTAATAGCGGTCCTGCATGCTAATTGCACGTTGGACTTTATCAGTCTTGTCTACAGAGATTATTTTTCGGAGTTTGGAGCACTGACATGAATGTTAAATTTTATAGTTTCATCTTAAAATTCACCATAACACACATTTAGAAAGAACCAAATAAAATATGTAGACACAAGTTGTATGTAATATTTAATAAAATATATCTTAAGGAAAGACATGTTGCTCACGCACACATTATATATATATATATATATATATATATATATATATATATATATATATATATATATATATATATATATATATATATATATAAGATAGGGTGCTTGCTACATGCATGTATATGTTTCTAGCCATGGGATCCCAATTCGAATCTCCCATGATAAAAACATTTTAATGTACTTTCGTATAATTAATTGAATTAATTAAAAAGTCTCGCAAACAAAAACAGAAAAATAACATCTTCATAGAAATAACAACGCGCTATATCCAGCAGTCGCGCGATAGAGCCCAGGAGTTTAGGCATTTAACCATAGAGGTTCCATTTCGAATCTCACTAGATTCAGCCACACTGATCAATCTTAGACGACGAACCACGTGTCTGTAGATTATTACATTTTTAACAATATATTTATATATATATATATATGTGTGCGTGTATGGGTGTGTGTGTGTACATAGACATGACAGAAAAGGATAGGCACTAAAAGAAATAGTTTTCCTTAGATTAATCTATGTTTATTTATAATTACAGATAATAATAGTGCAAAAAAAACTTAAGTATCTCATTAAAATTTCATTCCACAACATTGAAAGATGCAACGAATCAAAGGAGCATCAGACGTAGAAGAATTGCTGTGAGGTCGAATCGTGGGGCAACATGAAAATGGTCTTAGACTACGCAATAGGCAGAAAAGCTTGCAATACTCCTTTTTACTATTACTAGAGTGACCGGACAATTGACAAGAGAGGGAAAAGAGAACACTTTACTTCATGCAGGTCGTCTCGGCCCTTCATAAAGAACTTTTCGTATTGTGAAAAGAAATGTTGAAGAGGAGCCTCGATGCAAAGCCTCTGACCTTGCAATACAAGCTCGTTTCAATCCCAGAACAGCTGTCAAATATCTTTACAAGCTGCGCTACAATGCTAGAGCTGCGCAAAAGAAGTTTCTTCGTCGTCCTTCAGAAAATATTAGTCTCCTTATATGATAGAATGTATACCAATCTATTTTTTCTGATGAGTTAAGATTTGCATTATTTCCTGACAAATGAAGTGTAAGAGTATATAAGCTCCCTAAGAAAGTGTTTTCCTTAAAAAGAATGCAGTCAATACTGAAACCTTCATGGGTTATTGGTCATTGCATGGAGTGTAATTTGGAGTGATGGTTGCAATATTTATGGAAGAGGGAGCTATTTTTCACTCTGCTAGGGCAGCCAATATTGGTTTAACCAAAATTGGACTTATTAATTCGATGGCCAAGTCAGGTCCCGGATATGAATCAACATGAAAAGCTTTGAGCGCTATTAAACCAGAACATTCGCAAAATTTAAAAAAAAAAAAGCTAACTTCTAAGCTTTAACTTTTTGGATTATTGCGTTGGAAATAGAATGGAATATATCGACGGTCGTCAACTGATCAATGCCATGCTAACAAGGGTGCTCGCATAAAAATTAGTTGAGAGAATTTAAACCAACAATTAGTTATTGAATTTGTGACCATTTATTGTTTTTGTTTTATAAATTATATATTTATTAAAATAAACTATTTCTTTGAGTGTCTATACTTTTCTGTCATATCTATGCATATATATATATATATATATATATATATATATATATATATATATATATATACATACTAGCATATATATATAAATCTTTAGGAGTCGGCTTCTATTCAAGCTGATGAATTATTTAAACGAATTATTTCAAATTATTAAGAGGAAATGTTACATAAGTTCTCTCATTTTTCAATACGTATCTATATATATAAAAGCGAAAATGTGTGTATGTATGTATGTTTGTATGTATGTGATTTTGTGTATCCGCTAGAAACTTTCGACACACGGAATAAAAAAATTTAAACTTGGAATTCTATTGAAGCCCCATCTTACGCCCAAAAAATATCGAAAAATTGGCCAAAAACGTTAAATTTATCACGCAGAAATCGACAATTTTCGACAGGGGGGGTCAACAAAAACGGTCCCCTCGTGATGACGACCGGTTCTACGCATGCATCAGATTACGTCATTACCTGATTTACTTTTAATAGTTGAAGAACTGAATACATTATATGTACGTTGTGCTAGCTCAGTTGGTTAGCGCGTTGGTTCATTAAAAGTTTTGGTTTCGAATCGTGGTATGAGATGTCTTTGGTTTTCGATTTTTTAAATTTTAATATTGAACCAGTGTTATTTAAGCCATTTTTCAGGTAACGTTAGTTTTTTTTTGTTTTTTTTACTTCGCTTATCCATCCCCGACCACACAACCCAAAACACCCGGGCGCCCACCGATTTTTTTTTAATTTTAATATCGAAAGAGGCTTATTTAAGCCATTTTCCACGTTTTTTTTTAAACGATCGTTTTTCTGTTTTCTTTTTTGTTTTTGTTTTTCAGATTTTTACATTTAGCATCATTCGTTTGCCTTACGTTAGTTTATTGTGTTTTTTTATTACCCCCCCCCGTCTTAAGTTTTAACGTTCATTTTATGTTTTCTATATTACTTCGCTTATAACAAACAAACCTGATCATTGACCTCATTAAAAACAACTGGTGAATAACTATTGCTTACGTCGTCGTCGTCGTCGTCGTCGTCGTAACGCTCGCACAAACTCTTAACTCTACGACATCCGCGCGGACACCTGTCAATTTTGTTCTTACTTAAGTAAATTCAAACATCTTTCAGTAACTCCTTGTGGCTGGCCGAACAGTTCATGTTTTTTTTTTTCACATGTTATTTTCCAACTTCGCCTCAGGGCTTCGGGTTCGATCCTACCAACTTATCAAAACTTTTTACCACGCACCCCCACCCGGTTTTTTTTATTATTTAAGAGCACACACACCTCGAAACACCCTGCTAACGCCGGGTACCTCCGCTAGTCTATTTGGAAAAATTAAAAATGCAGAATTAATACTAATTAACAAACTTTTAAAAGCCGATTCTATAAACCGAATTATAAGAATTTATGTTTAGCACTTGAGTTGGACGATATAATTACTCAAGAATTTGTACTTTTTCTATGTTGTTCGAAAAACAATAACTTTACAAAGTTTCATCTTGAAATCACAGATTTCTGTCGCGTTACTAAAGATATATGCAAGCATAATTGATACTAAAAGATATGGCTAAACGAATTTGGGAAAACTCGTCCATGAAATATCATGCACAGAAGACTGGTACATGGGACACTCGTCTGTGGAAAAATCATCCCTGTTTGCAAGGTAATAGGTAGGCAATGTGTATTGAATATATATATCGATTTAAAACACATTTTATGACCGTTCTTTAAAGAAGCATTGATTTAACATGATAATACACACCCCATTATATTAATATTTAAAAAAAATATAATTTTAGTTGTTTACTGTTGTTTTGAAAATGATAAAATTGATTTTTCTGCGTGGGTCTTCTACACAGCTTTGTATGTTTTTAGTGGCCCAAATGATTTTAAAGCGTTTATTTACTGTAAAAAAAAAGTACCGCCAGGTGTTAGTTTAGAACAATAAATTTCCGTCATGAGAGCATCATATCTTGAGAGTTTAGATAATTGCTCAACAATAGAAAATTAAATAAAATACTGAGCTATATCTAGTTTTAAAAAGAGCTCCTTCATCTGAAAGAAAACACATTTCAATATTTTTAATATAATTTAGAGGGGGGGGAGTTAAAACATTTATATGTTCCTAAAAAAACATTCTACTGAAATTAAAATATTCTTTAATAACGGGTTGTTTTTTTTTGCATTGAATTATTGTATTAGTTATTAGTAAAATGACAATAAACGAATCAAATATAAAAACAAAACTACCAGAAAATTCCAAAGAAGAATGGAATTACTCCGTTTTTTATAATTATTTTTAATACTCCAAAACATATCGTTATAGATAAGAAAATGCAATGCTTAAACATTAAAAATATATATAAAAATTGTAAATAATTGTAAATTAACAAAATAATTTTTGACGGGGAGAGGATGTGTGTTTAAAATCTATCGTAGACTTTTATTTCCAAATCGTTAAATCATTAAGAAAAAAGGCATCGATAAATATAAAGAAATGTATTCATCAATGTTATCAAAAACTATACTCTGATTATTCCTGAATATTTCAAATATCATTTGGGTGGGGTTTATTGTTTTGTTTTTGAGGGAGTTATAACGTTTTAACAGCTCTCACTCACCATAAATAACATTTTAAAATATAAAAAAAAATATTTATTTTGGAGGAGTTTTTTTAATCCATAACTGCCATAGTATTTACATTAATTTGCTAAGTTTGAGCGATTATCGAGACTCCCAAATTGTTTTTTACTCACATCAGACGTTATTTGTTCTAAAGTAACATGCGACACTCCTTGTTTTTAACAGAATAAACGCCTAAAATCAATTTAATCACTAAAACTTACAACGCGAGGAAGAAAATGAACACTTAGAAGCATGATTTTTTTTTGAAAACCACAATAAACAAGCAAACATATTTTAAGAAAATATATTATGGAGGTGTAGTCTATTGTAAATAAAAAAATTCCTTAAATAACGGCCATAATAATAGTCGAAAAGAACTTCTTTAATATAACAAAAAAACATATTATATTATATATACTTTGGCTAGTTAGTCCATTAGTTCTACTAAAATAAAATAAAATAGCTCAAATAATGCAAATCGTATGTCTATCTTGTATGAAAATAGTGAGTGTGTCCATTTTATGGAGTAGAGACAGTAAAACGCGAACACCCTATAAACCTGTGCAATAAAGTCGTAAACAACAGATAATAATCTCGTTTTATGGGAATTTATTAGGGATAATCGCGTGTGTTACCGTGTTGTTTAGAACTTGTTGGTTTGAGAATAGACTCATTTGCTTGCAATTATGAGATAATTGCTTATTTATTAGAACTTTATTATTTTGCTAGCTTTGGATGGATGTTATCAACAAATTGGAATCTGCATATCGAAATAAACTTTTGAAAGGTTTACTCAAAATGGGATGGCTGAGTATATACGTATATCTGTTACCCGAGTGCTAAATGGGTGAAGAAAACAGTGGTCGATAAAAATGGCAGAAATGCCCCCGAAAAAACAAAAAATGTGAATTAATAAGTAAAAATTATATTGCTCTGAATAAATGGCACAGGTAAAATGGCACCGGAACAAATGGCATGCTAAAAATGGCAATGGTAAACATGGCAAAAGTGAATAAGTAAAATGGGCACTTTGACAACAGAAAGCAGTGTCATTCGAAAAGTGCGAGACAGCTCCCATTCCCCTAATTTTAAAATCCGGCTAAGCCCCTTTACATTTAATTTTTAAAAAGTCGGTTTGTTGGGTTCAATTTCTGTAGAAGCAGCAAAAAATATAATTATTCCGTTTGATTTAATAATTATTTTATCATCAATATTAATGTATAATAATCTGAAAAAGGATAAAACTTTAATGCTGCCATATTTATCTTATATGGGCGACTTTCTAAGTGATTAAAAATGAGTTTCGGGGCGAACCCACTACTTAACGGTATTTATCGTACCCCTCCCCCCCAAAAAAATATATCTCTCTCTTTCACTCTCTCTCCCTAAATATATATATATATATATATATATATATATATATGTATATATATATATATATATATATATATATATATATGCAGAGAGAGAGAGATAGATATAGATATAGATATAGATATAGATATGAGGTAGTTAAAGTAAAAAAAAGAATAATTCTTTAATTCTATATAATCTAATATCGTCATTTTTACTTTAGTGATGGATATATATATATATATATATATATATATATATATATATATATATATATATATATATATATATATATATATATATTTATAAACTCTACGGAACAGATATACATATATGAGGTATATGTGAGCAAAATACCTGAAATAGGAGACGGAAACAAAGATTAAACCCCCTAGAAATTTGTTGGTTATTTTATCCACATAAAATAACGATTTGGATCTTGACATTTTCTTGCTGGTGTTTATTTTATACGGCCATTTATCAGTATAAAAATGTCGCTTTTTAACTTAGGAGGCCGACGATATCCTCATCGGCCGAAGCGACAACAGAAAGAGTAAAAGCCTGGACGCCGAATAACCTATTTGAAGTCCTTACTCCTTCGCTGGTCATAATTTTGCCGTTTTTTTTTGTTTGTTTTTTTTGTTATTTTGTGTATTTTTTATTTTTTCACTGGACACAGGAGGTAAATATATATATATATATATATATATATATATATATATATACATACATAAATATATATATAAATATATATATATATATATATATATATATATATATATATATATATATATATATATATATATATATATATATATATATGTAAAGGGGAACGTACGACGTAGAATAGAAACCCCTACCAAGCATCGCGGTTAAAATAAGTGGACTGAAGCCAGCGGCGGCCCTCGGTAAAAGATAAAAAGGAATACATCAAAGATGCGAAGCGTCTGAATAAAAAATATACAGTTTGCTTTTATATACCGGGAATGTTGAAAAAGTGTTATAAAAAGGGAGTGGAGGGCAAGACTCATCCCAGAAACAATGGCGTGACGAGAAACGTTGGAGGTCAGGGGTTCTCTAACTATGTTATAAATAACACATATTCATGGTACACTGTAAAAATGTTGATTTACGGAGGAAATTTGTCCTATAAATATATACGACCAATAGTAAAGTCTAATGATTATCCTAAATCAAGTTTTTATTGCACGTGAACACGTGCGCTGATTTATTATCGATGCACCCGACTAATGGCGAAGGTTAAACTCAGCGTTTTATGAAGTTCTTTTTATTTTCCTTTTAGATATTTAAACCGTCAAAATAATATTTTACGAGCTTAAATATTACCCGAATGAAATTATACTAAGGACACTTATAAAGAAGTTCCATATGTATAAACTTCGATAATTTTCAACTATTATATTAAAGAAACTGCGTGTGTGTCTGCATTTGTGTGTGTGTTTTCTCTCCTTTCGTTCGACATCGCACGTAAGGGTTTATTTTTATGAAATTTCAAATAAATGGTACTTAATAAGCATAGCAGTTTCCTTTGGTGGGTTGTGTATCAGAATGTGTTCGACACGTGTCGATAACTAATAACCGAAACAAACTGATAAAAGAATGATCAAGAGATTTGTGCCAAAATCAACAACTTAAACAGTCTAATATCACCATTGAATTTAAGAAGATGTATTACAACACAAGCAGAAAGTTGCTGCATATAATCAACAGTGAGGTATTTGGTATGACAGGACCGACTTGTAAATGAAGGTTTCTGTTTAAAGCAGAATTTAACTTTTATACTTGAATGTTTAATATGTTATCAAATTTAAAACCAGCATCTTATTAGCTTTGCTTTATGTATAAATTTGATGACGTTTTCTTTGTTTTAAAGAGAAGAACTTTGTAATCTTTGAAATTTCGTATTTATTAATCATCTTTATTTCATGTATTCTGGGGAAAAATCAACTTTGCATGTAAATTTAGATTAACGGCTTTCATTTATGTTTATTGTATATATATATATATATATATATATATATATATATATATATATATATATATATATATATATATATATATATATTAATATATATATATTTACATATAAATTTATATATATATTATATATATATATTGTATATTATATATATATTATATATATATATTATAAATATATTATATTTATATATGTATATATATATTTATATATATTTTTTATATATACATATATATATAGTTATATATATTTATATATATATATATTTATATAAATAAATATATATATATATATTTATATATTTATTTATATATATATTTATTTATATATATTTGTATATATATATTTATATATATATATTTATATACATATTTAATTGTATATTTATATATTCATATATATATATTATATATCTATTTATATATATATATAAATATATATATATTTATATATATATATCTATTTATATATATATTTATATATATATATATAAATATATTTATATATATATATAGTTTATATTTATATATATGTATATTTATTTATATATAGATTTTTATATATATATATTTATATATATTTATATATATATATATATTAATATATATATAGTTATGTATATATTATATATGTTTATATATATTTATATATTTATATATATTTATATATATAGTTATATATTTATATATATATTATATATATATTTATATATATATATTTATATATATATATATATTTATATAATATATGTATATATATATTTATATATATTTATATTTGTATATATATATTTATACGTATATATTTATAAATATGTTTTATATATATATAAATATAAATATATATTTATATTTATATATATATATATATTTATAAATATATTTATGCATATATATACATATACATATATATACATATATATATATATATATATATATATATATATATATATGTATATATACATGTACATATATACATTTAAATAGAAATTCCGACGAGTTATTTACGGGCGTCAATTCCATGGTCGAGTTGGAGAACTGCCGACTGTCAACATGACGGTTCTAGGTTCAATACTTGGCTTGGGAGATATGCTAGTCTGT
The DNA here is from genome assembly GCF_053919585.1 of Euprymna scolopes. Taxonomy (NCBI): domain Eukaryota; kingdom Metazoa; phylum Mollusca; class Cephalopoda; order Sepiida; family Sepiolidae; genus Euprymna; species Euprymna scolopes. The sequence continues at coordinate 104,503,496 of NC_136490.1, forward strand.
CGGCACTGATGAGTTTTGATACAACGAAACAGGGCTGTATGTCGATGACTACAAATATAATGGGTGTGTGTTTTATGATTTTAATCTCGGTGTAGTTAATTAATTGATTGCAGGATGCTTCAAGTGACGATATAAAAATTACCCGCCTATATCATGTTTTTGATTACATAGTGATATTACAACCCAAACGAGTGGGAGAAATCGATAGAAATTGGAGGAAAAAACCTACCAACCCATTAAGGTGTGTAACCAACAAATTGTGTATATATCCTTATGTGTACTGTCACGTTTTCTTTCACTCTTTCACTTTATTATCATTTATATTGTATCATTGTACATCTGACTGTCTAATACTATCTCTCTTTCTTTCATGTCAGACACACAGAACACATACGCACACACACATATATATATATATATATACACGCTTGTCTCTACATACGTGCACATAGATGCAAACACATGCACACATACATACTACATACACACACTTGTACATATATAATTTAAAAAAGGTTGGTCGGTTGCTCTTTTTTGTTTTACGGCATATCAACTCATTTCAGGTTATTTAATTCAGAATCAAAAATTTTGAATAATTTTTTTTAATAGAATATATGTGTTGTTTTCAAGTCTGTTTCTATTTAATCCATGGTTGCTACCCAAACAGGAACTACTCCTTCGGGTCAGAGTGGACCTGGGAGCGATGACAATTAAAGGGTGTATCAACACTCCACAACAACCGAAATCTGGGGCCTCACCACTGGATATAGTTTAACGTCATATCTAGGACCTTGAAAAAGGTAATTGATTAGGATATAAATACAAATAATCTGTTTGTAATGACAACTGAAATAAGAAATATCAATATTCGAAGTTGAAATAAAAATAAATTTAACCCTTTTCCCCCTTGAATTACTTACTATCTCCACGTTAAAAAACGACCCTGGTGTCTAACTCTGTCCCGTGGGGAGGCATTGTAAATAGGTACTTACTATCGGCTTAACATCCTGTGGATTGTTTCTGTTTTTTTTTTACTAAACCTAATATCTGCAGTTTTTTTCTTTTCTAATTTTTATATCTGTCATATATTCTTTCACTGGTTATTATGTTTTATGTATTTTTGCATTTCCTTACTAACATCGCTTTTACACCCAATCTATGCAAACGTTATCCTGTTTTATTTCTACCTACACTGTCAACATGTTCCTGCAAGTTTATGTTTATATTTTCTTTTTATTTACTAGCTAATCCTTTTATTCCAGATATTTTCTAGGGATATATATTTTTCTTTTTTTCTTTTCTGATGAGAACTAATTATCTTCGAAAGATCTTGGCTTTAAAAAGATTCGTGTTATGATTATTTATATTAATCTTATAGGGTACTAGGTTTTTATTTAGCTCACCGTAACCCCAATGAAAATATCACATAAAATGTAAGTAGGCGTATCGCTCTTTACAATTTTTTTTTTTTTTAACATTTAAACATTAAATACTTATACATTTTTCAATCACTATTACAATTCTTTCTAATGTCTAGAAACAGCTAGTTGTGACACGGGCATAGTCCAAGAATATCCTATATTATTTACATATTAAGGGAGAAGTTATGGTAGTTTTAATATTGCTGATATCGATTTGTGACAAACTGAATTGCTAAGATTTAGCGCGGTATTTTCTTAGTTTTTCTTATTTTTAACTATTCTTGGCGATTCCTTCATTCAAAAGTCTCATCGTATTATATACCATTAACTATTCATACTTCTTTTCTCTATTTTATTATATTTGCTGATTCGGTTTTATTTGTTAGGTTTCCTTAAACGTTACAGTGACAAAGGTTGCTATACATTCGGTGGGTTTCTAACAGCATCTCGTATAGTTTTTATTTTTTTTATTTTTAACTAGTGTTCCCAACATACCGTGTTCAACTGAGAATCCGGTGCCATTTTAAATTCTTCAATACATCAGTAAACACAGCATGCTGAATAAACATGTTACATTATATAAAAACACACAAAAAAGTTATGTGTTTTTTTTACACAGTGATTACTACTTATCAAGGCACGGAAGCCACTCAGGGATAAGCGGTATTGCAAGTACATTACGTTAGTGTGGAGATTTGATGAAGTGTTTACTTAAGGTGGCGGTTCATTAGGAATTTGTTAACATTGCACTTGAAGACATCCAAGTTGTAATCCGGTAGGAAGCAAGCAGACGGAACAGAGTTCCATAGGCGTGCAGTTCTAAGAAAGAAGCTTTGTTCATGGAATCTGCGTTTTGATTTAGGCACATATATAGAGTGGGGGAAATTTTTCACAGTGGATTAAGCTAGACGGGTGTTTTTCATGAAAGATTGGCGAGGGGGGACCAGAGATTGGAGTTCAGACGAGCACCTGCCATGGAAATAACGATAAAACAATGTAGAAAAGTAATTACCTTGCCTTTGATAACATTTATTTGTTATATATTTGCTTTTTGACAACTTTTTTGATTCAATGTGTATAGTAATACAGACCCTAATATATATTACAATAATAATAAATAACTATGTTGACACACCAGCATAATCATGTTGACACACCGGTTTCCGCTAGATTGACGAAATTAAGCAACGGTGAACCTGGTCAGTACTAAATGATTGACTACTTGGAACTTCCAGGTTCTGTATGTGCTCTACGCTTATCTTGGCATTGGATTTCTCCTTGACACAGAACTGGAACAGTACCAGTCCAAGAGAGATCTATTTGGTGATTGTCCAACCCCTTGCCTCAGAATTACACGGTGATCTGTCCCTAGACAGATATGCTTTTTCTTTAGAGACAGACAGTTATAGTGCTGAAAAAGCCCCAACCAGAACTCGCTCCATACTTACAAAACTGTTTAAGCGTTGCCTTAAGGAGAAGTACTTTCCAACACACTGGAAAACCTCATCAATATGCCCTGTATTTAAGAATTCAGGTGAAAAGTTATCTCCCTCGCAGTACAGACCAATAAGTCTCCTGTGTGTCATGAGTAAGTTGTTGGACTCCATATTAAATAAAGAAGTAGTAAACAACCTCAACAGAAACAACCTTCTTAGTGACACACAATATTGTTTCCGCTCTGCAAGATCTACATCAGATGTGCTAACGGTTATATCACATAGGATTAGTGAATCTCTTGACAAAGGTTTCCTTTCAAGGGCAATAGCTCTTAACATATCGAAGGCCTTCGATAAGGTATGGTATAAGGGCCTACTTCACAAGATTTCCAGCTACGGTATTACTGGAAATTTTTTCTCAATCATTAAATCATTTCTCTCTGATAGGTTCATAAGAGTAGTGGTTGATAGGCAGAAATCAGAGGTCCACAGTATTAATGCTGGAATCCCCCAGGGGTCCATCCTGGGTACACCTCTCTTCCTGATCTACATCAATGATCTCCCAAAACACATAGTTAAATCATTCATTGACATCTATGCTGATGACATGATCAGCTATGGCAACACATCAAAGGCCGTAAATGACGAAGTTCTCTCTAATTCTCTCTCCTCTGATCTTGAGCACGTGGTACAATGGGAGAAGATGTGACTGGTCACTTTAAATTAAACCAAGCTTCTATCTTTACATCATCAACGCTCTGATCCACATCTGGCATCAATTGAAATTGATGGCTCTTGTTTTGGGGAGGGCCAATGTTTTGACAAACTTCTGGGTTTGACCTTTACTCCTGATCTGAAATAGAATAACATCAAATCTGTTGCCAGGGACGCTGGGAAAATGGTGGGATCCTTCTACCGCTCCAGGAGATATCTCACTACTAATGCAATTCTCTTTCTGTATAAAAGCCAAATACGTCCAAGGATGGAATACTGCTGCCATATCTGGGCAGGAGCTGCAAAAAACAGCATATCCTGCCTTGATAGTGTACAAAATAGACTTCGTAGCTTAGTGGGGAATGCCCTTTTCTCTTCCCTGTAACCTCTCTCCCACAGAAGAGACGTTGCGAGATTGTCTTTGTTTTATCGTTATTTTTATGGCAGGTGCTCATCTGATCTCCAATCCCTCGTCGCCCCTCGCCAATCTTTCAGGAGAAACACTCGGCTGGCTGAAACTACTGTCAATACTTTTCCCCACTCTTTATCTGTGCCTATATTCAAATGTAGATTCCATGAGAAAAGCTTTTTTCTTAAACCTGCACGCCAGTGGAACTCTCTGTCGCTTGCCTGTTTCCCACCTGGCTACAACTTGGGTGTCTTCAAGTCCAACATAAACAAACTCCTGACAAACCGCCCCCTTAAGTAAGACACTCTATCAAAACCCCAATACTAATGATTACTACAAGACTATGTCAGTGATTATTGTACACTCAATAACCCTTATCCCTGAGTGGCCTTCGGGCCTTGAAAAGTGGCGACCCCATGTAAAAAAAGAAAAGAGTCCAGGAATATACTAATACTGCATTAAATATATACAGTAAACGATTAAAAATAGTTTAATAAATTAATATAATGCCCATTTTTATCTTTTTACCATTTTCCTTTTTCATATTTATGCTGTTTTCTGTTTTGATTTATCAACTCAGTGTAATATTAATATAGGATGTTCCTATTTAGGATTTAATCTACAAATGTATTGCCTTTACTCATACGCTTCAAATAATTTAGCACACTTATGAATTTTAAATTGCCGAATCCTTTTTAATGTAGACAAAACGAAAGTCTTCAGCAGCTGCTGCCCTTAGATCTAATTTTGCTATACACCTTTACTCCTTCTTTCGTCACAAATTGGTTCGCTTTTAACAATAAGAAAATCAGGGGTAGAACCGAGAAAGCTGATGCGCGTCGTCGGTAATAAAATTAATACAACCTCCATCAATCCAACAAGATTTCATACGCATGAACTTCTGTCCAGTTCTGTATAGTTGATCAAATTTTCGAACTATAACATTCCTTGATATAACGTATAAAATTGTTAATAACTCTCTCCTTTTTTCAATGTTGTGGGTTTATATGTCTTGACGCGTCTTAATCCAGTAATTGTTTGAAGAATATAGATGTAATTCAAGAGACTCATACATGAGCTTTAAGATCAGTTGGTTTTAATAGCATTGCACCAGATTAGACTATAAGCATGGGTTCTTTCCTCTAAAGCATTGCCAAAAATGATATTATCTGAAAACAGTAATTTTGCGTAATAAATATATACGATTAATTTTCAATATTCGTAAAATCGATCTCAGACTATATTTGAAATATCGTTAAGCAAATACTAACATTGCCATAACTATTTAACATTTTTTGATATCTTTTTCACTACATAGAGAAATTACTTTATATGTGATCCTCACTCCAGGATTGAGGAGTATAGCACCCGAAAGTAAGTTAAGCAAGAAAACTGAATTCTATATTAGATATCAAATTAAATGTTGCGTAATGGAATTTCTATCATAAGCGCAAGTCCGTGGAAAGAAGAAAGACTTGAACTTTTAAGATATTAAGCACTTTCTTGTTTTGGAAGTGGAATATGACGTTCATATTGAATGAAAATACTATAAATATATATATATATATATATATATATATATATATATATATATATATATATATTACTATACTATTAAATCAATAACAGATCAAATAATGGAGTTATTTGTTGTCATCTGTTATTGCTCCAAAATTCCAGACATAACTATCAAAGGGCAAAATAAGTGTAGCAACATTATATCTGTTACTTCGTAAATATTAAGCGGCATATTACACCTATTAACAGCGTTGGGTCGAACTGGATGAATCTATAAACGCAATCTGTAAATGTAGTCAAAATAATCCTTTATTCAAGGAAACATATCTATGCATAGTTAATATACATAAAATAGAGTTTCCATACATTTCAAATAAAACGCCATTGCCACCCCCCAGAGTATATGGTTCAAATTTATCTACATCACTTAAAAAATTACAAAATTTATATGTGCCACCAATTACTATGTATAGACTTTTGTATATAAAAATATATATATACCCCATAAAATGTGGGTTTTCCCGTGCACTGATATTCATATTAACATCCCATTTTATATATTTAAACGAAAAAAACAATTTAGTTTGATATGGATGGAAAAATGGCATATATTTGCAAAATATCTAGCTAATTTGCATAATCTTTTAAACATTTATTAGAATTACTTCCCTATTAGTTTTTTTTTTCGGTTTTCCTATAGAATGATCGCATTCAGTAAACTATTACGTGTAATTATATTCAAAAAGATATTCTACATGATTTATACGTGGATAATATTTCCGTAAAAAAACGTTAATATATATATATATATATATATATATATATATATATATATATGTGTGTGTGTATATGTATAAATATACATATAAATATATATAAATATAGATAAATATATATGTATTAATATATATATATAAATATATATATAAATATATGCATAAATATATATATATATTTATATATATAAATATATATATATATATATATATATATATATAAATATCAGAGGAAACATAATTTAATTTAAATACAAAAAAAAAACAAAAAAAAAAACGGGCAGGTGAAATTATTAAAATTTCCTTAAGGCCTTATCGTCTGACTCCTTAAGAGGAAACGTCAGAATGATAAATTAAAAACTAAGAAACGAATGAGGAAAGAAGGGAATTTGGTTTCAGTTGGAAGAACAAAACATCCCAAAGATTAGAAATGAGAATATCCCAACATATCCCTCGGAATATTCGACTACACCAGGTTTCGAGAACATCAGGGCACTCCCAAGCTCATGAGTCCGACATTGGTAATCACCTGATGAGTATAAATAGGTGTTCTGATCAATATTCCGATGGGTGGTTTTCTGTTTTATACAGTGCGAGGTCGAACTATCATCTCAATATCGTTGAGGCGTTAGTCATTAACAACTCTCGACCTAGCCTGTGTAGACAAAAGATTTCGAAACATCAGTTGGAGATATTTATTGATTTAAAACCACCTGAACAGTGAGATTTTTTATTTTTTATTTTTTTAAATTTTTTTTTCACTGTTCTTCCAACTGAAACTAAATTCCCTTCTTTCCTCATTCGTTTCTTCGTTTTTAATTTATCATTCTGACGTTTACTCTTAGAGGGTCAGACGATAAGGCCTTCAGGAAATTTTAATAATTCCCCCTGCCCGTTTTTTTTTTTTTTTTTTTTTTTTTTGGTATTTAAATTAAATTATGTTTCCTCTGAAATTTCTCCTTCCATTTTGCTGTACCAAGAATTTACTTATATATATATATATATATATATATATATATATATATATATATATATATATATATATATATATATATATATATATATATATATAAATATATATATACAGATATATATATATATATATAAATATATATATACAGATATATATATATAATATATGTATATAAATGTATATAATATATATATATAAATATATATATTTTACATATATATATATATATATAAATATGCATATGTACATAAAATATATAATTTATATATATAAATATATATAAATATACATATATGAATATATATAAATATATATATATATGAATATATAAATATATATATATATAAATATATATATATAAACATATATATATATAAATATAAATATATAAATATATATATATAAATATATATATACATATATATAAATATATATATACATATATAAAATATATAAATATATACACAAACATATATATATATAAATATATATATATAAATATATATACACATATAAATATATATATATATATATATATAAATATATTTTTAAATATATATACAAATATATACAAAGCTGAACGTCTGTGTCTCAGGTAACGGATTAAGCTCCTATATTGTTCACTATTATAGAAAACTGATCTAATATAATGATGGAAGATGTATCGAGACACAGGAATTGGTATGGTTGATCTGGTATATATATGATTAATTAAAATTGTCGGGTCTGTGTACGCACCTGCTCCACAATGTATGGAAGTAAAATATTTTAAAATAAATAAAAATACGTTTACAAGTGTTCTTGATATAGATGATCATAATACTACTTTGATGATTATGTTTTAACGTTAATAGGGATGGTATAATAAAATTGTGGAGCTGCGTTCACGCCTGGCCTCCATAGAATGGAAATAGACAAAAAAATTAAATAAACACTTTTCATATCTACCTACGTAAGTATACTTTGATAATTATGTTTCAGTTTGAAGAAATAATGTATAATAAAATTATGCTGTGTTCGTTCGCTCCTGCCCTCCATAGAATGGAAATATGTCACAAAGTTTAACAAGATTTTTTAATATAAATCCACAGAATATTGTGATAACTTACCTATTTTATTTGCACTTTCATTATATTTTGCTTTGGATTTGATACCCCTAAATCCGAAGCTATATCTTTATAACCCTTCCTTTTCATAACCTATCATACTTTCATAAATTAGAGTTCATTTCATGTAGGCTGTTTTTGAACCCAGTTCACGACGTGTACTTTTCCTAATATCCATATATATATATATATATATATGTATATATGTATATATATATATGTGTGTGTGTGTGTGTGTGTGTGTGTGTGTGTGTGTGTGTGTGTGTGTGTGTGTGGGTGAGTGTGTATTTCTTCCATAAAGTGAGAAAATTTTAAAAATAGAGTTTGTCAGGTGAAGTTCGAACGACGGCGTTATCTATATATGTAACAGAATAGCCGGCAGAAGCAACAAATAATCTGTTTATCTTTCTGTTTCTCTCTTTTATACTTTTTTTTTTGCATCCGTCCCTTTATCTACAAATCTATTTGTCTGTCTGTCTATATAATTATCAATCTATCTAGCGATGAGTGAAAAACATAGATTTGCAGTCATGTTTTCGAACTGGAAGTGACGGTTCGCTTATCACGTGTTCTGGTTTGCACTAGCACAGTTGAGAGTCCGATTGGCAACACTGATGAAGACAGATGGGCGAAAATGGGTCTTAGACGGGAGACAGAAGAACCCCCTAAACCAAAGATCTTGATCCCTCACTTCTGCTATGAAGAAAACATGAAATCGCAGATCGCCTTGTCTGGAAGTCTTCTTTTAAACAGACTCCAGCTCCGTCGATAACGTTTCACGTCCCCGCCCCAATAAAAAATAGCAGCAACACATGTCGTCATGTATATATTACGTGTATTATATGTTCTTAAACGTATGAACCAACACCTGGAATATTTACAGGTTAAAACTGACATAAAAGCTCATAGGACAATAGTCCGTTACACAAAAAACACGATGTACTTTGTTACATACATATGGCCCATTAATATTAGAACACACCAGCCTTTTAATAGTACCACGTACACATTCAATGCACATACGATTATTCAACAATATACAAAATATATTAATTTGGTATCGTACATAAATAGTCATATACAAACTCAAACAAACAGACAACACAACATATATTTCATTTGGTGCCGTTCCGTCGCCCAAGTATTTAGACACAAAATTGGCTGGGAGGTAAAATATTTTAAAAATTGACCCCAATCGCGACACTTTAACATGTTTAGGTTGGAGCTCAAATCAAGTTCTTACGTTTAAGTTGTGTTTAAGGAACCTTCATAAAAAAAATTTCAAGATTTTAGACGCAAAATTGGGAGATGTGTCTAATAGAGATTTCAAGGTCAAATCATTGAACTGTGATCTATTGAGAGCCAAATTTCTGACCGAAAAGCGATTAAACTATTTTCCTAGATCTCAATACCCCTAAGGTTTAATCAAGTGTCTGCAGACTGAAAATTGACAGATGTATTTTGTAGGTAAATGTACACACACAGACAGCCACACAGATAATTTCACATTAATAGATATACTAGCGGATCAGCCCGGATTTCCTCGTTCCCTACGCACTGGGGCTAACTTGCCCTACGTGTGAGTAATTTCGTAGAGACCGCAGAGGTAATTTTTCTAACGTTCACCCAATTTTGACCCCTTATTTATTTTGATCTCAAATCAAAATAAAACGTTTTACGCATGTCACACTTACCTATCTCTAAAATTTCAAATGTTTAGACCATACATTGTCTGAGTAATTTGGTAGAAGCCGCAGAGGTAAAATGTTTTTTTTTTTTTAAATTTGATCCCAAATTTGACCTCTTAACATTTATATTTCGGGGCTTAAATCAAATTGAAAAGTTTGATCCATGTCCAAGTAACCTCCATCGAAAATTTGTTTAGACGCAAAATTAGCGGAGGAATTTGGTAGAGTTCTTAAGGTCCGATGGTTGAACTTTCACCGCATGACCGACAGCCGATTTAAACGATTTTCCCCAATCTCAATTCCATTTATATCAATATCATACATTTTCACTTTTATAGATCTATAGCTAGATTGATTATATAACACCGAACATGTCACCCTACAGGGGAAGAAAGTAGATCCTTGCAGCACGTGCAATATCTTTGAAGGCAAAACAACAACAAAAAAAGAGAGAATTTTTCACGTGCTATTATTTATGAAACGTATTACTACCTCCTTTTTTCAGTCCGATTCCTACCTTTCTTTTTTCACGTTCGCTAAAACCTCTACCTATAAGTTACCATACATTTGTACAACGCCAGTGATCAGCATGATTGCTCTATACATTACTAGTTATGACTATTTCAGACTCTCATTACAGGAGTATGTGATTAAAGTTTACTTTGGCAGTATAAAACAAAAATGATCTACATTCTTCTATAATAGGAAGTTTAAAAATGTGTTTATATAAGGGCGTTCAAATATACTGAATCCTATTTTGTATTCAGCCGGAATGAATGAGAATGAAATTGCAAATTGCATCGTTACGATGATTAAACTTATGTATTCATGACTTTAATGTTTAATATATTTGTTGCAGATATGACGGTGTGTGACTCTAAAAAAAGATATACCTGTCAGGATGTGTGCTTCAGAAGCAAGATTCCTCAGGGAATCACTTTAAAATGAGCATTTTAGTCGCAGTTTCTTAGGATTAAAAAAAAAACGTGAGCCCACAAAGTCACTCGTTTAATGCTACGTCTCCCATCTTCGTACCTATTAGAATCATGTTTTAAGCGCACGACGCTTTATTATAAGAATTACCATTGCATATAACAGCTGTTGTATTAACGCCAATGCAGCAATCATGTATTCCTTAAAAACGGCATTGAGATTGGTTCTGACTATATAGACGAATAATTTATAGTGCAGAAGATGTTAATCCTTTTAATACGTTTCACGTCTTCGTAATTCTTTGATTTTTTTTTCAATTGAAGAAGAAGATGATGTACTATTGGAACGACCTTTGTATAGCAAAACCTTTCATTGGACGCTTAAGCTAAACCATCGTTTATCGCTTAAAATATGCGAAGAAAATAGTAGTTTTTATGTAGCTCAATAAAATCTGAAGCACAAAACGTCGCTTGTTTTTAAGATACCACACGTGTTTTCATAGGTCTTGAATTTTTTAGTTAAAATTATTTATAAATGTAAAATTCTGTATATTTAAAAACAATCGTCGTATGAAAAAACGCCGTACGGGTACCCGTACACATCAGTTATCGTTAGTAAATGTGCCTTGAAAATAGTGGTGGCCATGCAGAACATCAATTATTTAGTAGAAACGACCGCTAGTTTGAATGCTTCCACTTTGCAGCCCTTTAACGTATTTAGTACAAAATTAGAAGAAAATACGTTCAGAAGGATATTCGTATTTAATTTGCGCATCTAGCAATCAAATTTGTATTTTGCAATGTACACTTGAAAAATAGAAATGCCGACGAAGGGAAAAATAAAGTCTGTAAAAATATTGATGATTGGTCTCTTTTTTTTGTTTTTTTTTTCAGACGGAGCTGTGGCCAACTGAATATCTAGTCGAGCCTTATAGAGAATAGTAAATGAATAACGATATTTATCCAGTTTGAGATCCAAGAACTGACAACTACGAAAAATGAATTTTATTTAGTGGATCATCGGCTAACACACGAAAGCTTCCAAAAAATTCGATTACGAATTATGCGAAAAATGTGGTCGGAAAAATCCAAATAATAAAATTACTAATCCTTATCTAAAAATATTCAGAAACGAAATACATTTTTCAAGTTAATATTTCGGGGGCAATTCTAGTAAAATATTTTGATGCCTAATCAATTTATTGATGTGCATTCTTAATGCATATAACTACATATCATAGCGTATTACTTCTATATGCATATATATATATATATATATATATATACATATATATATATATATATATATATATATATATATATATATATATGCATATGCAAATAATACGCTATGATATGTAGTTATATGCATTAGGCATAAAAAATGTTACTAGAACAAAGTTCCACCTGTCTGTCCTCGAAGCACTTGCCATCACTTCAAGCCCACCTACTTTGTGCAAGCAGAGAAACCTCCGGCTTCAGTTAGAATTGTTTCGGTAGCCACAGTTTTGTTTAACCTCCTCTCCGCTCTTACTCCATTCAACTACCAAAAATTCTAAAAAAAAAAAAATAATAATAATAATTTTCAGACTTATACACTTGAAAACTTAGTCCGAAGGAAAAGCGCTTCGGATGTGGTTTACCGATCTTGTTTATTAATCGACTTATTTATTTTACTGAATTGTACATTTTTTACATGCAAATTCACCCATTTTGTTTTTCTTTTCCTCACCCTGTTTTCCATCTCATTTTTGTCGACTGAATTTCCGCTATGGTTCACTTCTTTGCAATTATTCTAAAATGTTGCCAATCGAATAAAGTTATATATATATATATATATATATATATATATATATATATATATATATATACATTTATATGTATATATATATATGCATAGATGCATAATACACACACATATGTATATATATATATATATATATATACACACACATATATATGTGTGTGTGTGTGCGCGCGTCTGTGTGTGTGTGTGTACATTAAATGATACCTTTTTATTATATGCTATGTAGAATTAAAAATACTCAAGGGTAGAAGAGTAGTCTTAATAATCCAATAATATAATTACATAACCCTTATCCACAAAGATCCTTATCCACAAAGATCAGAAACATGAGAATAGTCACTCACGATGGCTTTATTCTGAGAGGTATTTCTTAGCATTTATTAGGAGACGACCATGCTCTATTGAACAGGGAAGCAACTCTGTAACCTTGCTTGTTTCAAGTGGGAAGCCTTGCAAATATTTTTATGCCTTAAATTTCGCCTGACTCTAGACCGATAGAGAAAAGCTGGGTCACCTTTTTATTTAATTTTTAAGCAAAATATATTCATACTACGTCTATATGTTAACCCTTTTATTTAAATTAAAATGTGACAGACCTACAGTTTAATAGACTCTCTGCTCGGCAGATTGGCTTACAGCGTCTTATAGAGATTTTACACGTGGACGTATCTAAAAAATATGTTTGATAGAGGCTAGTATTTTGATTGACTGCAATTCTGACGTCGACCTTGTTTTATTCCAGTCATAGGTTAAAGTAACAGAGGGGTGACATACGTTATTGTTCATAGTGACCACTATTAAAGTGTTAAATTATACACAACGCAGATCCTCTGACCGAAATGCAATCCATTTTTGGCAGGGGATGATAAGCGATTGATTGAAACAAGTTGAAAGCGAGGCCACTGAGAGCTGAGTAAAAAAAAAAAAAAAAAAAAAAAAAAAAAAACACTGGTCCTGCGGAGAGATGGAAAAATTACCTCTATTAACATGCTCATATATATATATATATATATATATATATATATATATATATATATATATATATATATATATATATATATATATATATATATATATATATATATATATATATATATTACCTCTATTAACATGCTCATATATATATATATATATATATATATATATATATATAAATTACCTCTATTAACATGCTCATATATATATATATATATATATATATATATATATATATATATATATATATATATATATATATATATATATATGTACGTCTGGAAGCGGTTTCTTCTAATTGTTAGTGGTCATGTCTGTTTTCGCTTACTCTACGAAAGTTGCAGCATGAATTTCATTCATAAATAGAGGGAAATGTACTAATTCATATATCCTCGCAGAATTAGAAGTTTCATTTGTTAAATAGTAGTTGTGGATACGTCAACGAAAATTATTCTGACTTCGAGATGGGCGTTGTTTATTCATCACGCCCGGCTGTGACAGCATCAGTTGTATTGGACCTACATTTTCAATACCTTAAAATACATTTATTTTAAACTTTGATACATTGACTAAATTAAAAACATAGTCGGTCATGAGTCATGAGCTATTAATGCTTACTATACAACGTAACAAATTCTTACATTAACTCTTATCTCAGAAAATGAAACATTTATACTATACATACGTCGTATTTACATCCTTCTACATTCACAATTAGAAACCCTATTATAATGAATATACTTAAAACCTAAATTATTTACAATGTGTAATACAATTTTACGGATATAAAAGAGTTTCTCTGCAATATAAACATGACATGTTCAATGCAAATATAGTGTTAGACCAAATAGACACTAAATTGTATCCGCAAAACCGTTTACACTGCAAAAAAAAATCGTTACGGCTTGAACCGTTTAAAAAATAAACGACCATTTTCTTTTTTATATTAGTAACACTACGACCTAATTCTATTGAGAGGGAGAAGGGGGAGGGCATGAATTAATCAGCGTTTGAGAGTTAATGGATTTGGTGACATACATCCTCCTTATTTTCGAGTTTTCTTAGTGGGGGTTGGGGCGAAAGGTGAAACAATTTGATTCAAAGAACAGATACTACACTTTGATCTTTGCCAAAAAACCAAGAAACTTTAAAGCTTATTTTTTTGCCGAGCATTATCTCCTATTAAAAAAAAAATGCATAATTTATATTTAGATGTCATATTCCAAAAATCACAGAAGGGCATACTTATTTTCGATTGACGTTTGTTTCTCTCCTTATTGAAAAAAATTAGAAGGTGTGTGCGCAGTATATATGTTACAATATGCAAGTGACCTCCCTTGGATGTAGCTTAATTATCAGATTCCATTAGATTAATATACAATCATTGTTATAATATGCAAGTGACCTCCCTTGGATGTAGCTTCATTGTCGAATTCCATTATATTAATATACAATCATTGTTATAATATGCAAGTGACCTCCCTTGAGTGTAGTTTCATTGTCGAATTCCATTAGATTAATATACAATCATTGTTACAATATGCAATGACCTCCCTTTAGTGTACCTTCATTGTCGAATTAATTTAGATTAATATACAATCATTGGTATAATATATAAGTGACCTCCCTTGGATGTAGCTTCATTGGCGAATACAATTAAATTAATATACAATCATTGTTATTATATGCAAGTTACCTCCCTTGGATATAGCTTCGTTGTTGAATACCATTACATTAATATACAATCATTGTTATAATATTCAACTTACCTCATTGTCGAATGCCATTCGATGAATATAAAATCATTGGCGCAATATGAAAGTGACCTCCCTTCGATGTAGCTTCATTCTCGAATACCATTAGATTAATGTGCATTCATTGCCATAAGTTGCGAGTAACCTCCCTTGGATGTAGCATCATTGTCGAATACCATTAGATTAATATAAAATAATTGTTATATTATATAAGTGACCTCCCTTGGGTGTAGCTCCATTGTCGAATACCATTAGAATAATATAAAATCATTGTTATAATATTAAAGTGACCTCCCTTTTATGTAGCTTCATTGTCAAATACCATTAGAATAATATACAATCGTTGTTATAATATGCAAGTGATCTCCCTTGGATGTAGCTACACTGCCAAATTCTTTCAGAATAATATACAATCATTACAATGTGCAAGTGACCTCCCTTTAGTGTAGCTTCATTTTCGAATTCCATTTGATACAATCATTGTTATAATATGCGAGTGACCTACCTTGGGTGTTGCCATATTGTGAAATTCGATTAAATGTATATAAAATCATTGTCATAATATGTAAGTTACCTTCTTTGGATGTAGATTCATTGTGAAATATTATTAGATTAATATACAATCATTCTAATAATATGTAAGTGACCTCCCTTGGGTTTAGCTTCATTGTCGAATTCCATTAGATTAATATGAAATCATTGTTATATAATATAAGTGACCTCCCTTGGGTGTAGTTTCATTGTCGAATACAATTAGAATAATATACAATCATTGTTGTAATATTTAAGTGACCTCCCTTTTATGTAGCTTCAGTGTCAAATACCATTAGACTCATATACAATCATTTTTATAATATGCAATTGATCTCCCTTGGATGTAGCTTCATTGTCGAATACCATTAGAATAATATGCAATCATTACTATAATATGCAAGTGCCCTCCCTTGGATTTAGCTTCATTGTCGAATATCATTACATAAATATACAATCATTGTTATAATATGCGAATGAGCTCCCCTGAATGTAGCTGCATTGTTGACTACCATTAGATTATGCAAGTGACCTCCTTTCGATGTAGCTTCATTGTCGAATGCCATTAGAATAATATACAATCATTGTTATAATATGCAAGTTACCTCCCTTGGATGTAGCTTTATTGTCGAATACCATTAGATTAATATGCAATCATTCTAATATTATGCCAATGAACTCTCTTTATGTGGCTTCATAACTGGATATTTGTACTAGCAGAATACCAAGCGTTGTCGGTGATTGGATCAGACAGGTGGATATATGTACTAGCAAAATACCCGACATTGCCTGGGATTGGATGAGATAAGTGGTTTGTTTCCTAGGAGAATATCTGGGATCGGATGAGATAGATGGATATTTTTGATAACAGAATACCCTATATAGGAAGATGGGGCGATTATGTCGTACAATCATGAAAACGTATTGTCCAAATAAGTAACATATCCAAGAAGCCCAGGATTTCACGAGATTGATTGAGATATATACTAGCAAACCACCCAGTGTTGCCCGGGATTGAATGAAATAGGTGAGAATATATATTAGCAAAATACCTGGCATCGCTTGGGATTTGACGAGATAAATATGTTGCATATTACCTGTCCTTGCATATACATGCTGTAAATTACCTACCCTTGGTAAGATACAATTATTTTATATGTGTTACCTGTCTGATGTAGGTAAAATATTATTTTGCTCGAAATAGTAAATGATACATAAACATATAAAATTCCTCTCTCATAAGAATAATAAATATATTACAAAACCAAATTAATGTTTTTCATTGTTTATACGGACCCGAGCAACGCCGGGTAGCCCCGCTAGTTTAAAATAAAAACGAAATGTAATAAGTCCACAGACGTACCTCTTCATCGTACAGTATATCGATACGCTATGGCTGAAAGGGCTATATTCCGTAGATTTTTATCACATCTACCTTTACGCTCTGTTTACAAAGAATGTTCCCCCTATAGTAGCAGACCTGAGGAATAGTTGATTGTAGGTATAGACCTTCAACAAATTCAAGCGAAACTCTAACAGCTAGTCCTGGTTCTCTCCAATGAACAGTGCATAGGGCCCGAGCAAAGCCGGGCGGAAAGGCTAGGAAATAAAAAAAAAAAAATAATACTTGATATGCTTGCCTTATTTCACCATTGTCCGCGTTGCGCTGAAATAGTCCATTTAATATCAACTCAATTGAATGTTGGGGAAACGCGAAACACTTATAAAACTATATACTCTTCGCCTATTCGATATACAGGCACAGTCTATTGTCTAAAGAAACAGTGACGAGTTATATTTACACATGTCTCTCATGCAAAATATGCTACTCAGACAACATAATATATCTTGCCCCTTTACTTAACAAATATTACATTCTCTACCTGCACAGTTCAGATGATATATGTACGTAGACTGTTTGCTCAGTGTAATGGGGGTCACCTCACTTTCAGTGAAGGGAAATAGCAATACATACATATCAGTGTATCTCATTTCACCTCATGCATTATACATATGCATAGAGTGTGTCTCAGCACATTTATCTATTTGCTAAGCAATTCTCATTCAACGAATGGCCATATAATTTTACATATAGACATGCTTAACAATTTTAAACGAAAAATGTACATATCAGACGACTTATTAAGTTGTTTTATGTTATATATATATATATATATATATATATATATATATATATATATATATATATATATATATATATATATATACATGGGATGCACCATAAAGTAAGACCCTAAGATCACTCGAGTATTAGGATTAAAGATTATAAGGTGGCATAGTAGTAATCGTTAATTATGTAGAATTGGGATTATTTGAGGAAACCCCTCAACAAGAATATGTTTATATTGGAGCTGAAGCAGGTCAGTTGAATAGTACTCCAAAGGCTGGCAGTTCTAGGAATGAACTTTGTTCATGACATCTGAATTTAAATTTTAGCATAGGTAAAGACTGGTATACTTGTTAATAGTAGTTATAGCAAATCGGGTGTTTTTTTTTTGGAAGTTTTGCAAGTGGGAACCAGTGATAGGAACTTAGACGCGCACTTGTCATCTACGAGATATTTCTAGGAATTGATAAGCATCATCTATAAGCTTTTGAGCGACTTTTTTTTATCAGGGAATGATAAGGAGCACTGAGCCATTCCTGTCCTTGTATTCCTACAGTACTCTATTTTAGGACATACTTGTTCTAATATAGTTAAAGTAGTGCATCATAATATTCTGACGGGAACTGTAGAAACATCTAAATATTTTTTCTAATGATCTTAACTCAACAGATTTGATGTGTGTCCCCTTTTAGATCAATAGGGAATGCCACTGGTAGAAGTTTTTCAAAGCCTCCTGCTTTTCAAAGACAATAACCATTCATGGCAGTTAGAACGATTACGATGAAAGAAAAAAGCTGCGTTTTAGATCGATTAAAATTTACCAGCCACTGTTTCCCCTATTTCACAGCGTACACAAGATCAGAAGAAAGCTAATCAGATAGATTGTGGGTTTTGCCGGGTTTTTAAGTTTTGCCACAGATTGCGATATCATCTGTTGAATGCCTACCAATAATCAGATAAATAATTAAGGAGATTATTGATAAAGATCAAGAAGAGAGTTAGGCCCAAAATGCAATGTGATTATAATTTCTCACCCTAGACGACTACTGTTATAATCCTTTCAGAGAGAACGGATTTATTGACTGAGAAGACATTTCGAGCAATGAATGTATGGAAATCTTGTAAAGTAGACTTTTCTGACATACCGTATAAAAGTCTTGTATATATCAAGATTAATGTCTCTAGAAAAAAAAACATCGACGAGAAATTCTTTCATCCTGTGTTACATGTTAGCATACCAGCTGTAGATCTAACAGAACGGAAACAAAATTGCATGTGACTGAGTAAGTTATTTCTACTGAGGTGCTTGCTCTTTCTCTCCGGGAAACATGCTTATGACATACATGAGACAGATTTAAATGTATTGAGAAACGTCACATAATTGTTTTTGTATACAAACATAGCCTGTTTAAGTCATAGGAAAAATTACAGGGTGGTAGCGTCTATCGTCAAACAGGGTAGAATTTACTGAAAACACCTCGGCTTAGAGTTTCCTTGTGTCAGATGTTGTCAGAGTTATCCCAGGTCCATTGATGATGGTTGGGGTAGATGGCACATCTCCGTCCAAGACCGTGTCGGTTATTCACTAAAACTGATGAGAAGGAAGCCTATGGCGGGCTAGTTCAGACATAACCAGCTGAGCATACAATTATTTCGTGCAAAGCAATTGAAATAGTGATTTTGGTGTGGAGCAAGGTTAACTATAAGGAATTTCCTGGGAGATGTGAAACAGAGTGTGCTATTTTGTCAGGGCAGATACTATAGAAGACCGTATTTTAAAACACTGAGGTATATATGATATAAATGTCAGGAATTTATCCCTCATCAGCCAAAGAGTATTCATATAAAGTACGATGGAGAGGTACATATCAGGACTGATTACATTTTGTTTTTATTGTAACAGAAAACTGAATGATCGGAAGATTACGATGGACAGCATAAAAAAGGACGAGCACAGTTATAAGCAAGTTATAAGATAAAGGTCAAGGAGATTCGCATAATTTCCGATAGCGTCAGACGTACGGGGTTGTTCCTGAATTTGTGCTAGTTCATAAGCAATCGGAAAATCATGCCAGTTGCTCCCTCATCCGTCCTGTTTGAGTAGACCAGGCATTAAACATTGTGAATAGCAAAGTGTCAACAGATGTCGCAGGATGAGCATATAGAATGCTGTCAATTACACTTGGAGTTTCCAACACTGATAGTAATTTCACAGTATTGGAGAGATAATTGGCAAATATGAACACATTGTTGAGAGACAGTGTTATTCTGAGGTACTTCATGAAGGTATCCCTTTCATATGGAAAGAAATCTCTGATGTAGCCACATATTCCATGCCCATGACTAAGTTGGAGGTCAAATCTTGATACCAAGTCTGAATAGCCTTTAATCGTGAACTCATCTCGAAAAACAGTGAATCATTGCTAGATTTTCACAGGAAAATAAGGTCAAGTTAAATCCCCCGTAATTCGACTTCAATTGGAAGATAGACCATATACACCTGCTCTTCTAGAGAGATACTTTGTAGTAGGGGTCTACTTTTAGAGTTGGAGTTCTGGGTTAACCATATATTGTTTCTGGGAGTTTTAAAATTTGAGTATGGAGATATGTGGAAAAGATAGGCAGAATTGTAAGAACAGAGCAGAGACGAAAAATAAGTGAACTAGAAATGATTTTAGCAAACATGCATAGCAAAAATTGTAGCATTACCCATTAATATGGCATAGAGGGCGCCCATTGGTAAAACTGGGTCTCTACTCAAATCTGTTAAATATAAATATTTATATAAACTGTAAGAAAAATAATAAGTATTTTAAGGGTTCGAAGCACCATATTTGTTTCTGAGTAAGCAGAAGCGGATTGCAAAAGTATATATATATATATATATATATATATATATATATATAAAGCTGAACGTCTGTGGGTGTGTCTGGTCACGAATAGGTTGTATGATTTTATATTATAGAATACTCATCACATATAATGATAGAAGACGTATTGCTGACACAGGAATGCGTATGGTTGATCTGGAATAATGATAATTCATTAAAATTGTAGGGTCCGCGTACGAACCTGGTCCACAAAATATGGAAACAAAAAATTAAAAAAAAAAAACTTTTACAAGCGTTTTTGATATAGATGTATATTAATAATACTTTGATAACTGTGTTTTAACTTAAATAGGGATTGTATAATAAAATTGTGGGGTCTGCGTTCTCGTCTAGTTAAATAGAATGGAAATAAGCAAAAACTTTAATAAAGACTTTTCATATCTTTCTGCATTAGTATACTTCGATAATCATGTTTTAGTTTGAAGAAATATTGTATAATAACATTATGGGGGGTCGTTCGCGCCTGACCTCCATAGAATGGAAATATGTCACAAAGTTTAACAAGATTTTTAATATAGATCCAGAGAATATTGTGATAAGTTTTTCAGTGTGAACCGGTATGGTATAATAAATATAAATTATGGGGTTTATCTATTTTATTTTTACTTTCCTCATATTTTGCTTTGCTTTTGATACCCCCAAATTCGAAGCTATCTTTTTACAACCCTTCCTTTTCATAACATATCATACTTTCATAAATCAGAGTCCATTTTCTGTAGGCTGTTTTTGAACCAAGTCAACGACGGGTACTTTTGCAAGTATATATATATATATATATATATATATATATATATATATATATATATATATATATATATATATATACATATATATATATAATATATATATATGCGTATATATGTATATATATGTATATGTATGTATATGTATATATGCATATATATGTATACACACAAACACGCTCAGACACATACACACACACACACATATATATATATATATATATATATATATATATATATGTAATATCTTCATATATACTACAATGAGTGTGAAGATGCACTATGGACAAAAGTACCATAAATTTGCAACAACAGATACCACATACAAATGAATTACATCTAGGATATTAGCTACTATCTTATGTATTTTTCGAATACCTTAGCAGCCACTTTCATTTGTGATAAGAAAATACTATATTATATCTAAGGAGCAAAACCATCACACCGCAACATCGTTAGTAAAAGGAGTAACTATTTTCCTATAAAACTTTTAGTCATACCACCGCAATCAGTTGCCATGAATTCCATTCTGTTACGACCCGTAACTGACTCCTATATACAGCGATATAAATTAACTTTCCTGTAGTAGAATATAACATTGATAAAGTTACCATTGGGAAAGTCCACTGCCTTTTATTGGTTGTTCGCTAATTCTCATATTCCGAAATTAGATCATTTTAAAATGACGCTTGAAAATATTACAATATGGCGTCGCAAGATAAATTTGGCATGGCATCAATTTCAGTAAATAAACAATTAATTTCTAATATATAACAACAGCGAATTAATTGTCAACACATTTTCCCTGTTTAATGACTGTTTAACTTCTCTTCTAAACATATCTATACTATCTAGTAGTAGACGTACATTCTATATTCTTCTTTTTTCTTCTTTCTTTTTTCGTTATCGTAAAAAAGCAACATGCCGTAATAAATTCATAAATTTTACTGCTATATTTATGTTTTATTGGCAACTGCTTTTTTTCTTGTAATAGAAGTTTAGTCTCTTCGAATTAATAAACAAATATATCTTTTGTTAGTTTGTGCATGAAAACTAGTTTGGTATTTGTTGCCCAGCGTCGTTTACCCCCCTAAATATATATATATATATATATATATATATATATATATATATATATATATATATATATATATATATATATATATATATATATCCTTTTTTATCTAATAGGTTTTAATGACCTTTAAAAATATTACGCACTAACCCAGTATAGTGTAAACACCCAAACACCTTCATGTTAAGAACGGCTTTCGGAATAAACAACCCCATCCTCCGAATGTTCAGAACGGGTTCCGATGTTGGCGTGTTTATTCCGAAAGCTGTTATAAACATGGCGGAGGTTGCTCGTGTTTATACTACGCTGAGATTGGTTGTAAAATAAATAATCCTCTGTTCTTTCATTTGTTTTTCTTCTCTTTGCTCACAGTATAATCCTGCGGTTTTCGTCGTTCGACAGGACTTGCCGAGTGCAAATCACGGGAAACAGGGCTTATTTTACAGAAGTACCCATTAACCAATTTATTAGGTTGAAACGTTTTTGTCGTTCTGGTCGCCTACAAGTGAAAAACAATGTTTGCACAACACATATATGGCGTGATTTGATGAATAACACTCACTCATTTAAAAAAAAATATATATTCATCCTTGCTTCTTTCCACATTCATTTTATTGTATTTGGACTTCTGCATTTACTGAACGCATTAAAACAATCATGAGATTATTTAGAAACCTATACAAATCATGAGGACGGTATAGTATTGTTCAACTATTCTATACTGTTGCCTAACAAATTAATAAAATATGCTTAGGAAAAAAACACACTTCTCGCTAAAAACAAATACAAATATAACAATTGCTCTAAAAACAGAAATTTTACTATTGGTAACCTTAAAATAATCATAATGTTTCATTAATACTGACAACTTATTTTGAACAATTCAGCATGTTGATACACATGCATAATAAAAAATATATATATAACGTATTTTAACACTCGATAATTGCACGAACATATATAATTAAATAAACTTCTACAACAGATGCAATTTTGGTAAAAAACAAACAAAAAAGCATGTCCAGTCTCTTTGAAGTCCTGATTATTGTTTAAAATTTATAAACTTGGATACTGGAAAAATTTTGCAGCGAAACAAAACATTTAAGACTTCTTGGCATTTAACCCGCATTGTTATCGCGTTCTAACAGTAACAGAAAATGCCATCAAATTCATTACCCTTTCCTTGTTCGGAGAGAACACTCTCAAAATAAAAAAACAACATTAGGTTGGGAATGTAAATATGCTGAAAATGACGACACGGTGCTCCCCCCCCCACACACACA
Source organism: Euprymna scolopes (assembly GCF_053919585.1). Lineage (NCBI taxonomy): Eukaryota > Metazoa > Mollusca > Cephalopoda > Sepiida > Sepiolidae > Euprymna > Euprymna scolopes. The sequence goes on from NC_136490.1 coordinate 104,527,656, forward strand.
GACACTTAAAATGTCCCTAAAAAAATATTTTACGGGCAGCAATATATATTTATTCATATTTTATTTCTGATGATACATTTGCTTTTTGTTGCATTTTTATTCCTAGTGACGATTAAATTTAACTTTATATTCTTGACCGATTACCTAGGTTTAAAGGTTGTGACTTATACCGACTTTTTACTTTTTTAAGAACCTATAAAACGCTTTCAAGTAAGGTAAAACACAAACATATTATGCAGGTATATTTTATTTTTCGAGGGGTGTTGAACGATTTCCTCTGGAAACGCCAATAAACGGACCATACTAGTTATAGTGATTTATTAAACATTTTAATATTTTATTTATATATTTATTAAATTAACACTATATATATATATACATATATATACATATATATGTGTGTATGTATATATATATATATATGCATATATAGAAAGTTATCAAATCTATATAGTGATTAAGCTACACTGAATCCTAGTCCTGAGTCGTAGAGTGGACAAACGCGGAATATCCAGTATAGCTTAGTCGCCATATACATTTTATAACTTACAAACTAGCTCTTCGTACGTATTGAGCACGTTTTAAGTAAATACTTAAAGTTTACGAATAAATCTATACTTTCGTATATTCATTTTATGTGAGTAAATTAACTATATATATATATATATAAATATTCATACATATATATATACATATATATATATATGCATATATATATATATATATATATATATATGTATGGTATTTTATGATGATTAAACATCGGCTATCAACTGGGGGGCTGAGGGTTAATTCCTGTACGAGAAAGGGTGATTGTCTAGAGCAACTTATGGGCTGTGATAGTGCTAAGGACTATTGCATGTTGATGAGTACATATCCACATACACATATATTAAGTTACATGCATACACACGCATATATGTGTAGGTGTATATATATATATATATATATATATATATATATATATATATATATATATATAACACCATTTCATTTACTCATATACATTAATATACGAAAGTATTAATTTGTACGTAAACTGTAAGTATTTACTTCAACAGTGCTCAATACGTACGTAGAGCTAGGAAGGAAGCTATCAATATATATGGCAATTAGCTACACAGAATATTCTGCGTTTCATCCACACTAGGATTCATCAGGCAGATGATCATAGGCCTGGAAAATCATAGCATGGATGAAAAGCAGAATATTCTGTGTAGTTAAACTGGCATATATATTTTATAGCTTACTAATATATATGTGTATATATATATGGGTGTATATATATATATATATGTATATATATGTATATATGTATGTATATATATGTATATATATGTATATATGCATATATCTGTTTATATATGTGTATATATGTATATGTATGTATATATATATGTATATATGTGTATATATATATATCCATCTATATATATGTAGTAATTTCTAAAATATATAGGGCGATTAAGCTACACTTAGCTTAATCGCCATATATATTTTATAAATTACTAACTAGCTCTACCTACGTATTGAGAACTTTTGAAGTAAATACTTAAAGTTTACGCATAAATCTATACTTTCGTATATTAAATTTATGTGAATAAATGAAGTAGTTATATATATGTATATATATGTATATGTATATAAATGTATATATGTATATATATATATATATATATATATATATATATATATATATATATATATATATATATATATATCCACACTGGGTTTGTTTATACATATTTTATCATTTAAAATACAACTTGATACCTCTATGTTTACTGCTATTATCTTGAATTAACTAATCTGAGCAGGATCATATGAATTCAGACTTTTTACATTGTTGCACTATCTCGCAGATTGTCCGCCCTAATAAGGACGTTGTCTTACACAACATCAACAAATGAAAAACGCGTTTCGCAGCCTAGTTTATTTTCTCATGAATGTATGTGTATCACAAATGTTTCAGTTGATAATTAGTTCTGAAATCCTCGTTTCAATTCTAATCTATCCACCATTGGTTGATGTCCCTTTTCAAAAAAGTATAAAAACTAATTGTAATTTAGCGCTACGCAGTAACTGTTGTGTACTCCATTAATGTATTTTCAATTAGATGTGTACGTGGTTGAGTAAGTGTTATGCTGTAACATACTGCAATAAACAAAACAAGAAGGTTTAATTAAAATATATCCCGCATCATTGCACGGAACTTAAGATAACATAATCTCCCTATTGCGTTTTTAAACTTAAAAAGTTAATGTATGTCATTATTCGTATATTTCCCATGAAATTGGTTGTGTTCAACTTAGTAATTCGCGAACTCGCTCCCGGAAGTTTTTTAGTTTTAACTTTCTCGGTTTTATACACACATTTTTATATATGAACATAGTACTTTATTAATGTACTTGGTTATAGACCGACTGTAGTAAAAAAATAGATTTCAAGAACAGAATCTACACGGTAAATAGTATCACTTATATTTTCATAGATTAGTAAGCTAGCCATAGCTGAAAAACTTTTAGAGCACATTAAACCCTTTATCAAGAATACTTACTTCCTTCTAGCGCAAAACAGTATGTGCCATATAGCACGACCTTCGTAATATATGTCATTACGCCCAGTGAGCTGAAAAATTACATCATCGCTGAGATCCTAGAAAGCAAGAAAAAAAGTAATGAATCAGAAATTTTTACAAAAATAATCAGAAAAGTTAAAGATTGCATTACAAGGGGAAAATAAGGGAAATGATTAATTGTACTGAAACTCATTCAATATTTTAAAAAAATTCAAAACAGAAAGGTTTATGTTTATGTATTAAAATAAGAAAAAAGTCAGTTGCCTCGTGGATTTTTAAAACTAATATACGTTCATTATGTTCCCATGAATTACATTTTAGAAAGAAAAGAGATGACCATGATTCTATGCATTGTAAAACAGAACTTTATTCAATATATAAAAAATAAGCATTTAAAATTATGTATTCAATATATAAAAAATAAGCATTTAAAATTAAGTGTTCCGTATATGAAAAAATAAGCATTTAAAATTATGTATTCAATACATAAAAAAGTAAACATTTAAAATTAAGTATTCAATATATATATATATGAAATAAGCATTTCAAATTAAGTATTCAATATATAAAAAAAAGTTAAGCATTTAAAATTAAGTATTCAATTTATTAAAAAATAAGCCTTTAAAGTTAAGCATTCAATATATAAAGAATAAGCATGCCAAATTAAGTATTTAATATCTAAAAAATAAGCTTTTAAAATAAAGTATTCAATATATAATAAAAATTAAGCATTTAAAATTAAGTATTCAATTTATAAAAAAAAATGTAGCCGTTAAAGTTAAGTATTCAATATATAAAAATAAGCATGTAAAGTTAAGTATTTAATATCTAAGAAAATAAGCATTTAAAATAAAGTATTCAATATATAAAAAATAAGCATTTAAAATTAAGTATTCAATATATAAAAAGTAAGCCTTTAAAATTAAGTATTCAATATATAAAAAATACACATTTAAAATTAAGTATTCAATATATAAAAAAATACACATTTAAAATTAAGTATTCAATATATAAAAAAAATAGGCATTTAAAATTAAGTATTCAATATATAAAAAATAAGTATTCAATATATTAAAAATATTACGTACTTTGAAGTGGAAGACCATTAAATATTTGTCATTAAAACGAAGAGCAATATTTTTGTACTTAAAAACGATCAACAATATTTTTAAATCCTAGCGACCGCCAAAACGTTTATATATTAAAAGGAACAGCAGTATTTTTAAAAGTCAAACGAACAACAATATGTTTTCAAACAAAACGAAAAACCGCGTATATTATTTTAATATTAAAATATTATTCAAATGTAAACGAACTATATTTTTAAAATAAAAACAAGCAGTGTTTAAAAAAAATTAAAATGAATAAAAACATATTTAATAATATAAAACGAACAATAGTATGGTCAAATAATCAAAACGAAAACGATATTTACAGAAATTATACGAGGAATATATTTTAAATAACGCCAACACTAAATAATTTTTAAAACAAATACTAAGGATACATTATCTGGTCCGATAAACCAACTAAAATTAAAATAAACAAAATTCAAACAAAAGTGCTTATATCAACAAAGTAACAAGTGTAAACATCAAATATACACAAAATTGCAAAGACCTGGCTTGTTTTTCAATCCACATTGATTGTAATAATGGTTAATAAAAACAAACAAATAAGAAAATGTGTAACATTTAGTTTCATGTGTCCGAATATGAATGAAAACGCTGTCTTTTACTGTAAAAATAGGTCAAAATTCGAAGCCATAAATGAAATTCTGATAGAAATTCACCCACTAATATTCACTGTGATAAGTTATTGTAGTACCATTTGCTAGTACCATTGGTCGTCCTGGTCACGCCGCTACACCCACAATAACCGGGTGGTGATTTAATAGCGCGCGGAGCGATAGAGTAAAATGTGCACCACACTTGTTGACTGAACTCTACATTTCTTAAGTTCATTTCTGCCATGGTGTAAGAACACAGATTTCTTGGCTCTCTATAAACGAGAGGAAGGGGCCCTTCTCCCTCAGGGCTAGTTAGGAACACTTCGGTAGCTAGTTCAAAGCCTATAAATTTATAAGTTTACGTATTAGTTGTTTTTGATTGTTTTTTTTTTAATAATGTGATATATTTATGTATAGAAATAACATAATCAAGATGTTCTATATATAATTCACCATGTTTTGTTCTGTTGTAAATGTCGAAAAAATGCCTGAAGACGATTGCAGTGGACAAGAAGACCACAAGAATGAGACGTCGTCCTGAGAGAAGGAAGGAGCTATCCACACCCAAATCACTAAGATATATCTTAACTCTCCATTTCTGACAATAGACGTCTAAGCGACTGATCATCATATCCTTAATACTATCGACTGGTCCATCGTGTCACAGTCTGGTGCCGTTCTAAGACATTTGTAGTAACACATGGGCGGTAATCCTATTGACCGATCCATAGTGTAACAATTTCATCCCGTTTCCAGGACATTTACGTAGCACGCGGGGCGGTCATGCTCTTGACCGGCCCATATTGTTACATTATTACTATAATCATGTTCATTGTTACCAGTATTTTGTTTGCCCTTTTTTTCGAATTTTGAACCCTTTTACTCTCCGAATACAACATGTATATCGTTCGAGTAGCTGTTTATTTAGTGTGCACGACAAACGTTTTTGAACTGCACAAAATTGCATATTATTGGTGTTCTTTGGTCTTGCTAACTTTTGAAGAGCGGTTTTGTCATTAAGTGATTAAGCATTATCTATTCTTATTTGTATTATTGAACTAGATTTGATCGCGTCACAAGGTTGTATGCCGTTAATGCTTTGGCTGTTTTTATATTATTATTACAGAGTTCCGTGTAAGGAAGGTGTGAGATTTAAGCCAGACTCCATAAAATATGAGAACCGCAACAAAATGTTACTTAAGTAGAACCGTCAGCACTTCCTAATAGGGGCGCTTCTGGCAATAAGCATCGAACGTATTTCATCTATAATCCGGGAAACATAAATTTGCGATGCACATGCTGTTTCAGCCGATCCTTAGTCAAAAGCGTATATATTATTAAAAACAACCCATACTAAGTTTTAAGCCAAGAAAAAATACCCTGGCTAGATTTAACGTTTTGTTAATATTTGCATAATGTGTTATTTATCAAATATTGATTGTTGAATTATAGAAGCGTTTGTTCGATGTGTAAATCATACTCTATGGTTTTGTGTGAAATTGCAGCCGAATAATATTAGACAATGTTGATAATCGCAATCCTCTGTATTCTCTGAGTGAAATGTTTCTATGTATTTAACATATCGTAAAAAATCATATCTTATCAAAACAAGTTAACCAAACACTCTCATTCCCAACCGGAAAAACAAATTTTCTGACGAATAAGCTGACTACTTTCCTCGGTTTATCTTTCTTACAGTATATGTTCTTCTCATTGGGCATTAATGCCACTCATGGTATATCTATGTGCCAGTGAAAAGTTTTGTACTTTCACTGAAAATCGATTCCCACATGAGCGAAAACAGTCAACCTGTTAAAAAGTTGATATGCTTTCATTTTTACTCCATTGTTACAGGAGGTAATATCAAATCTTCTTTTCATATTTTAACCCAACGATCCTGCCATCATTAAATATCAGTTTGCATTACATAATCCCTGCTCATATCATTCTCTCTGCCATCTTTGCATATATACGTCTTCACATCCATTGTTTACATATTCGGCGCTTTAATTATCATAGTGTACATGGACCACCCACATTAAATCTAAACTATGCACTGCTTTCAACCGAATTCTATTAAAATAAAAACTTCTCGACCATTTTTTCAAACTGCTTCGATTAGGATTTTTATTTCTCCTTTATCTTCGAGGTTTTGGAATATATATTGTATGTAAATTAGATTTTTGTTAAAATTTCATCAACGTCACAGTCTGTTTTTCTTTATACTTTGTACGACAGGCGATAGAAGATTGTCTTTTCAAGTAATAGCATTCTAATCTCAGCTTTCACTATCCAATACTCTTACTCTAGTTATATAAGATGCCCTGAAATTGTTTTTTTTAATCTTTTATATTTTATATGGTCTAGAACATGTCTAAGCACATAACAGTTCGATTGTTCATCGTAACCTTCTTAGCGACACTCAATATGGTTTCCGTTCTGCTAGATCTACAGCAGATGTGTTTACAGTTATATCTCATAGGATTAGCAAATCTCTCGACGGAGGCAACCTTTCTAGGGCAATTGCTCTTGACATATCTAAGGCCTTTGATAGGGTATGGCAAAAAGGTTTACTTCATAAGATCTCTCGCTATGGTATAGCTGGAAATGTCTTCTCAATTATTAAATCATTTCTTTCTGATAGGTTCATAAGAGTAGTAGTTGAGGGGCAAAAATCAGAAGCTCACAGTATTAATGTCGGTGTCCCTTAGGGGTCCATCCTGGGCACAACTCTTTTCCTGATCTACATTAATGATCTTCCAAATAACATCCTTACATCATTTGTAGACATCTATGCTGACGACACTACCATTTATGGTAGCACATCTAAGACAGTAAACGACCAGGTTCTCTCCAATTTTCTCTTCTCTGATCTTGAGCACGTAGTACAATGGGGTAAGGAGTGGCTGGTTACTTTTAATGCATCTAAAACCAAGCTTCTCTCTTTACATCATCAACATTCTGATCCACATCTGGCATCAATTGAAATGAATGGCTCTCGTCTTCAGGAGGCCTCAAGTTTTGACAAGGTTCTTGGCTTGACCATTACTCCTGATCTTAAATGGAACACGTACATCAAATCTGTTGCCAAGACCGCTGGAAAAATGGTGGGATCTTTCTATCAGTCCGGTAGATATCTCACTGCTGATGCTATTCTCTATCTATATAAGAGCCAGATACATCCAAGGATGGGATATTGTTGCCACATCTGAGCAGGAGCTGCTAGAAAGGACTTGGCCTGCTTTGATAGAATTCAAAATAGACTTCGTAGCCTCGTAGAAGATGTCCTTTTCTCTTCCTTGCAACATCTATCTCACAGAAGAGATGTTGCGAGTTTGTTTCTGATGTATCGTTATTTTCATGGAAAGTGTTTGTCTGAGCTTCAATTTATGGTCCCCCTCGCCAAACTTTCACAAGAAACACTCGTCTAGCTGTAAACACTATCAATAATTCCCCCCACTCTTTATCTGTACCTAAACCTAAACGTAGATTCCATCAACAAAGCTTCTTTCTTAGAATTGCATGCCTGTGGAATTGTCTTCCGTTTTCCTGCTTTCCGGCTGACTACGATATGGTTGTCTTCAAGTCTAACGTAAATAAGTTCTTGATGAGCCGTTCCATATAAGTTATCAAATTTACCATATTTTCATTACTAATGATTACTATAGTGTCCAATTTCTACTGCACACTCTTTAACTTATCTTTGAGTGGCCTCTGGGCCTTGATAATGTGGTGATGCCTATGTAAAAAAAAACAAAAAAAACCTACATTAGTGAACATCGTTAAAACATCATCTTCTCAAATTTCTTTTCTGACTGCATGAGAAGATACCCTATGTAACTACGTCCTCATTGCCAATCTTCAGAATATTCCGTCAAGCAATAATAAGTATAACTTTCGTAATAGGTTTTCAGATCAGTCGCTGATCGTCTCTTATTGTCTGCGATCCAAAAATATCCAGAATGAGAAATACTCTCGGCGTTAAATTGATTGAATGCAAACGCAATTCTTGACATCTGAACTTCAATCATTTCAGACGGCTATCAATTTTCTGCAATTAATTTTCGATAAACTAAAATCTGCATTAAATTTTCGATCTACTAAAATCAGGATTCTGTCAAAACCTTAAGATATATTAAACAAGCCGATAGATGTCATCGAACCTGTTAATGTCCAAAACTGTTTCGATGTAATCCAGTAAGGTAGTTTAACTTACGGGGTAAATCCACTTATGAGATTTAATATTCTGCGATAACTTAATATGATTACTTCACCCCAAGTTCAGACGACAGAGACATGATGAACAGGAACATATTTTCCTGATAATAAATTGCAGATGTCAAAGAATTGGTATTAAACTAAGCAAGTAATGAACGCGTGAAGTAATCTTAAGATTGTCATTTGGAATATCTAAAATAAGCTGAAATAATTGCTGATGTAAGCATATATTCCATGTCAATTACGATTTTAAACTTGCATTTCTTGAGCTGATATTAAAATGAAATGAAATTATTTTGATGATAGTGATTACAACTAAAAAACAGGCGATAGACCGATTGTTTTTAATATGGCTTTTTTTTAGCAAATCATTATCACTAAGTTAACTGCCATGCCAGAAATGATAATAATATATCCCAAAATTTCAATATTTATCGAGTAAAAATTTATATAATGTAAAAGTGGTGTCTACAAAAAATTGGGAGGAACTACATTTTTCGTATATGTTTTTTGACAGTATATTTGTTCCACAAGTAGGATTGCAGAAACAGTAAACATAACTCAAATTGCTTTTTGTTATGACCATTGTCATGAAAACAGTTTTGCCGTCCTCTTTAGTTCTACTACACAAATTTTCGTAACACTTTGAGTTATTAATATTTTCGACTTGGTGATTAAGTAAGAAATATTGTTTTTCATTTAAAACATATTTAAAAAATCAATCTTTAGCTGTCTTTGTACAAACATCAAATGGAAAAATAATAGTTTTGTTACTAAGAAAATGGATTCCAACGGATGAATATATGCGAAGGCATTAAAATTTAGAAAAAAACAAGGGCATCGCTATTGCAAATGTTACTTGAAATTCCCATGGGTGATTGCTCTCAATGAAATTGATGATACGTTAAAAATTCTTCAGAAAAAATAATAAATTGTCTAGTGAATTATGCCAAAAAATTCAGTAATTTCTTCTAATATGATCTTGTCTGTCTCTAGATTACATCGAAACAACTGGGCTAGTGGCATTATTCTAGCATGCAAGAGATAAATAGAGAGAAAATAAGAGAGATGATGATAGAGTTCTTGTGAGCTATTTAAATATTTAAACACTTGAATGCGATATAAACGCAATGCAGTGAACATTTTACCTGATCACTTTTAACTATGACAATATGCGAGTTCAAAGATCTACATGATATTTCATGATTCGCCTACAAAAACATATCCCATCTCAATTAATGGTATTTTAATCAGCACCACAACCGCAAGTTCTATATATATAATAAGTATTGAAGTCGTATTCACGGAAATATTAATGATATTAAACACTTTTATTTAGACACACAGTGTGAACATAACTAGTGTATTATATTATGCTCTAATAATATTTTGCTATTCTTACCATATGTGGGTTTATTGGCAGAATTAGAACTACAACTGAGACACACATCCCGACACATAGAAAAACGATAGATATATTCAATATTATTTGGAAATAATATAAACCAATGTCGCCGCATTAGACTATTAAGGGATACAACGGGATGTTCTACAATATATTCGGCATTACATACGAATTTACTGAAAATCTCAGCGAGCAGTAAAACATAAATATGAATGTAGTGTTTATGTATTAAGAAACTGAAGGATAAAAACCACACACTATGTGTATAAAATACTAGATTAAATAATGTGACATGTGAAGCAGAAGAAATCCAATAGACATGGTGATGATAATAGGATCAGCATACGTTTGGAATAAACGAGATTAATAAGAAAAGAAACAAAATTGCTATAAGAGATTAGGTTAGAAAACTACAAAAAATAAAACTGAATATGAATTGAAATCGTCGATAGTAGGTAAACATAGTAAATCAATTAATCTAAAAGATGTAACCTATGTTCATTTCAATCATACAAAAGAGTGATATTTAATGTAGAAATGTTTAATAAAATGTTAGAAGTTATACAAAACTGTCTCCACAGAAATACATTTTTATTATTACGACTAAGGCCTGAGTAAAAATTAAAAAAAAATACATTTTTTTAAAATATATGCCCGTATATATGTGTGTTAGTATTTTTGATGTGTCTGTGGCTGTGTATCGGTGCGTGTGTTTGTGTACAAGTAGGTGGCCATATGAATGCAATATTGGATATATATTTACAAGAACACAAATTAGTAATTTCAGAAACAATTAGAAGTAATATACCATTAAAACCTGAATTAAAATTGGGTGCCCTCTATTGTATCAGACATGACAGAATGGTTAATTGTAGGTATAGACCGTTTCATACCCACAGACAAGGGCAAAAAATAATAGACAACTGTGGTTCTCTTCAGAATGTGTCGATGCCATTGCACACAGAAATCACCTTTCCATTGCATCCGACATAATAAATGTCCCGAGACTAAAGCCGCTTTCAGAAATGGCAGCAACTACTAAATAAGTAATAAAGAACACAAGAGAGCTGTATGCTCAGTCCGTTTTCAAAGTATCTGATCAGATGCTTGATTCTCACCAGTTTTTGGTAAATAGCAAACAGATTCCTGAACATGTATTATGGAAATAGAGCATGAGCTCTATTCCAACTATCACCATTGGACATTATGTAAACTCCTCAGCATCAGACGAAGCCAAACATTTTGCCAAGAACGTTGCAACTAATTCTACCCTTTGCAAATACGGCCACCAACCTCCCCTATCTCTTTCTGTATCAGCACACACGCTATATGATATTCAAATATATGTGTGTGATGTTGCCAAGCTACTCAAAAACCTTGATTCCAGTAAAGCAATCGGCCCTGACAGTATTCCATTTATAGTACTCAAAAAAACTTAAACCAGAACTAGCGCCCATACTTACAAACCTGTTTGAATGTTGTGTTAAGGAGAATTGTTTCCCATCATCATGGAAAATCTTATCAGTATGCCTCGTATTTACGAATTCAGCTGGTTGCCCATCTCCCTCTCAGTATAGGCAATACTCTCTGGTGCGCCATAAGTAAGTTGCAGGAATAAGTGTTAAATAGAGAAGTAATCAACCATCTCAGACAAAATAACAATCTTAGTGACACGCAATATTGTTTCCGTTCTGCTAGATTTAGAGCAGATGTTCTTACAGTTATATCTCATAGGATAAGCGAATCTCTCGACGGAGGCTACCTTTCTAGGGAAATTGCTCTTGATAAATCGAAGCCTTTGATAGAGGATTGCATAAAGGTTTACTTCACAAGATCTCCAGTTACGGTGTAGCTGGAAATGTCTTCTCAATTATTATATCATTTCTCTCTGATAAGAATGGTTGGTGGGCAGAAATAAGAATCCCACATTAGTCATGCTGGAGTCCCTCAGAGGTCCATCCTAGGCCCAACTCTTTTCCTGATCTACATTAATGATATTCAAAATCACATTCTTACATCATTCGTAGAGAGTTATGCTGATGACACTACTATCTATGGTAGCACATTTAAGACCGTAAACGACAATTTCTCTCCGATTCTCACTCCACTGATTTTGAGCAAGTGGTACAACGGGTAAAGAGTTGGCTCGTACTTTTAATGCATCTAAAACCAAGCTTTCATGTTTATATCATAAAGCTCCGATCCCCATCTGTCATCAATTGAAATGAATTGCTCTCGTTTTGGTGAGGCCTCAAGTTTTGACATGATTCTGGGCTTGACATTTACTCCTGATCTGAAATTGAATCACCACATTAAATTCCTTGCCAAGGGTGCTGGAAAAATGGTAAGATCCTTCTATCGATCCAGTAGATATCTCACTGCTGATGCAATTCTCTATCTATATAAGAGTCAGATACGTCCAAGGATGGAGTACTGTTGTCACATCTGGACAGGAGCTGCTAGAAAGGAGTTATCCTGCCTGGATAGAGTCAAAAATAGACCCCAGAGCCGCGTAGGGAGTGTTCTTTTCTTTTCCCTACAACCTTTTTGTCACAGAAGAGATGTTGCCAGTTGGTTTCTCCTTTATCGTGATTTTCATGTCAAGTGTTATACTGAGCTCAAATCTATGGTCCCCCCTCGCGAAACTTTCACAAGAAATACCCGTCTGGAAGAAAATACTATCAATAATTCCCCTCACTCTTTATCTGTGCCTAAACTTAAACGTAAATTCCAGGAACAAAGCTTCCATATGAGAACATGGCTAGTGAATTGTCTTCTGCTTTCCTCCTTCCCAGCTTACTATAATATGGTTTTCTTCAAGTCTAACGTAAAGAAGATTTTGATGAGTCGTTCCATATAAGTTAACTAATTTACTGAATTCCCATGACTAACAATTATTTATTGTCCGATGTCTACTGTACACTCTTTAAATTTAATCCTCGAGTAGCATCTTAACCTTGATACGCCGGGATGTCTTTGCAAAAAAGAACCCTATTTGGAATATATAGTATCAGGAAGAGATACATATTATGTTTTAAAATAAAATGTAAAGGGAAACTGAATATTATAAACAATACACGGTTGATAATTTAAGGTTCACTGATTATGTAAAAGGGTTGTATTGTAATGGAAATAATTGAAAGAAAAAAATGATAAAATAGAAAAATGTATAAACAACTAAATAAGAATGTTGATATATAAATATATAGAAAGTATAAAAATACTAATTGATTAAAAATTTGTAAAATAATAAAAAATCGATAGTGGTTCTAGTAAAATAAAAAAGAAATCAAGTACTAATCAACTTCAAGCCATATGCAACCCAGTTATAGCAAATTAAAATATACTAAAAATTAAAATAGACTAAATGATTATATATGTATTAATTAAACTTAAAAATTAACAAAAAAATCTAAACATAGTATAATAAAAAAATAAAAGAAATATAATAGCATATGATTGAGATAAAAAAAAAAATTCTATCATATTTTCTTTGTATTACGAAGAAAATATGATAGAAAATTATTTTGAATAAATGTGGTTATTCACGAACTCTTTCCCTGTTCATTGTCTGAATAGGATTGAATAGATTATACTGTACAGTAAATAAAATAGTGTTGCTTTGTTCACGTTATGAGAAGACTATAGATTTATCACATTACTTGAATACATAAATATTAGAAAAAGAAGTTGAATATGAAATTATTCTACTACTAGGAAATTGCATCGTATAATGAATCGCACGTTATAATACATGGTTATCTTGGTTATTGTAAAATTATAATATATATATATATATATATATATATATATTATTGATGAAATTATTATGGGTGTATAGGTACTTGATTTTATTAAATCCTATCTGAGTCCCACAACGTCCTTCAGATGTTTTTTTTTATATAACCGTAAAAGTTATAAAAATATTAATTAAAGCTGGAGTGTGCTCCCAGAAACCGCCGTGAAATCTTTACATTCCGTATTTTTATCCAGAATTAAACGGGAAAACATACACAACATATGTAATATAGTTTAATTTCATAAATTTAAGACCCGTTTTAATAATTTAGGTAAAATATTTGGTTTTTCCTATTTTATGTATAGTGTTCGATAAGTGAGAATATATATGTAGTAATTCATGAATATATATATATATATATATATATATATATATATAAATTAGATTCACTACAGATAAATATACCTGCGCATGCATAGAAAGTACATTTTTAGGCTACGGCCTGTTTCAGTTTTATTTGTAATTTGGTCAGCTTAACATGTATTTTTACCTAAGAAAACAAAATTGAAATTCTTCCACAGTTCAACATTTTCGTTATATCACATTTCATGTCCGTAGATCAAAAGTTGACAGAGTATTTTGTTAGAGACTATTTCTTAAATAAAACTGTTAAACAAGGTCACTTTAATATCTCTTTCCTCTCTCTCTCTTAGGCCCGGGTTCTTAGTGTTTTGTCAGAATTAAATGAAACTTTGGTCATAGCTAGTTTATTATTTTCAAAATACCACATCCAAACACTATGGTATTTGGCCTTTTTTCTTTTCTCTGTTCTACAGCACATGTTATAGATGGCCTCCATTTAGCTTCTTCTTTTTTTGATCACCCTGTAAATATATATATATATATATATATATATATATATATATATATATATATATATACATACATATATTATGTATACATATATATATATAGTATATATATATATATATGTATATATATGGGTAACCCTATATATATATATATATATATATATATATATATATATATATATATATATATATATATATATATATACATATATATATATATATATAAAGTTTTATTTTATTTTTCACTTATTAATATTATTGGAATCTTTTCTTTTTTCATTGTACACATTTTTGTGAATTATTCCATGGATCTCTGCCTTTGGATTATTATGGACCATCCTCTTCCAATTACGGGATTTTCTTGGATTTTACTTGTACAAATCCAAATACTTTTAACTTTCTTGAAGTTTTACATTTGGCTGTTACCGTCACTGGATTTTTTAAAAATTTTCCACCAGACTATCCATTCATGTGTAATAACCTTTTTTCTTTACCATATCCCCTCTGCTTCATTATTTTTGTTTTCAAGTAAGATCTTTGACTTACTTGTTGATTCATCAAATACATCTGCATGCAAAATCCGATCCCGCATTTTGCTAATTCCTACCCTCTGATGAGAAGGAAAGTATTTCTTCGAAACTCCGCGGATTAAGGACTATCCATTTATCTAGTGTTTCCTTTTCAGATTAAATATGTTTTTAACTCATTTCAAAATGTTTTTTAACATATTTTATTAACTGTTTGCTCATATATATAAATCTATATAAATATATATATATGTATATATATTTATATATAGATGTGGGTGTGTATGTGCGCGCGCGCGTGTGTGTGTGTGTGTGTGTGTGTGTGTGTGTGTGTGTGTGTGTGTGTGTGTTGGTGTGTGTCTATACCGGCTCCTTATTAACGTGGGAATTGTATCACATGTATAACTTGTTGTAATCAATTTTCTTTTGCAAGTCCAATTGAAATGGACCTATTATTTTCGTTATTTGTAATTATCGAAAACTCTGTTTATTAAGATAAAGATTTAAGGTAAAAGGCATATATATGATATCATAATAAAAACTATTTTAATGTAATTCTAAATCGCTGTAGTGCTGGATATAATTCGACAGGAATAATCGATAGAAAGATAAAATAAGAACAATGTATGAGCAACGAAAATGATATTTTTAATATTATGAATAGTTATTGTTTTGGGAGTTAAGGGAAATACATGTCAACACAGAGACATAAAATTAGTATTTAAACTATAGTATTTATGAGAGAAAATCGAGAACAAGGAAAAAGGAATGGAAAATAATAATAAAATGTTTGGGTGACAGTTAGAAAGAAAAAAGAAAGGAAATATTCATAACTGTCTACAGCTTGAGTTTTTAGAATGTTCTATTAGATAAATACGGAAAATAAAAAAATGGAAAGCGCATAGAAGCACGAGAATAAGAAAAAAAATGAATAAATAATGTGTTTACTTAAAACAGAAAAAGAGGAATGAAATAACACGAGTTTAAATTCGAGAAAAAGGAAAACAACCATCTGCAAAGCTTGGAAGGAATTGATCTTAGGATTGCTTTCCTTAGTAGACGAAAGGAAAACACATTACTCAAATTCGGGTGTCAGCTAATTTAACCTTTTACTCGAACTGTCTTTCTTTTCCTTTAAAATAAAATAAAAATACATATACATCGCTCTTTTTCCAGGTTCGTTCGCTTCCTCTCCGCACGTTTTAAATCCTTCTTCATTTTCCATTTCTTTTCTCAACCCCGACAGAGGCAGCGAGCAGTCAACTGCATAGTTTATGATCAGCAAGAGACCCGTTCTCCTCTCCTTGCAAAAGGCAGCTTCGTTTTACAGAGGTTCCACATTAGATCAACCAATGTCTGGCCTTCTTCCGGTCTAATGCTGATAGCTTATCGCGGGACCGAGCTTCTCGAATGGTTAAACATTTTTTTTAATGAGAAAGAGAATGAAATAGAGAAGTGGAAAGCGAGAGAGAGAGAGAGAGAGAGAGAGAGAGAGAAAGAGAGGGACAGATAGTGCGTGTGTTTGTGTATGTGTGTGTGTGTGTGAAAGGGATGGCGATGCTAATGTCGAATGAGCGTCAAATGTGTTGAAAACGCTTTCATGACCCCTATTTATAAATCCTGGGGTTTACTCCCTTCTCTAATCAAAAAGCCCACCGACAAAATCCTTAAGCGTAAACCTAGACTAAAGACTGTAAAAAGTTTTTCTTCTTTTTCTCTTCCCTCATAAATTATAAACCAGTCAAATCTAAAGCTGTGTCCGTCGTTTAAAATTTATTGGTTTATGTAAATAAATAAATAACAATTATATATATATATATATATATATATATATATATATATATATATATATATATATATATATATATATATATATACAAACGTATATCTACAAACGTATATCTACACACATACGCACACACATACACACACAGGCATATATATATACATATGTATATATATATACATATGTATATATATATATATATATATATATATATATATATATATATATATATGTATACATGAATTCACCATCTAGAAAATAATATTATTAAGATGTCTGGAAGCGGAAAAGTTTTCTTGAGAGTAAAATATCCATTCGTGCAAATTGAACATATTCGTTAACGATAAAAATTGTTTTCCTTTTGCTATGAATGATTTTTAATTTTAATTGATTTCCTCATAAAATAGAAAATGGTTTTCATTTTGCAATAAACAGGTTGTTTTATTATTCTGTATTTTATACTTGACGATGTATAACTGAATTGCGACCAGATTGATCATGGCCCATAAAATCATTCCTATCTGAAGATTCCAGGCTGTGTGTCTTGAAACGTGTTTTTTTTTTCTTTCTCTTTGATTTATCAATTGTATAGGATGTACAATATTTAATATTTCCGAGGGAAAATTATTCACAATTTGGATTGAAGTATTATGTTTTCTTCAAAGTACCACATAAAAATAAACAGATAGATACTACTACAAAAGACTGACGTACTTAATAGTAAGGTTTCCGTTGGTGTTATTTCTACAAAATCTAGATGCTTTACTCGTGGTGTTAAATCTTGCTAGATTCAGCTACGATATTTTGTAATGACGAAAACTGTCTTCTGTTTATAAGGTGATTTCATATATACATAGCTCTCAAAATTTAAAAAAAAAACAATAAACGTCATTAGAAACAGTCGATAAACCTGTTTGTATGCAGGAATCTACAGTTATTGGCTGACCAACGTCATTTGTTAACTATTTATATTATCGTTAATATGCATGTTAAAGTTCTTATTCAAGCTGATTACCCCCACGGTGTTTAAAACATTTCAACGTCGCTTATGAGTTATATCAACGATATAATAATTTAATTATAATATATCATGGCCGCCAAATTTGTGGAGTGTTTTTGATTTATTGTTTTTATAAATATACCAGAAATCAGATAATAATCTAATCAATATAAAATTTTCACCGATTACTAAGTAAGAAATGCACGTTTTATGGGTGTAATTTTTTCATATTATTTGTATAAATATATGCTGGGTTCTTCATGTGCCCTTTTCTCATTGACACTTTTTCGACACCTTAAAGTCCAAGCGATCCACTAAGCACACACTCCTTTTGTGGTAGGAGAGTGAATGAGTGTATGAAAAAAAATCCACAGGGTGCCTTCGATATCGAAGTGTAACTATGAGGGCATGTATCTCCAAATATGATGGTTGAGATGTTCCAAGAAGCTGCATCACGCCAGAGAGTTACCAAAAACGGCCTTTTTAATTCTGATCGAAATATTTGTTAACTTGATTCATGGAACATAGAATTGGGGAAAATACAGTATGATCTAATTTATAGAAAAATAGTGTTGATAATGGGTTATTATTAATTAGAAAATAAGAAAGAAAAAATGACTTTAATCATGAAACTAAAAGCAGACTAAAATTGATATTAACACTGAGAAATATAATGCTAAAAATTTCTGTTTGATATAAAAACAAAAAAAAAACAGTTTTCTCAATTTTTAAGAGGTATTAGGAAAACTTTAAATTTTGATTGTTCAATTAATATGAATAACACATTATAAAGCTGAAAATAACATATTTCACCATAAATGTTGTTTGTCCTTATAATTGAATTCAGTTATTAATAAACATATATTTGTCTGTCTAGTTACATTTAAATTCATTAAAATGATTGATTAAAAATTTACACGCGACTGGGTTTCCATCCCTAAAATCCAAGATGGCGCAGGTAATTACATGGCTCCTTTATGTACGTGATCGCGCTATATAATTGGATTATTTGAATTTAAATGAATATATGGTAAATATAATCTGATATTTTGCATATTCTTATACCCAATCTTAGTAAATGTTATTAAGGCATACAAATATATTTAATTTATTCGAAAACATTTGTTAACATTCGGCGAAAACTTGCTCAAATGCGTTTTGTTTCAAAAATTCCAAACTTAAAATTCTATTAAAAATTTAAGAAAGGTATTATATTATTCTGTATTTAACATAATAAACATTCTGTGAAAAATACAAAGTTGTTCAAACAAAACGGATTTTAATAGATTTAAATAACCTTTAGAAAAAGCAGTTTTTTATTGATTATCGGTCACTAGTTATATAAGTTGTTGATTCTTATAATAAATACAAAATCTTCATGAATTAAATTATCGTAAGTATGCTCATTTGACGATTAGACATGACCCAAACTCTTCTACCGTACATATAGGTATTCTTAATCAATTATATTTCACGCTTTAGTAATAAAAAAAACTTATATTTATGGAGCGTAATATATGTTAAAAAAGTGCAGAATATATACAAATAAACTCTTTATATTTCAAATATCTTTAATCATATTAAAATTTTCAGTACTTTAAAGCATTTTATATGTCGCTCAGCATGAATTGTATGATTATTATGCCAATTTTTCGATATTTTCTGCTCTTATTTAAAGTAGTATAAGAACACGTTGACTTTATAAATTTAAAAAAAAGTGTTAGCATGTTAATATGAATAAAAACCAATCAGAAAATATTTGCTATTATCTGTCATATTTTCACCATCTGTTATTTTAATGCAGCGTCATTTAAGCTTAATATTATGTTGTCAGATTGTTAAATTAAACACTGAAATATCCTATGCAATTTTATCTGCATTTATTACTAATAATTAGTTAACATTTATCGTCTTAGATACCACTTTAAAAATCTAGAATATAGATATAATTAGATTTCTTATACGAAACAAACTTTAACTTCATATAAATTTCTTACGCAATAAATTTCGGATAATTTAATATATATTCGACTGTAACCTAATTATTACACTGAATGTATTTTATTAGGTATATTTCTGCGTTCATAAACACATGACATTTAATTGATACAATTCAGTGAACACTATTAATTTTTTATTTTCAATACTATAAGGGATTACATGAATATACGTTTTTTTGCTTTTTCAAAGAATTAAATGAGTTATAAAGACAAGATTTTTGCGACAAATTACTTCGGCTAAATAGTATATATATATATATATATATATATATATATATATATATATATATATATATATATATATAATCATATGTAACACACACGCACACACTAACACACAAACACACACACGCGCACACACTCACAAACACACACACACACACATATATATATATATATATATATATATATATATATATATATAAACTGTGTCAATCTCTTTATTGCAGATTAGTAAAATACCAATATTTTACTAAATATATGTCACAAGACAATGAAAATTGTCCCATGAATGGGTTGCTTTAAGGTTAGATTTCCAAGATTTTTATTCAAATCCATGCTATATTTACGAAGTTATGGCTTTTTATTTATAATAAAAAATTATACTGCCCATTGCTTTGTTGCAGATCTCTTAAAATGGCAAACAATCAGGCGATTAAAGGTTATCGAAAAGCAAAATATAGTTGGTGCCCTCGCAGAATGATTGTCTCTCAATGATTAAGCCACCGAGCTGAAAAGGGATCCAAGTAATTTGGCTCCATCCTTAGAACAACCAAAAAAACAATATCCAGAAAAATAAGGACACCAGGAGAAACCTTTCAGATCGTGATATTCGAAACACAAACAGCAACAGGGCTTACGTTTTAGAAAAAGCTAGAATCGCTCCAAGATCCAGGCAGGCCGGATACAACGTATTGAATGAGACTGCAAAGAACATTAAACCTCTTCGAAGAATTCCACTGAGCAATCAACATAAGGAAAAACAAATGGCTTGTACACAGAATTACAAGAAAATGGATTTCTAACAGGACCTATTAAGGGATGAACCCCATGCTACTGTTGACGGTCCGGATAGAGGGAACAAATTTGAAACGCGAGCGGAACTCTGCCCCGTTACAGAGTTCATCGTTTACAAGGAGGGCGAGACATCATGTTTTGAGAGGAATGATTGGGGTAAGTTGGGTACGGTATGCCGAGTACCAAATGGTGTTAAAATTCCCAGTAATGCATACAACCTTTTTGGATAATCATTTCTTGACATGACTAGATGACATATTATTGTCACATCGCTTTCAGATGAGTTTTATACATGGCAATGTACCATCCCATTCTACTTGAGCGACTGCAGCCTTTCTTGAATTCATGTGATTCCTTCAAGAAACTCTCGTGACCTGGCTATCGTGTTCTCCAGACCTTAACCTCATTGAACATGCCTGGCCAATATTAAAAAGGGAGTTTACGATAAAGTAGAGCAATTTACTTCAAAGGATGCCCTGTGAAGAAAATCAGTTTACGTTGCTAGAGTTATAACTCTTTGTAAGATAAAACAATTGACTTCCTTAGAAAACACAAGTTGGTTTTAGTTATTTAAAAACATGGTGGATATGTCGATAAATAATTAAATTATATGACGCGTATACTCAGGATATACTTTCGTGTATTATTCCCTGACAGATAAATATAATAAAAAGTAAAGTTAACAAGAAAAGCCATTTTTATTTTTGCTCTAAAACCATTTTAAGAGACCTGTAATGAAACTATGGACGGTGGAAATTCCTCAATAAAGATTAGATATCATATCTGCGTAAACATCGCATTGATTTCAATAATGTTTTTGGAAATAACTGGCGTTAAAGCAGTCGTTTGGTAATATCATAAAATTTTGTTGTGGCGTATATATTAATATTTTACTAATTTGCAATAAAGAGATTTACACAGTAATGTATATATATATATATGTATACATATATATATGTATATATATATATACATACATATATATATATACATATATAAATATGTATATACGTATATATATACATATATATATACATATAAAAATATATGTATACATATTTATATATATATATATATATATATATATATATATATAATTTATGATCACTGGCTAAAGCATGAAAACGATGTTGCTCTTGTTAGGATTAAGTATTGTATTTTTTTTATATTTCAAGTAGCCCTTCGCCTTTTTTTTTACATTGTAGCAAAATAAAATTAGCGATATTAATAAAAAAATTTTTAGACAGCACATCTTGCTTGAAAAGTGTTTGGCAATTGTTTTTCACATTTTTATGAAATAGAAATATATTTTATCATTTAATTCCGTAAAATTAAAAAGCGTAAATGTTCGTATCAACCAGTATCAACAATAAATTGCAACTATTTAAAGAATAACATTATTGTCAAGAATACATTATAGTATACATACATGCACAAATACTAATATATATGTATGTATATGTAAGTGTGAGTGTATGTGTATATATATATATATATATATATATATATATATATATATATATATATATATATATATATATATATATACGCATATTACGACACTAATATAATAATAAATATTCATATGCATATGAGAAATAAAGTGGATACATGAACAAAAGAATATACTAAATATGAATAATACTGTGTTTATAGACGTTACAATTAAAAGAGTGCAAATAGAGGCTGGGAATGACGAAAATCACGAGGCAAACTAAAATAAAAATTAAATAAATTAATAAGTAAGATATATATGTATGCTGCTAAAAAGAAATTACTTAATATTCACATGCAAATATATATATAGTAATAGAAAAGTTGATAGATACGCAATTACATATACGAAGCTATATAGGTGCAGGTATAAAGTTTATTACTCTTTCGATTAAATTGCATACTCCGATTCCAATTTCTATTAAATATATATATATATATATGTGTATTAATATATATATATATGTGTGTGTGTATGTGTGTGTGTAACGAGAGATAGATAAATAAATATATATTAAAAAGTTTATATATATATACAATTTGTGTCTATATTTACATGCAAAAGAAGGATTATACATTTAAAACTTTAATTTCATTATAATTAAATTTATTATAATTATTAATCATCGCATTTTGATTTGTTTTTCTTTTCTTAAAAGTGTGCTAATAATATGTAGAAAGTTTAATAGAAATTGGAATCGGAGTATGCAATTTAATCGAAAGAGTAATAAACTTTATACCTGCACCTATATAGCTTCGTATATGTAATTGCGTATCTATCAACTTTTCTATTACTATATATATATTTGCATATGAATATTAAGTAATTTCTTTTTAGCAGCATACATATATATCTTACTTATTAATTTATTTAATTTTTATTTTAGTTTGCCTCATGATTTTCGTCATTCCCAGCCTCTATTTGCACTCTTTTAATTGTAACGTCTATAAACACAGTATTATTCATATTTAGTATATTCTTTTGTTCATGTATCCACTTTATATACTTGATATATGCATACATTCCTAAAATAGCACGTTCGACTGAATAGTTACTTAATATTCAATACTTTTCGAAACGTTGATCTTTTGCTTGTAACACATTGGGCAGATTTTTTCCAGACACGATAATTGCATGTATATATATATATATATATATATATATATATATATATATATATATATATATATATATATATATATATATATATATATAATAGTTTAGCAATAATAATTATACGTAGGTGTGTTCAATCAGCGCATTGAGAAAAAAATGTGGTATATTGAGAAAATATTCTATGCTCTAGTATCACAATATTGCGCTCTCTAAAAAAGACGCATGTTATATATTTATATGTTATTATTAATCCAAGTATGTTAATACATATTAGGCATGTGTAATATATTAATATTATATATAGATGTAATTTCGTGTGCATGAGTGCGTTTCGGAGAATCAGTAGTAACCGGAAAATAAATAGATAGCAAAGGTATTTACAGCAGATTTTAAAGCTTGTATGAAAACAAGCAATTGTACGCGGGCTTGCTTCACAAGAAAAAGAGAGAGAAATACACCACGTGGACCCTAAACAGATGCAAATTTCGTGCCATGAAAGAATTACGTGTAAACATGTTAGACATGGCAGAGACGTTAAAAAAACACATGTACGTGCGAAATAAAATAGGAAATATACGGAAATGCGTCTTTTGTATGAAGAACCACGAATTAATGCATATTATTTGCCTTAATTTTATTTCTTCTGTTTTATTGTTTGTTTGTTTTTGCGACGATGCTGGAGAGTGTGTGGGTCTTACACTACCTCACTCACACACACCCACACACACACACACATATATATATATATGTATATATATATGTGTGTGTGTGTTTGTTTGTTTGTGTGTGTGTGTGTTTATATTATTTTGTTTATTGGTTTCCAATGAAAAATATAAATTCAGATTCATATTTTTTCTGTCACCAACATGTTTATATATTTTATATTCACATCAGGACCAGAAATCCAACCTCGAAACATCCGACGAATACTAATATAATCTGGGAGATGTATTTATATTATTGAAGGTAAAAGTGGGTACGATTAAATTGACACTGTTGACGGATGTTGTCTTAATTTCATCAGAAATGCTCATAATCACACACATTTCTACTAATTATCTGTTATTTAGATACGTGGAAAGGTTTTAATCTGTTTTCATCAGTAAAAGGGACTGCTAGAAGGCAAATATTTTAACGGTCCTCGAAATTTTATGTGTTTCTAAATTTTTTCCCAAATGCGCATGAGGGAGTGTTTCCCGTACAGATTATGTATGTTAAGAATGAACATAGTTTAATACACTTTGTAAATATCGTTTTGAGCTGGTCAAATGGTTATCATACGTGACTCACTGTATTTAGCTGTTGGTTTCGATGTTAGCCCGATTATATATATATTTTTAATTACAAGAATAATATGTTGTGAAAAAAACCATAATACTCGCATACACACGTAGTTTTAAAATTCATTGAATCACTAAAAATGTATATATATATATATATATATATATATATATATATATATATATATATATATTTAAATATTTATTGCGGGGTACAGTATTTTATTATGACTATGTAAAATGTATACAGAGATAAATCGAGCTTAATTACATTTTAAAAAGAAGAGGGGGCAATGAATCGGATATAAAAAAAGTAGGGAGGAATATATGTATGAAAATATAGAAGAGCAACTTATAAATAATCGTATTTGCGCTTCGAATTTTAGTGCGGACTGTTTTTCCATCCTCAGCAAATCTCTTTACCATCTCATAATTCTAGAAACTATATATATTAAGACTTTGAGACCTTCTCTTTGCAAACAAAAAGAGACTTTCTCAATGCTTTATCTAGTTTCTATTTAATAATCAATCCACCCCCGCCTTTATTATACATATATCCCCCCTACTTTTTCATATCCGATTCATTGTCCCCCCCCCTTCTTTTTAAAACGTAATTAAGCTCGATTTTAGCTCTGTTGAACGAGCTTCGAAACAGGTCACCTGACGCATTCATTTGCAAATTTGGTGTTTTTCAAATTTTCAAATATCAATTCCATAAAACCCTATTAAAATGAACCTAAAAGTTTACACATGCGCGTATATATGTATTATATGATATTTTTGTCAATTGCTAATCAGGCTATCACCATTTCACGAACCCCCATCCATCTTATTTTTATTCGTTTTGCTAAAATATATAGAAAAATATTGGCTTATATTATGCAATTGGTTTTATCGTGATTAAATAAGATAACTTAATATTAAGTATTAGATTTGAAATAATAGTGTGTAGTGGGGCAAATTGTAGTAATAGGCGTACTATGATTTTTCGGAAATTTGCATTCATATGAATGCCTTATGAGACAAAACTTTAACATTGTTTGAAACATAAAGAATATTTCACAGTGTATAAACTTAATTTGGCACTGAATATATAAATAAGGGTACCCTATTCTCAAAAGAGGGGAGATATTACATATGATATATATTTGGAATAAAGACTCCTCTTGCTCAGAAGGTTTGGAGCAACGTATATATATATATATATATATATATATATATATATATATATATATATATATATATATATACATTCCAGGTTGAAAAGCATCAAAGGATAAAGAAGAATTGAATTACAACAAGTGTCGTTGATAGTGCTAACTAGAAGAGAGCAAATTTTCTCCTTAACAGGAATTTGTTTTTTGTAATTAAATTTACATCTATAAAAACATTAACTCTCTTTTGCTGCTATTTTTTTTTTTTTGGTTCAGATCATCATGTTTATGGTGCAGTCTTCCCCTGCTGGTCACAATTTTTATTTTCAATGTTCTACATGTCAATTTCCTCCTGTTTATTCTTTTGGCTTCGTGTGTTTGTTTGTTGATTTGTTTTTAAAGCCTTATTTCCCATGGAGGTTTTATCGAACCATTATTCCATGGGTGCTCTTCTGTTTTGAAGTTCATACTTACTATGTTGGTGCCTGCGTAGAATAAATAGTTTAGGTCAGTGATTGCATCTTTTGTAAAGTGTGGGAGTTGCTTATTAACTTTCTCTGTTTCCGTTATAATTATTAATATATCATAATTATCATTATTCCTATTATTATTTTAGTCATCATGATTATTATAATTGCTTTTATTTTTGCCATCCTGTGACAGCCGCATATTTATCAATAAGTTAAGCATATACTGCAGTAAATACAATTAAAATTTTACCCCCTCCCTCTTTTAAGTGTGATCATAGAAAACAAATCATTGAATCTTCCACTATAGGCAGTTTTCGTTTGCAGAAACTGACACCGGCACCCGAGCATATATGATCCAGAGAGACTTAAATTTCAAATTTTAAGTTTGGACCATTCAGGTTTCGCTTAACCAACGATGGAGCGTAGCATTTTTTTCTATTTCTATATTTCTATTCAACTGAAGATCAACTTTGTTATCCTTGGGTTACTACACTAATTGAAAGAACAATGTTTATGAATCGGAACTGAATTGAATTCTTTTACTAATTGAATTATATTGCTCACGTGATTTTAAATTCAAACTATTGGGTTCCTTTTAATATTTCGTTTTCGCTTTTCGGATTACCTTTAACAGAGTATTCTCAATCGCAGAAATGTTTTTTGCTTTTCCTACATTTTCTACACACGGTTTTTAACAGACATGAACATTTCGCATTTTATGACTATCATTAATTTTAGTTTCATCTACTGCCTAAACCAGCAAATACTAGCCTAGCTACAATTAGAATTTGCTAATTACTTTCTGTCCTCTGATTAGAAATATAACCAGAATAGAATAATTTGAAACACTGCGGAATAAGGATTTTGAAAGTTGTTATAGGGCATATTTAATAAAAAATTTAAACGTACACTTTTAATTCTTTGTCTTTCATAACAAGCCCTACCTGGTATTATATTTGTATTGCACATTTTCTTTGGTTGGGATTTTGATATGTCAATTTGTAAATACTGGTATTCATATTAGATTAAAGTTTACTATTGCTTGTATCATGGACCCCCCATTTCTCTTGCTTATATATATATATATATATATATATATATATATATATATATATATATATATATATTCTAAGGCATCACTTTCAAACAAAATTCATAACATCACCACATCAATTATACATGAAAAATTATGACTTAAAAACGGTGGCAGTGTTAGAATAAATCTAAAGTTAATCGTTATATTTTGCTGATTTGACTGGAACCAAATATTCAAGATAAAGTGCACGTACATTTGGCAATCGTATACGCATTTAAATATAACCACTCCAATAATATTTGAGTTTTACTTCCGAACATTACGATCGTGCGCTACGCCAGTTTTAAATCAGTATTTTACATACCTCATATTTATTTATTGTATTTTCGACGATTTTTATTTGATCGCTGTTGGATTTTATACTTTAGTACACTTGGAAATTCATCGTGTATATCCCACCATTACTTTTGTCATCATTCATCTTTATATTCATGAGTCTACATATATTAGCCAAGTGAACTAATTCACTTACACCCGAGACCGGCGCGCACACCAGTGATTCCTTCTACGTTTGTAATCTGACGCCTGCAGACGAATTCAGTTGAAATTTACTGTAACTTCAAAGTGAAAACTAACATTTAACTGTCAAACATGCAGCTGCAAAATCTAGACGTCAACGCATTTGAATAGCGAAGAAGCATTTCGTTATCATGAGGTTATTTATTTGTAAAAAAAAAAGTAAAATTATTAGAAAAAAACAAGTCGTATTATTTAGCTATTTTTGTGTGAATGGGATATGTCCTATAATAGAGTCATCTTTTCATGCCTCTTCCATGGCTTGATAATGTGCAATCCTTGCTTCGAACGCGAATGGAAATATTTGTTTTAGATTTAAACAGTTTTCTTATAAGAGACGATGCGCTAAAAATACTCTGTACAATATGCTTATTTCTATAGAACTTACTATTTAAAACGTTAATATTTCCCCCATAACATATTAACATTAAGAGGTTATTTTATTACGATAAATGCAAAACTGGTTATTTTTAGCTCATATGCACATCTACAAACTTCATTTCAATGAAAATTTTATTTTTATTACTTTCCAAGTTTGGAAGAAATTACCATGTAATTGCTTCGATAACGACCGTGAAAGGGTCGGATTTAAATCTTGTACTTGTCATAAAGTTATATTATAAGGAAACACACATTCATCAGTTTTAATCCTCTAATCATATTCGTCCGAACTGTACTATATCGTTAGTCGCATTGACCATATTGCTTTAATATCTTAAATAATTTGTAATTAAGAAAAGGAAACAGAAGTGTGAAAATTATTCTATTTCATTCCATTGGAAACTAACCAAGGCTTATTAAACATTGTTTTAAACATACGACATCTTTAAAGTTTATCACCCTCTTAAATTTTTAAGAGGAAGTTTTCCAATAGAAAAACACCGAAAATATACATTTATTATTAGTGGGGTGTATTTAATCCGATGACCCAGATTAAGCTTTAGTTGTCGAATAAAAAAATAAAAATAAAAAATAAACGAAAATATTGTTTGCATTAACTAATAAAGCGAAGAATATTTATTTTCCAAGGAAAGCTCGAGGTAATAAAAAAAACAAGAATGATATTTTTTTCTGAGGACGAATTGACTTGTTTCTGAGTTTAAACTTAAAAGAAATACAAATATACTTCGTATAAGACATAGTTGATATTACTAGCATGCCAACTGGCAAAAGTTCATTTTTTCCCATTCAGTAAAATGTAATATTGTTTTAATGCCAAAAGTGTCATGTAAATTATCCCATTCGAAAATGATGTTCTACAGGATTTGAACGTTATCCTTTCTTTAAAATATGTGTTTGATTATTTTATGATTATAGTGATTCTTGTGCTCGTTGGACAAAAGCAAGATGCATCTTAAATTTTATCTCCACAGAAAATAATTGAACCGACCAATATTCACGGGCTCAACTTGAACGTTTACAAAATTGATGCACTTAGTGTCATCGCAGTTAAGAAATAGTTTCGTCGATTACAGAGTGGCGACAGAGACGTAAGTAACAATGTGAGCCTCGAACTTTTTACGAACAAAGTACCAAAAGAAACTTTTTTCCATACAAGTGTGTGGAATAATACATATCTTCTTGAATTGGGGTAAATTATTGTCACATAGTATGACCTCTATTTTAGTTTTTATCTGTATGGTTTCAATAACATTTTCATCGAATGTTTTTTCTCTTCGTCCGCAATCTTACGCGTTCGTTATGATATTCATTGTACAGAAGAGCTTAACTTATCAATATCTCAATTCTATCGAACATGTCATCTGTTAAATTATGTCATATTAAATATTACTTTCGACAATTTTCTCATTAGATCAATGTGTTCCTCTACAATCCTGCGTATTTTTTGCAAGTAGTAAATTCCGGGACGCGTAAGCCATAATTTGGAGCGATTCTTCCTCTTTGTAGTGTAAAGATACGTGATTCAATTATTTCCAAACAAGGATAATAGAGTCTTAACATAATGTCGAGATAAGAATAGTTGGTATTCTTACAATCTCACCGCACAATAAAATGAGTATCGTTCTACAATATATGTTTACTGGTGAAATATATTTTATAAAAATCGTACTCATATATTTAAAAGTTTACACATTTTATAATCTATAAAATTCTTTATAAAATATATGTACACGTTTTACATAGTTGGAAGTATTGCAGATTTTTATTCATTTCGTATATATTATGGTGTAAGCCGATTAATAATAAATATAATTATACAATTGCGAATTATTTTCCATAAAGTTAAGGAAAACAAATTCTATGCTTTTTATTACGAATACAATATTGGCTGTTTTGAATTTTAATATAGGTTTCTTAGATATTAGCCATAGTGAAAAACGAGTGGGTTCATCTATAAATACATATTAGGTTTAAAATATTGCAAAAATATTTACATTTGCCGGTTCTCGCATAAATAGTTTGTCTTTATCCCTGTTCGTTTTCATTGATGCAAGTTGTTGGAAATTCTAGATATGATTACATATCCTTTTATCTATATAACTCATTTTGTTACATTGTTTTCCACGGACCGTATAGGGAGGGGGCACAATATCAGATTCCTAAACATAATTAATTTACAATGAGCATGCAACCCCATGAGTAGAATTATTTATCCAGCTCCACATTATTGTTGGAATATCATAGACACCTTGTTTATACTTAGTGCATCTGCTAGTTTATTTTAAAACTCCACGATACCTCCATTCTCACGCATACATGGTGAAAACATTTGTTCACGCTGAATGCCTGCGATTATATACTTCAGCATCTTATTACATTTAACCTAGACTAAGTGATCTTCTACTCTTTGCTCATCATTATTACATATCATCAGTATACTGTGCCTATGTCTAAATTTTGACACGAACATTTTTTTTTATTAATATAAATGCCTTCTTACATGAAAAGTAACGCACGGCATCAAATAGAATGCTTCTTTACGCCAATGCAAACTATTTGAACGAAACGTAAGTAAAATTTTTGATATATTATACTATCCTTCTCATTACACGCGCGGTCTTATTGGCGTTATGTTACTTAATTGTTTTTCACGCCCCTGCGGTAAAGCACTTTGATACTTGGTAACGTGCCTCCCTGTAATACACCAAGTTTAAGATCAGTTTCGATCTCTAAATACCGTAATACTAGAAAAATGGGGTAACTGTTGTCTAATCGTCATTGGTAAACACTGCCAGTGCTGTCGCGACGTGCAATATTCTGCTACACATGAAATAAAAATTGTTTATAATATAACCTGTCTTTTTACCTAACCAACTACCACTTTCTGCCCTCATATACTTAATGTGGTGTAACCAACTTACAGATAAGTTTAGCGGAAGAGCACATACTTCTATATCGACATTGCGTATGTATGAGATAGCATATGAAAAAAATGATTGATGAAAAACATATAAGAATGGCGGTATTTTCTGAAGCCGAAACAGACGGCTTATTCTTTTCAATGCAGTTTAAGTTTATTGCATAATTTTAACGACGCAGGTGCGTGTTAAACTCGTTGTATTGAATAATTTTACTAATGCATCATCGGCTGTCACACGTTGACATTTAGAAAAGAAACGGGAAATAAAATCAGAAGTAAAAACTATATATAAAATATTTCCCTGTTATATTTGTCAAAATATTATTCATAGATGAAATACTGCGTAGCATTGCAAAGCAAGTACTGAGAAATATATTAGCTTCATAAAATTATCGGCACTTCATCATAAGATTGCTACGCTATTTTCTCTGTAAATAAATATTTCACTTAATATAATTATTTCTTAAAACAATGAAACTGTCTTCTCCATCCACAACGAATAATAATTCAAGATACAACTAGTTCTACATATCGAGAAGACACCAGGTTGGTTAAAAAGAAAAAAAAAACATATATATGTTTTTTTTTAACAGTTATTGGTAAACATATATATATATATATACATATATATATGTATATATATATATATATATATATATATATATATATATATATGCACATTATTTCTGGTTGAGCTAAACCATCCCGTCTTTCTCTCTAATAGTTTAATTTAGTTACTAGTTTTACTAGTTCAAACTTAATTAAATGCTGTGGTAGGATTCACCTAATAAGCATAGGTGAAGTGTAAACCGTATAAATATGGCTGGTACCGTAAAGACGACAGATACCCTACGAGAGAGCATACGAGAGAGCCTACGAGAGACAACGAGATGATACCCAGCCGACACTTCACCAGGGACGGTCTCCCCATCACTATAACAATGGATTCTATGTAAATATTGTATATACTTTCTTTCCTCCAATATTTCTAGTTCTGCTTTACTTTTGTGTTGTAGTTATTTATTTGCATGTGTCTAGTCGAGATTTTACTTTAAACTATTGTGGCATTGCCATTCTTTTACACAGTGATCACCACTTATCAAGGCCCGGAAGCCACTCAAGGATAAGGGTTATTGCAAGTACATTACGTTAGTGTGGAGATTTGATGAACTGTTTACTTAAGGGGGCGGTTCATTAGGAATTTGTTAACATTGGACTTGAAGACATCCAAGTTGTAGTCCGGTGGGAAGCAGGCAGACGGAACAGAGTTCCACAGGCGTGCAGTTCTAAGAAAGAAGCTTTGTTCATGGAATCCGCGTTTTGATTTAGGCACAGATATAGAGTGGGGGAAATTTTCCACAGTGGATTCAGCTAGACGGGTGTTTTTCGTGAAAGATTGGCGAGGGGGGGCCAGAGATTGGAGTTCAGACGAGCACCTGCCATGGAAATAACGATAAAACAAGGATAGGCTCGCAACGTCTCTTCTGTGGGAGAGAGGTTGCAGGATAGAGAAAAGGGCATCCCCCACTAAGCCACGAAGTCTATTTTGTACTCTGTCAAGGCAGGATAGGCTGTTTTTAGCAGCTCCTGCCCAGATATAGCAACAGTATATGCTGAAGTAGCTGCTTTTGGTCATACCTGTCGATACATATAGAATTGCAAAACTTTTTATTAAGCAATTATGCATGTATATTACTTCTAAAAATCAAACACAATGTTTGGTATTATATCAGAGATAATTTATGAAAAAAATGCATTGACTCGGGATTTTGTTCCAGTAATCACTTTCTCTCCCTCTCAAAAGCACCTGTTATTTCCCGAATCTATGTTTGATTTCATAGAAATCTGTTCCAATATATGCACACGTATTTTCGCTGACTTTGCAAACACAAACACTGCCCGGCAATTTGCATGATTTTAAAATTAATCTCGCTTTAAGTAAACCGATTATTAAATAAGATTAATTGTATCTGTCTAGCATAGGACAAAACCATATTCTCGTCGCCAAAATATCTGGGTAAAGCAAACGCACATTACCATACATAAGGAAGGATGTTTGCATTAATATATTTTGGAAAAGCAGCAAAGTTTTTCTCAGTTTAAAGTAACTTTTGCCATGTTTATGTCTATATGCATTAATTGTGCAGTACGTGGCTTTGTTTGGAATATTTTTAAAAAGTAGCACGTGTTTTGAAATGCAACATTATTTACACTTATCTTACGTCAATCAGATATATAATTATAACAATCACAAATATACTGCGTCTTAATATCCATATTGACTCTTCATTTTCAGTATCATCTTTGTTCTTAGTTCAAAATAGACTTCGTAGCCTCGTAGGAGATGCCCTTTTCTCTTCCTTGCAACCTCTATCTCACAGAAGAGATGTTGCGAGTTTGTCTCTGATGTATCGTTATTTTCATGGAAAGTGTTCGACTGAACTTCAATCTATGGTCCCCCCTCGCAAAACTTTCACAAGAAACACTCGTATAGCTGAAAACACAATCAATAATTCCCCCCACTCTTTATATGTGCCTAAACCTAAACGTAGATTCCATGAACAAAGCTTTTTTATTAGAACTGCACGCCTGTGGAATTGTCTTCCGTTTTCCTGCTTTCCGGCTGACTACAATATGGTTGTCTTCAAGTCTAACGTAAATAAGTTCTTGATGAGCCGTTCCATATAAGTTATCAAATTTAACAAATGTTCATTACTAATGATTATTATATTGTCCAATTTCTACTGTACACTCTTTAACCCTTATCCTTGAGTGACCTCTTGGCCTTGATAATGTGTTGATACCTATGAAAAAAAAAGAAGAAAAAGTCCAATGTGAACAAGTTCTAATTGAATCGTCCCCCTAAGTAATCCAAGTTACAAAATTCCCACTGTTTACTATGCTTAAATCACAATGACTAATGTATACCTATTAACCCTTATCCTCGAGTGGCCTCTGGGCCTTGATATGTCGTGACACCCATGTAAGAAAAAAGAATGTTTCATCTTTTTGAAGATAGATCCGCTCACTGGTCTTTTACAATATTGTTGTGTCTCAGACGTGATATAACCAAATGTTTATTATTTAGAGCTGCACATAAGCCCGTTTTCGCATCTCTCTTTTAGTCTTTTGCATTGCATGAATGTTAATTCCTTTTCTTCAGATGTCAATAAGTTGTGCCTATATCTTGAAAGGAGAGCTTGGAATCTATGTTTAACCATCCCCGTAGTCGTTATCATGTTACTTCATATATTTTGGCTCTCTGATACCAGTATTTCCTTTACATTGTCATAGAGGATAATTTGTGCCAAATATAGTATCGCAATTTTGTAAATCAGAAAAAAAATTAATAATGCAAATGAGCAGAATATATATCGACGTTGTAATTCAGTAAGGTTATTACTCGCATGAGTAAAATAGATTGTTTTGTTCACTTGTTTTGTGCGCAGTGCCTGATCTTGGTTTACTCATGGAAGACAAAACTGTTGTATTAGTCATTGATTATACGATTACCATACTGACCAAGCAAAGTGTGTTATAATCCCGCAAAATTATCGGCCTACATGCGGCGTGAACGGATAACATACTTATTTTTTCTGTCCGTCAAGAAAGATAATTATCTCTTTCCATTTTTAATTGTGAAATATGTCAGAAAGCCTAACTTTCACACCTTAGACTTAAAACTAACATAGTATATGATATAGCTGTTATATCATTTTTTTTTCAGTGTTGCATCCAGCAACTGATTTCTTACTATTATCGGTTTATTTCTAATTGCTTCAGACACCCTTATCTCGTAATGTCGCTGATACTCCATGGGTAATTTTGAAAAGTACGAAGGAAATAAACATCGAGTACAGCATCGCTACGTTTATCGAACATTTTAGTCATCAATAAATCTTGAAACTCGAAAAATTATCCACTAAGTATATCCAGTACAAACAAACAAACTATCTTCACACTCAATTAAAAGTGCGCAGAAAAGAATATTATCATTTAAACTGCTGTACATACTGCGATTTTATCTTTTTTTTTCAAAAATATTCTTACCATAAACATAAAACTAGCATAAGACTAGCTTAATAACCAAACCGAGTGGAATGTCCTTTTGTTATAAAATCTGGGGACTATTCATTTCTATTCAATATAGTTTTCATTTAGTTTATATTAATTCGAAATATATGCTTACAACATCATCCTGACATTGCCAATATATTTACCGAAACTTTCTTACTATTTCTCGAGAGTAGCTACAATGTCTCTAATATAATTTACAGCATTTTTCCAATACACTTATAAAAACATCAAACTTAACCAGGCAGATAATGAATATATATGCCCCTAATGATAAAAACGATGTCTTCCTGCACACGTCAATAAATCGACCACTGCATATTTACTATGCATTCATTCGAACGGATTATATATATATGTATATATATATATATATATATATATATATATATATATATATATATATATATATATATATATATATATATATATATATACTTTTAAATTGTTTTGTACAACCACTTGAATGCTCTACAGATAAATGCGCATGTTTCGGTCAGCTACTTACATATATATTACGCCTGTGCAAAACTAGATTTCGTAACCAACATATATATATATATATATATATATATATATATATATATATATATATATATATATATAATTATCCACATACAGTACTGTTTCGTTTTTCACAGCTCGTCAGTGCGGCTAGACAGACACCTACCTCAAGCCAGAATTGCAACCCGATCGCCTGTACGACAGTCCAGACTGCTAGCTATTAGTGTAATCGGCGGCTGCTGTTCGAGTCTTGAATTAACGATGTTTTGACACCGTCCGAAATACCCAAGCTCGATTTGTTTACACAAGGAGAATCGTTTTATCCGCTAATGGTAATTCGTCTATCACTTCTCAATATACTTAACTCAAGATGAGTAGCATTTCAGTCATCCATAGACAGTACTGTTTCGCAGTTTCACAGCTCGTCGGTGCGGCTAAACAGGCGACTACCTCAAGGCAGGATTGAATCCCAACCGCCTGTACGATAGTCAATCCTTCAAACCATTAACCTGCGGCAATCGCTTTATTGCAGATTAGTAAAATATCAATATTTCACTAAATATACGTAAAGAAATTAAAATTGTATCATCAAATGCCTATTTGATGGTTAGTCATTTTCCAATATTTTATTCAAATCCATGCGCCATTGAAGAAGTTAAGATATTTTATTTATTATCAAGTTATTTATCGCTTTATTACAGGCGTTTTTAAATGCCAGAAAATTCACGTTTAACAGTTATCGAAAAGGAAAGGATGGTTGCTGGACTCACCTAAGAATTGACCATGAAAGATTCAGCTTTGGAGCTGAAAACCGATCCAATAAATTTAGCTTTATTCGGGAACGACCCCAACAAAAAATCCAGGAAGAATAAGTGCACCGCTATAAACCTTTCACCTCGTGATATTCGGAGAATTCGTAGGGAAGTCAACTGAAACGAAACAGGATCATTTTTTTTCTTTTTTGCGAGAGTTGTAATCGCTTCAAGATTCAAGCAGGCTGCAATGAAAGGTGTTGAATGAGATGCCAAGGAACATCAAAACTATTCAAAGGCATCCATTGCACAAACAACATAGGGAAGAACGAACGGGTTGAGCAGAGAATTACATGAAAATTAATTTCTTACTTCTCCTATTTACAGATCAGATCCTTGCTATTTTTACAGTCGGCAGAGATCAGCCAAAGTTTGGAACACGAAAGGAATTCCCATCTCTTACAGAGTTCATCGCAAACAAGGGGGCGGAAGCATCATGTTTTCGGCGGGAATCATTCGGGGAAAAGTTGGTTGGACTATTCCGAGTTGCAGAGGGTGTAAAACATACTAGAATGCGCACCCGGTCTTTTTGGATAAACATTTGTCACCATGCTATTGTATTTTTTGCCCTGGTACAAATTTTCAGAGATCTACCATAAAACGATAGACAGTGAAAATTCCTTGATAAATAATAAATGTGCTAACTATGAATATCACATGAATTGGAATAAAATTTTGCGAAATAACTTACAATAGTCATTTGATATAATTTTTTTGTATTTTTAGTGGTATATTTAGTAAAATATTGATATTTTACTAATCTGCAATAAAGCGATATATATAATATAAAGATATAGATATAATAAAGTGTATATATATATGTATATATATATGTATATATATATATATATATATATATATATATATATATATATATCAGGACATGTAAACTTGTGGTGTCCGGTATTCCCCTGCGCCGCGCACAAAATTTAAGTACTTCTTCTGTTGTTGTTGTTGTTGTTGTTGTTGTTGTGGCATGGAACATCCCTTTATGTTAAGAACGGCTTTCGAGATAAACACCCTCTTTTGTAAGCGAAGGAAGGGTTGGTAATCTCGATATTCCTCTGCAATATCTGTATCTTTATCTTTTACTGTCACTCCTTCCCAATCTCTCTCAGTTTTTCTCCCTAATGGAGTAAATGAAATATTGTTGGTTCGTTGGTTGTTTTTGTTTTGCATGTTATTTAATGCCGAATCTAGTTATTTTGAGGAACGATTTTGGTCAGAGTAGACCTGGGAGCAATGGCAATTAAAGGGTTGTCCCACATTCCCCAAGGCCCGCAATGTGGGGCCTCACCATCGGATATAGTTTTAAGTCATATCAAGGACCATGAAATATTGTAATTACGAATCAAATGAAAAGTAAAAAAAAAAATCAATTGAAGACTGAGTAAAATAAATATGTAGAAATAACGGAGACTGGAGTGAGTCCAATGAGAAGCAGATTTACGTAGCTGTGTAATATCCATGGTTTTCGTTGATGAGGATTGAAAATAATAACATGATGAATGGATTTATCTAATAGCAGAAGTGTCCAGAAAAGTAAATTTATTGTAGCTAATTAATAAGTAGTATTACTAATGTAGAGCAAAATATTCTAAGGAAACGAATGGATATTTAAAAAAAAAATGGTGGCGCGTTTCAATGAACCGTTCGTTTAACGATGGAAGAAGGGAATAGCGGGATTTGAGAATATGTTCCACTGAGCCAATCACCTGGGCCGGAGTTCGGAAGGGAGAAATTATTATTTGTGTAAGTCGTAAGAGTATACGATGCGTATGAATTCAGTAACCAGTTGATAACGGCATAGAAACAGGAAAGTAGGAAAAATATAAATTCAGGCGGTGAAGAATGTGATCGTAAGAGGAATTATGGAATAGGAGGTAAAATTGGAATTCCTTCCTCTGTAGCTAATGGTGATGATATTGATGTAGCTCCTTTAAATTAATGTAATGTTTTAATATTACGAATTACTTTGTCTAAAATAGCATTCTATAGTTTAATAAGGTAATAGCTAATACTGTAAACAATAAATTTGTATGTGCAGACGAGAAAAACTGTGCCCCTTTCATATATATATATATATATATATATGTATATATATGTATGTATATATGTGTGTATAAATATATATATATATATATATATATATATATATATATATATATATATATATCGTACATGTTCTAATTTAAGTTTTTGGTATATGCACCTGATGAGAATTGTACGTGTATCGTTGCTGTGTAGCCTTTAATTGGGAACCAAAATTTACATAACCAGTTATAAATCTAAAATATATTGTGTAATTCGATAATTTTAAATAAGTAAGTACAAAGAATGTGCGTAGATTAATCCATCCGACAATGTTTGTTGTTTGTTTGTTTATTTTTTTGCTTTAAATTGCGGACAATATCAATATGAGATTTCCTCTTTCTATATAAGCAATTAAGTGGATGTTAATTGTGTAAAAACACAGCTTAAATCATGATGGGAAATTTGCAAACAGCTTAGTACTTGAAACGTGGAAAAGTTGCAATTAAAATTACATTCTGAGCCTATATTTTGTAGAATACAATCCTTCTATTTTATGACGAATTAGCTCCTGTAAAGTCTAATTTTTTTACATTAGTAAAAATTTGTTTAACATGGGTTTTGTATGTTTGTTTATATTGTAGATGCACACTATTAAAATTCCATATGGAAAAAATATTTCAAGAGCTATTAAAATTACAGTTCAAGCTGATGCGAATGTAATTACAAGAAAGAATATTTACTATATACAATCTCACCGTTTTAACGAAATATGTTTCTTTAAATACCATAAAATAGTTTAGCCATGAGGAAATTATGTACAAAAAAGTGCTCTCAAAAATGTTGACAGATATATTAAAAGGTCCAAAAATTTATAGGTGATCTACTACTAGTGTTACATCGATGATTGATCTGAACTTAATGAAAGTCAGTAAATCTAAATAGGAGTTAGATATATTGAAATCTACTCATGAAACCTTGCTGTTAAATTTTAACTGTCTTTATACTTCAAACTTCTGGGACCAGCTAGCTCGCTGGCACGGCCACAAAGGAGCAAACAAATATAAAAAGAAGAAATAAAAATCCGACTCGGTAACTTTTTTAAATGTAAATAGAAGTAATTTATTCGTGATTCTTCTAAGACAACACATACTTTATCCTGCAAAAGTCTTTTTCCACGCATAAAAGTTTTTATAAGCTTTTCTCCTCGCCACCTCGCGCTGGCTGTTAACCAATGATTTCTCGTCTTCAACTTTGCACGCACATCTTGCCCGGCTGATACTTTCTTCTCTCCTCGATACGCGAAGTATATTTATATCTTTATTGTCACCCCACACCTGCACCCTTGCTAATTATAATACGTGGTTTAACGTCTGCTGCTGCAATATTTTCGGCATCCACTTATTCTTTGGGTTTGTCTGATTTTTTTAACACTCGCCTTTATGCGCCATTTTACACTTGAAAGTAATGTCATAGTAAACCAGGGTAACTAATTATTAAACTAAAACAATTAAATTAGTGCTATGATCACATGACAAAACGTGTCCCGAACAGTACCGGAATGTTTGTATTTTACATTAATTAAAGTATATGGTTTACGTTTTATTAAATAACATAATATTTATAGAAATTGTTTCACATTTAAAACGGTATAAAATTAATAGAATGTTTTCACATTTAAGATATTTTGATAATCTTCATTATAAATCATCATTATTGGAAAAAATGATTCAAGCATTCAACAATTTTTATGTATGATAAGACACTAGACGATATTAAAATTCCGTTGTATTATTTTGTAATATAACTATATCACTTCCGTTATAAGGGGGAAAAGATATTTTACTTAATATATTGCACAGGTATTTAAACGTTTTCTATTTTACTGCATTTGAATGCATGTCTGGTTTAACCTTTGACTTTACATAATAAATAATGCATGTAGGTTGATAATTTCTACCAAACACCACTCGCAGTTGGAATAAATTATATATCTAGAAAAATTTTACTAGTGTGATAAAGATACATGAATAGTTATCTGCCTTGCAGAATTAAGGGGTATTATCTTCGATTTAAATAGTCTGTTTAAGATATTAGCTTAAGCGATTATTCGGTATAGTTACCTTAAGGAACTGTGAGACTGATAAAATCAGTTGTATGTTAATATGAGAGTGTGTGTGTTCTTTTTTGTGTCGCGTTTACATCATTCTACTTCCGATTGATTGTCGTTTCATTGTCATGACCATCAATTTCTTGCAATAAATAAACATATCCAGAATTATTTATAAATTTTTGTTTCGGTTTCGGTTATATTTTATGGCACTCATGTAATGTATTTTAAAAAAAAAATATTTTACTAAGAACGGTTCATAAGTTTTGGTTTCAGTTTCTATTATAGATGAAGGAAATTAATATATATATATATATATATATATCTGTTTATATATACTGTATATATACACACACACACACACACACACATATATATATATATATATATATATATATATATATATATATATATATATATATATATATATATATATGAAAGTAGGCCTATTTTGGAACTATAAACAAAATAATCGAAGAAAGTTGCAAAATGACACCAGAAATTACCCCACACAATATTTTTTTTTTCCAAAATTTTGAATTTATTTCCTAAATTGATTTTAAAAACATCGTAATTCGCAAATTTAGTCGTAATGTCGGTTATACCAGAAATATGTATTCATAAAATTAAAACAAGATTTAATGAAACAAACAAATAAAATATATTAAAGAATTGATATTTTTAATTTTATTATTTATTTTCAGATTATATTAAATAAAATGACTAATAACAAAAATTAAATAGATGAAAATATATAGTTTAAAATACAAATGACGACTTATTAAACGGCGTTTTATTTAATGGATATTTTTCGGCATGCACCGGTAGTTATTATCTCTCCCTAGCTTTCGGTTTGTTTACATATTTTACGCTTCGAATTCACACATATTTATATATTAAACAAGGTAGACACACTATTAAATATTTAAACCTTTTGTAATTATTGGAAGTTATCTATATTTGAAAATGTAGTAGGTTTTTTTAGTGAAAAGCTGGTTTACGAGTTAGTTTTGAAACTAAAGTGTATTGTACTCTTTTTGGTAAGAAACACAGTACTTTTTAATGAATTTCGAAATTATTTCCATATGTGTAAACATCTTTGTGTTTTATATATATTATTTTTACAGATATTTTAATAAAAATGGCTTGAAAAACTACCGTAGATTCCACTCAACGTAAAGAGGCAATCAGATTTTAAGATTTACCATCATCATTGGATGAAGCTGAGACACGAACATTTCGACAAATAATCCAGTACAGCTATTTTATAATGCACACTTATCCACCCCTCTCTTGTTTTAGTATTTCTAAATTAATAGCAAAGGACGTGATAAATATTTGTAAGGCTGTCAACTCTCATTTGTCTTTTCTAAATGAATATGATAATAATTTACCAATAATTTCTTATTGAAAATAAGGTATTTCAATATTAAAATAGTATATAAAGCATCTCAATTACTAACGATTACCGCGATATTATCCCATTGATTACTTCACACGAAATAACCCTTCTCCACGAGTGGCTTCCAGGCCTTGACGAGTGGTAAATACCATGTAAAAAAATCACTATTTGTTTTTTAACACACTT
Source organism: Euprymna scolopes (assembly GCF_053919585.1). NCBI lineage: Eukaryota > Metazoa > Mollusca > Cephalopoda > Sepiida > Sepiolidae > Euprymna > Euprymna scolopes. The sequence continues at coordinate 104,570,095 of NC_136490.1, forward strand.
GTAAAAATCATCGGTTTTCAATTTTGAATGTTCTTAAGCTGGAATGTTGGTGTGCAAAAGTCTGTGGTTGGTATTTTCCAGTAGATATATATATATATATATATATATATATATATATATATATATATATATATATATATATATATATATATAAAGAGAGAGATACATAGATAGATATATAGATAGATAGATGGATAGAAAATAGTTAGTTACACAAGATCTTTGTATTAATTGCAAAAGTATAGATGTGTTTAACATATATAAAATCATAATTTAGGTCCCATAAGTAAATGTTTATCTCATCTAAGATTACAAGTAAGCGACACAAGACAATCAACTGGTTGTTTGATTTATTTATTTTTCTTGAAACATTAATACTGTGCATGCATTTTGTTTGCTTGACAAAATTATGCACTTAAAATTATACGTGCACTTGCATGGCTTCTTCCTCGTTTTTTTTTAAAGATCTCCTTAATCATTAATGATTAAACACACAATGATTGTAGTGCAAAGTATTCGATGAAAGAAATACAAACACATACTGAAACAATACTAATATCAAACACAAACATAAATGCAGGACGCCTTTTGCTCTGTGTTAATTTATAACCTACATTATTATTCAACTTCGTGATCATATCCACTTGACATAATGAATGATTTTGACAATCCTGCTCATGTATTTCCGTTACTAATATTTAGATTTCTATATGATGTGTTAAACTCGGCGATAAAATTAAAGGCAAACGCTATTTTATATGCAAAATTACAACCGAGCACATAATATATTCTCCCTCTTTCTGCCTGTCTCTCTCTCTCTCTCTCTCTCTCTCTCTCTCTCTCTCTATATATATATATATATATATATATATATATATATATATATATATATATATATATATATATATATATATATATATATATATATATCAGTTTCGTGGTTAAATTTTATATTCTGGAAAAACTACATATACAGACATATATTTAAGAATTTATTGTTTGACAAAAGGAATATATAGAAGGGTTTACAAGTAATATCTATTAGAACCTTTCATCTGCATTCTATCAGTGTCTTATCCCGCTTATATATATATATATATATATATATATTTATATATATATGTATATATATATATAAATATATATACATATTTATTGATATTTAGATCACGCACGAAGTCTGTTTCTGTATACAGGAATCACTACTTATCAGGGCCCGGCGGCCACGTGAGGATAAAACTTAATGGATGTACATTAGCCACTGTGATTATAGTGTAGTAATGTAACTAGTGGGAATTTTACAAATTTGATTACTTACTGAGATGAATCCTTAAGAACTTCTTTACGTTGGACGTGAAGACAATCAGATTTTATCAGCTGGAAAGCATGCAATTGAAAGAGAGTTCCACAGGCGTGCAGTTCTTAGAAAGAAGCTTTGTTTATAGGATCTACATTAAGGTTTGGGCACAGGTGTCGGAAATTATTAATATTGATTTTTGCTAGAAAATTGTTTCTCGGGAAATTTTGGCGAACGGTGAGGGGAGCATTTCTATGTGAAACTTTAATTCTATATAATCCTCTGTTTGTAAAAGATTATAAATCTTTTTTTTTTCAAACAAAAATGTATAACTTATTGTATATTTAAAATATAATATGTAAGAATAATGTAAATAATAAGCAAATAAATAATCTTAAAATTACTTCTTAAAGAGTATTAGAGTAAGTCTAGAAACATCTTTTCTATCTGTAATGTAATAACTTTAAATGGGTTTACCTTGTCTGTATTCATTCATGTTCGATAAGATCCTAAATTTTTTTGAGGTGTCTGGGCGTATTTTAACCAACAATACGCCTTTTCATTTTTAGGGAACTTAATTTATTTCTTCTTATATATATAAAGGGACGTTGTATGAATATGTGTGAATATCTGTTAATGTTCATTTTATATGGACATTGACACTGCTGCGTCGATATAATATTTAAAGATTTAACACAACTGTGCAACTTAAATAGGAGTGTTAATCAAGATGTAGCAGTTAAAGAAGAACATAATAATATCGATCATTTATGGATAGTTTTAAGAGCTGCAACGAGTGTTCGACAGTTTACGGCAATTGAGCACAGTTTGAAGAGTCTTGGTTTGCGAAAGTATACAGCAGCTTATAGTTGGATACAGTTGAACGAAGTGTTTTGCTCTATAAAAGGATCGAGATTAGCTGACGAGCGCTTACGAAGACAGACGATTAAAATGCGAACATTAAAGTTATTAGGGTCGATGCTGTCACACACGCACTCAAAGTGTAAATGATATTTGCAGAATGTGTTGAAGTTTGTGTTTTTTTTGTTGTCTTGTTATATTTTTATACTTTTCAGACACAACGTGCCTCTCACTATCCGTGAATCGCGAGACGAAGAGGCAAACCAGCGGCATTCACCATACCGGTTTAAGCCGACTTCCCCCGAAGAGGAAGTGTTTAATTCATAAGCGGTCTCCAGAAGCAGGTATATCTCTTTTAAGAAATATGACGACTTTTTTTTTTTACAGTTACTGCAAGGTGTCGACGTCTTCCTGCATACAGCGCTGTATATTCCCAAATGGTACCGCCTCCTTGTACTGACTATACTCAACGTTGCATAATTCATTGATCAAACGAGAGAAGTACATTTTTGGACTGAAAGTGTTCTTAAATAGGTTTTGTATCTTTATACCTCGGATAACTATGGAAAACTGCCAGTTGATAAAATCCGATTAAAGTGGGAACGGTATGTTTTTAGCAACAAGAATACATTACACAGTTTAACATCATAAATATATTTCAGAATTTCATCTCCACACAAGCGGAATAGCTCACCATATAAATTTACCACTAGGTTTTTGGAGAAGAAACAGTCATGTTTGAAGTGTCTGTTATAGTTCCCGGATGAAAATTGAACAGGATACTTGACTTTTGCATTTTAAATTATTATTATAGCCATAATATATAAAAAGAAGTTTATTTTAGAAAATCAGCAGACGTTTTTGCTATAGGCTTTAAAAATAAAGGTACAAGATTCAATTTGAAATTTATTTATCTTCAAAGTGCACTTTTATACATTTTACAAAGTAAGGTATTAAATTTGAATACCTTACTTGTATACATATGTATACGTGACTATAAACATTTGATTATTAGCGAATTGATGATGTTTGATAAATATATACTCAATGAAATGTGTATATAAAAATACGTAATTAATCGGACACGAAACTTTCCTCAGGTCTATGCCCATTACCTAATACCTGCGCCAAAAATAGTTTTAGAGTAGATACCTTGAGTACTATATCTAAAAGTATAAGTGTTTTTTATTACTTACTATTTTATGAACATTTTGACATATAAGTTTTGAAGACACTTTATTACATCATAAGTTTCCATCGCATGCTCATTGTCATTTTCAATTGAAAGTACCGCTACCAAATCGATTTTTTTGGAATATCAATTGTTATCATATTCGTTTCGTTGTTGGTCTTATTACGTTTTGTTCATTAATTCACAGCATAAAAACATAGGAAAATATGTCTAGCTCTCATTTCTAACTGAAAAAAAAATAATTCATTCCTCTAATCGATCCGTTTTCAAAGGACAATACTGTTTGTCTTTTTTCGTTTTTTTAAGTGATTATACTAAAATAAACACAGGGAAAAAAACGGAATTCAGTAAGGGTGAGAATTTGAAAACAATCCAGATTATGACTAAGATGACGGATATCTTCTTAATTGCTGTGGTTGTAACAAAATAAAAGCAAAACACATAAGTGGTGTAACTTTAAAAATGTTACATACGAAAGAGCCGCGAATGTCTTACCGGTGAAAATTTGTAAATGTTCACAATTCACGCAGGAATAACAAAAACATACAATTAAATTGAATCTAGTCCTGTTATTTTAAAAAATGGAAATTATAAAACGTATGTGTTGTTATAAAATTGTTTTCTGATATGCGTGGTACTGTTAAAGCAATCATTCTGTTCATATTTTTTTCGTTGTTTTCTCTATTGTGAACAACGTGTAGTAGTGGTATTTTGTCTAAAATGCATTTTCCCATGCTTTTTGAAGCATATTAAATATAAAACCCAAGTTAGTCAGGCAATAGATATTTTATTCATACCGGACCAACTGAAAATTCCAAAGATGTCTTCCAAAGGGAGTTTTTAAATATGCCCATTTCGAATTTACAACCTTTGTTGCAATGTCTCACATTAATAGCATTTCATCCATGATTCTACGCCATATATTTATTTAGTACTCGATTATCAAGTACTGGTCTTACTTTGTTGTATCAGCGTCATATCGGAAACACTTCCATTTATATATTTTGCCCTCAAGGTACTTAAAACCCGTTCGTTTAACTTGATTATAAACGTCAACGTTTTGATCTTCCATTAGTTTTGTATACTAACTATCAACGTGTTTCTTTAATATTTGACGTCTTGGCGTACACTGACATTCAACAATCTAATGCATTTCATCAAATTTTGTGCTGAAGTTCTTGCATATTAATTCACATTCAATTGTGTCTTTATTCGCTCTATTTACGTGTATGCTTGATTTCAACGTGACCAATTTTGTTGATAATATTCCTTCAAAGTTGGTGTATAATTTCCGTCTTCACTATGATATCGATATTGCTGGTCATTTCTTCCATCATTATCGTTTCGGTATTCAACAGTTGACAAAATAGTTTCAATGTAATAATCCTTATATGTCTGTGTATTCTCTTCTGTAAATTAACTGTTTTTAGTACTTGTGGCCCTACAATCACCTAACCCTAACTTTACAATCCACCCAATATCAATAAGGTATCCAGCACCTATGTTATTTACTCACACTCGGAATCCTAATAGGTATTAATGTTATTGTCATTGCTAATATAAACTGGCAATCGGCAACGCATCCGTTACCCCATTTTCGTTTCTCTGTAGGCAGTATTTCAAGTCGTTTGTACACAGTAATACCTAATTATCATAAGTGATTTTCTACTGTCTCTCGTCTTATGAGGACTCTTATAATCGTAGCGTTGTAATTGATGTTGAAATATTTCCCCGGAAACAATTACCAAAAGTGTATCTCACGACGTGCCCTGGTCTTCCCCACTCGAATTCTGCTACTTCAGACGTCTTTACACATTTATTGCATATACAAAGAAAATTTCTTTAGTAAACAAGTGTTTACTTTAGCCTCTATTTTACCTTCATCTTGTTGATCCTCCTTCCTTAACAGGAGATACAATGTTAAAGCCCCCGCTTTCATAAACACCGATATAAAACTTGCAAGGTCGTGAATTCCTTCCAGCTTGCAATCAGTTTAACTTTTGTCCACTAGGTCATTTAATTCTCCTCTGAACGTCTACACCGTCACTCGGCTCACTTTTAAAATCTTCTCTGTATATCAACAAGAAGAATGAAACATTATTCAATCGTCATCACAGAAATCCCGCCTAAATACAGGTGAATTCCTTTTTCGCATTAATCTTCGTATGCACGGCCAGGAGTCATGCCTTTTTGACAACTCCTTTGGCGTCCGACGTTTATTTATTTGAGACACTTTCTTTTCTGCCAACATTATATCCTCCGCGGCCATCATGCATACTTTTACTTTATTACTGTCGCCATATTTTTAGCGTCCTAGTCATAAAGTCTCTTTTCTAAATATATTTCAGTCTTTTCTTTTTAATCTTCACAATCTTTATGATTAAACTGGCTTCAATTTTCTACAAACTTTTGTTACAGATAGTGCAAAACTATTGCATATATAATTTATAACATCGCTTACATAATCCCTGACGTATGTTTTTGTGTCTATATGGTTGAATTGTATATAATTATATATGGGTAGCAATTGTGTCTCTCTTTTTCGATGTCGTTTTTTGTTTTGTTGTTTTTTTGTTAATTCTACCGAGAATGTAATTGGGTGCAATGTCTTCTATTTCTTACGGGGATATTTTTTTTAAATTTACACTATACCTTCCTGATATATGCGGTGGCCAAGTTGTTGTCAGAAAAGCTTCTCATTGTGAATCGTCCGCAAGTTCTAAAGAGTGGAAGTTGGTTCGATATCGAGTTTCGGTAGTACAATTTTGTTTATTATTTCAGCATGGTTTGCTTACACTATTAGACAGGCTAATCACCTGTCAACAATTAAGATTGCCTAATATATTTACATTACTTACTTGCAATTGATGCGAACTTAAAATAATATTTATTTTCTGGTTTAGTTAGGGTCCGTACATATATATAATGCGCATCTCAAAAAACGAATTCCAATTAAGGAATAACATATATACCAATCGATACGGACCGGACTATGGAAGATCAGATAATAAATAAACGTGGATTTATAAGATTAAAGAATCCAACCTTGATCGCCCTTCGGGGGCCGTGGCGCAGTTGATAGAGACGTTGAATCTCTACCGTTCCAGATGAGCATTGTCTGAAGATAGCGGGTTCAATCCCACCCAAAGCGTGCCAGAGGGTTACTTGGCCAATATGTGGTGAGACGACAATAACTACGGATGGCAGTGATGGCTGTGAATGCAGTTAGGAGATTCGAAGTTCCTATCCGTCGCGGTTACCACCTGATGAAGGCCAGAGGAATAGTTGGCCGAAACGTTGTGAATAAAACAAACCAATAAAAGATGAAAAACAATAACTAATAAAGATGAGACTAATAGTCGGAAATAAATATCAATTAATGTAAGATTAAATACATCATTAATTCTTTTGTGCTTAAGAAATTAGTATGGAAACAAATCGTTATATAGTCATGCTATCTGTACAATACGTGTGTATGCCCACACACACAAACACAGACACACACATACACACACCTATATATATATATATATATATATATATATATATATATATATATATATATATATAAAGAAAGAAATAAAGAGAGACAAATATATATTGAGAGACTAAAGATTGACACACAGAGACCTCCAAAGTAAGTAGTTGTAGCTATAAATATAGAAGCATTCTTTTTCGATATGTTTCTAAAACTTGTTGTGTAAATGCAGAAGCTCTTAATTACAATATAATGAATTCATTTTGTTTATATTCATTCAATGTATTGTAAACCCGAATGTAAACGCTTGCAATATAAACTCTTTTTATGGAGTGGATGACTGCGAATTTAATGCTTTAAAATTAATTTACAATATTTTAAGGCCTATCGGATGTAATAATTGATTATGATAGCATTAACACGGCGACCTTTTCTGCTTCAGATTTTTTTCTACACATTCACCGCATTTCTTAATTTATTCATGCATATCTGTCTTTGACGCACATCCTTGACAGGGTTTGGTTACTTAGCGGTTTGTACCACCAAAATCTTCAAGAGGGAAGTAAAACTTTCAGGCATTGCAAAATTTCAGTCATTTAACAATGCAATTTAATTCCCATTTGAGTCAGTCTGGTGGAAATATGGGAAATTACCTATGTACATGAATGAAAAACAATAAGGTAAGAGGTAGGTGAAACTATATCTCGTAACAAAACAACATTTCTGAAGTATATGAGCACTAAGGGATATTTACAGATTTTGTGAAACAATAGTTTTAATATACAAATGAATTAATTTAATTGAAAATCCATCACACCATGAAAAAAACAGTATCAGCATGATTTTACCTCGCAGGCTCCCTCGTTGCATAAACCATATTTATTGCAGATTTGAGGCTTCAAGACGGGAAAAGCTACACCGAACACAAGAAAGAACTCTAAATATATTAAACACACGCGAAATTATTATTATTATTATTATTATTATTATTATTATTATTATTATTGTTATTATTATTATTATTGATAGTAAAAATACTACTATTACTAAAAATAATAATAATAAGAAGAAGAAGTAGAATAATAATAAGAAGAAGAAGTAGAAGAAGAAGAAGAAGAAAAAATTACAATAAAAGACAGCGAAATATGTGTCATGGCGGAAGAACGACCTTTCAACATTTGAACGAACGGACATAATTTCTATTGCACTTTTTGCTTTTCACATTTTTCCATTGTCTATTATAAACGGTATAGTAAAAAAAGAACGAATATGTCCAGTTACGCATACTCAAATCATTCGACACGCTGCGCACATCCCATAAGTCCTTTACCCACCAAATATCATCTTGTCTGATTTTGAGTTCTAAAATATAGCATGCCTAAATTAAGTGGCTGTAGAAGAGAATGCACGCAGCTATACATACGCACCTGACATATAAATGTTTAGACGATCAGAGAAAGTTATCTAAGAATATCGTTAACGTTATAATTTTAAATAAAATGAAATAATTAAATATATTATTATATGAGCCAACGTACGGCAAACAACATCTATGATGTATGTCTGTGCATATATATGCATATATATATATATATATATATATATATATATATATATATATATATATATATATATATATATATATATATACGGTTGTTACTAGGTAAAAATAAATAGCAAGCGACTGTAGCGGAAAGCTTAATCATTATCGGTATTATATATCATTATTTGTCACTGGAATGCAGGGGGCACCACAGTTTAGTGTTATCGTGCGATAGTGTTGAGAAATACTAGCAAATAAGTGCAATCTTTACTAATATTATTTCTGTTTCAACTACTACTACTACTACTAATAATAATAATTAGGGCAATGACAGAAAATATTCTTATCATTTTTTTTTAGTTCTAGAGTATATATCTGACCCTGCTAGACAGAGTTAATTAATCGAGACCCACATCACTCTGTAAAAATCATATAAGGCATTAACTTATATATACCCCAAAATAAAAAAAATAAAAATAATAGTTTCTTGTCATAGTCTTAGTCATAAGATATATAATGTATATTATAAAAAATGATATATAATAATATATTAAATAATAACACATAATCTGCTATTTATAGAACAAAAGATCGTGAAGGAGATTAATTGAAGGGGACCAATTTAGCCATGGCATGGATCGACTACAATAAAAACGTACGACAGGATCTCCTAAGCCTGGATAATAGAATAATATAAATCTATAAATACCAAACAGATAAATACGTGATTGAAAAACAATGAGACCATGAAGACTGAAACTGACAGCTGATGGACAACACATAGCAAAAATTTACGTACAAAGAGGCATCTTCCAAGGAGGTTCTCTGTTACCATTATTGTACATCATAGCCATGATGCCCCTGAACAATATACTGAAAAAGTGCGAAGCCAAAGTCAAATCCGCTAATACAGAAAAAAGCACCTGATGTACGTGGACGAACTGAAGTTTGTTGCAAGAACCGAAAAGGGACAACAGATGCTAATAAACGCCCCAGGATATACAAATGAAGTTTGAGATGGAAAAATCCGGCCTACTTTAATAATAAAGGGCAATCTAGAGGCAACAGAAAGCCTTTACAAACGGAGATTAGGGCACTAGAGAAAAATACACCTATAAATACTCTGGAGTTCTGGAAGCAGACACCAGCAAAACAACAGAAATGAAAAAAAATTGGAAAATAATGTCTCAGGAGAACAAGAAAACTCCTGGAAATAAAATTATTCAGTTGAAACTTAATAAATTGTATAAATACATGAACAATATCACTATAAATATACTATGGGCCCTTCATAGGATGAACTAAAAAAGAACTGAGACAGCGTTATCAGAAGACCAGGAAACACATGACCATGGACAAGGCACAACATCAAAAGGACGATGTTGACCGACTTAACGTGAGAAGAAAAACCTGTGAGAGAAGACTTGTCTGTATAGAAGACTAGATGAAAGATAGAAACTGTCATAGAGATAAAACACAAAGCAACAACACACGGAAGTATAACACACTGAAATTCCAGAAATGTGAGCATACACAGCCGTGTTTTTCTCATGTCATCATATACTAGTGTCACTGCAAATAAGTTAGGGCCAACGAGGATTGAAAGATCGAGGTAGAAAAACACGCCATACGTCCCTTGAATGTAGTTAAAAAAGGAATGTGACTTAGGGAGAGGTATAATCATCCAAATGAAAATCTAAACCAATTTTCGCTACTAACGATAAATCAACGGTAAGCGGATGTTGCGTTGTTTATCTGCAAACGTTATCTATACAGGTGGAGAATACTAGGGATCTGGAGAAACAAGTTTTCAATTAGAGTCCAGAAAACACCACAAGTTGTTCTGAAAGGGAAACATTTGATGATGGCTTGTATAAATACTTCTAATGAGTAAATAATAATAATAATAATAATAATAATAATAATAATAATAATAATAATTATAATAATAATAATAATAATAATAATAATCAGAAAAAGCAGAAGAAGAAAAGAAAACCACTAATGAGGTGAGCAGTGTACAGATACATTTTGTGAAATTAGTCTTTCATCAAATTATTTCAGTAAATTGATCATATATCGTTTCTCCTGGCATGTGGATACGTCCTTCTGAAATCACATGATGAACAGCAAAACTATGTTTTACTCCAAATAATCCATAGTTGTCAGGTGTTCCAGAAAATAAATTAGAGTTGTCAATTAAAAGTTCGCAGTCTCTAAGAGAACCCGTTCTACATTTCTTTACATGCCTGCGAACATTAGAGATTAGAGAAAATATTAGCGATTAAGCTACTTTTAAGCAGGGCACCCTGTGTATGTATCAATAGCATCGAAAAAGCATACTCTTAAAAAAAGTATTATTATAACAAGACCTGAACAACCACCATATTTACTTTATCTGGATAAAAATGATAACCTTGGATTTTCTCAAACCTCATAGAAAATCATTAGGACGACACGTTATATTTTGGTCGAGATCATCAAATACATCATAAAATAAAAGCTGAAAAATATACAAGTATATCCCGTCTAGCACTGCATAGTTTCATGGAAATGCGAATGGAAAAATACATTGAAATAGTGGAGAAGCATTATTACTGAATTTATTTTTGTTTTTGCATTTACATAGATAGATAAGTTGCTAAAGCTTCCACAAAAATATAATTCCGATTACATCTTTGAAATTTACACTTTTAAACTTTGGAATCGACACTCTCAGTGTTCGTTATTTTTTTTACGAAGTGGTTACCACTTATCTACACACGAAGTGCACTCAGTGATAAAGGTTTATGAGTGTAAGGTAGTAGTTTAATTATTGTTTATGTGTAGAATTTGAACTAAGAAGAACTTGTCAAAGATCGTGGTTACATTGGGCTTTATACTTACTATGTTGTCATCGGCAAGGAAGTAGGACTGTTATGGTTTTAAATAATCTAAAATACATAAACATGTTAGAATTATTTTTTTATGTAACGTCGGTTCTACATTTAGATATGAGTTGAAAACATAACATGGAATAGAAAACCACCATATAACTAGACGGAGCTTCATTTATTCCTTTGCTCTTAAATAGATATATCCATGAATTTATTAATTACTTTAAAAGGCTTCCACTTTTTCCTTACATGTTTTAAATTGACTGACCTTAACAATTCTATTTATTTTAAAACTTGTCTTATCATAAAAGTTTCCTAACGTGCATCTATCGCCTTCTTTGTATTTAGGTAAATTTTCTGTAAAAGTCATCAACGTAAACAATATTCAAAATTAACACACATCTAAAATTACAATTAAACATCTCTCTATTCAAACAGAAGGAAAAAAGACTAAAATGATAATAGCACTTCACATATAATTTATTATACATGATTGTACTTATATTTCAGTATGCACAACGATAATTTCTATAGAATATGAATATTTGGAAATAAGTTTCTCTTGATTTCACCAAAAAGTCATGCTTTCCCTCGGCTGCGCACAGAAACAAACACACACGCGTGCAGCTAAACTATATTTTACCATATAGACAAGAAAAAAGAGAAGCCCACGAAAGCAATTGAAGCATATGAAGGCACTTTCCGTGTGTGAGTATCTCAGATGTGTTAAGCGATTGGAAAAGACTCACTTGATCCGTTCACTCAGGCAACGAACCGAAGGAGGCTGTGCGAAAGAAAATTGAATTTACCAGAAAACTCAGAGAAGCCATTCAAGTGGACTGCGAGCAAACGATGTTTGGCGTATATTTCTTGTCCACAAGGAACACGTGCTATGCCAAGTATGTAATAAGAAAGGTTAAAATATTAGAACATACACTCATACATACCTACCCACCGATATATATATATATATATATATATATATATATATATATATATATATATATATATATATATATATATATACTTTATTCGTATATATAAATATATAGAAGACATCTCGACGGAAAACAAAATATTGAGAATGAATAATTGAGATCGCATGCAATTCACCGACGCACAGTCACACACATACATATGCATTTATATATACACATACGCATCCATACACTCACACACACACACCCACCCACCCACACACACACACACACATATATATATATATATATATATATATATATATATATATATATATATATATATATATATAAAGTGAGTGTATGGACGTGTTTGTGTATATATAAACGCATAGAAATACATACGTATATATTTGAGTAAATTGCAAAAATATATCTCGACTTCTCATCCTATATGTCCGCATATATATATATATATATATATATATATATATATATATATATATATTTCTGTAGATATATAATTTCGTATTATATATACATTCTTATATAAGAAGTTCAATGTGATTACAGAGCAATATACAAAATAAATGACAAAAATATATATTATTTATTTCATGATGTTGACAATTTTTAGTTTATTCCTTTAAATATGCTGATTTATACAATTCTTGACAGTATCTCTTTTGTAGCGCAAAATCAGTGACTTTATTATCATATCAATAAGTGAAGCTAGTATGCCCTTAACTCATTAGAAGAAATAGAAACAATTTGAAACGCTTACAACGTATACAGAATTAATAATCAAATTCTAAATTTTTATTAATCTTCTTAAGTTAGATCGGTGTGTAGTTTTACATTTTATTTAAATTGTAAAAAAAAAATAACCTAAATAGATGGGGTAGGCATTGAAAGGGGAATGTTTAATTTGAAATTAATTTGTTGTCAGTGAAAAAATGTGAATAAATCGATTTGTCGAAACAATATACAAACAGCAATTGAAATTTAAAAAATATATATATTATGTACAGCGACAAAATGAAAAAATATATAGACGTTAAAACATATCAATATTTTGGAATTGTAACCTACAAAAATCGCTTTTGCGTTAATAAAAATAAATGCTCGTTCTCTTTCCAACAGGAAGAATTTTTAATCGTGACTTTTTTTGTTTTTTTTTAATTTCTTCGCTTTTATTAATTTTTGTGTATTCGCTTTGTTCATATTATAGTGATGTATAAAAAATTAAAACGTACAAAGTTAAGAAAAAATAGAAAAGCTAAACCCGAATATACGCTTTCATCGACAAGGAAAACTGATCTGAGTTACTCATGAAACAAGCGGCAATGCCTGGGATATACAGAGATGCATAAGCCCGATCGTTTGTATATTTAATTATCGCTCAGACAACCGATTTTATTAATGATTTAAATAACGATTGAAGTGATTTGTAACAGTAGCAACTCATTTTGTTTGAGGAACTTTAATGGTATATATTGGATTGTTTTATGACGACTTGCCTTGTGTGCATCTAACATTTAGGAATACCATCGTAATTAAATCAGAGGTATCTTAATTTCCGACGATGTAGATATTTGTTAACTTCATATTGTGTAAATAGAGTTTATCAAAACTGTGACCTTGTCGATGAGAACCAAGGGTCTATTATCATTAAGAAGACTGATACATGGAAATGTTTTGATTAAGTAGTAGTATTTTCCAAAACAAAACAAAATATTACAGGCTATGTACTTTTGTGTAAAATAGTTCTATTCTTATTTTACTGATTTTATCTAACTTTGATGTCATGCTACAAAGTAACGTATTTAATAGCAATGCGTATTATTATTGTTGGTATTATTACTATTGTTATGATTTTTAATCCCAATATGTTTTTATAAAAAAATTGATTTTACAGTTACCGACATAACGTTTATGTTAATTACATTTTAAAAGCTATGATTTCAAAATTCCGAGGTAAGGTATTTGAGCTAAACATACCAACTTATCATAATTTTGAAGGCAGTGTTATTACTATAGAAGTACGATATACTTTTAGAAACGTAATATTTAACAACTGAAACAAAAGGTAGAAGAAAAACGAAAGACAAAATAAAGTCCAATAAGACAGAGAAATCAATGAGTTGGAAATAAACAAAATATATTTTTATAACAACAAAGGAAAAAAAAATGTAAGCGTCAAAGAAAACAACACCTCAGGAGACATGATCAAAAGTTAAAAAGCAGAACACAGAAAATAATATGAAAATTCTTAAGAAATAAATAAATCAAAATGAAAGTAAACGTGAATAAAATGGACTGATCGAAAACAATAGAGAACATGTCGCCTGTATCCGGGAAAATTGTGGTAGGAAAAGAGATAACGAGAAAGAGAAATGTGTACTTCGCGCTTAAATGGACTTGACGATGCCTGAGCGCCATTTTAAATTTACTTCAACGCTTTGATTCCTTCTGTTGTTGGGGGGGGGGGGTAAATGTACAGCTGCAATAAAAAGAAATTCAAAAATACTAAATTTCCAAAGTTTTACAAAAAATATGTTTAAATTTAATAAAAGTCATAAAAAATGATTGTATTAATACGTGGACAAACAGGCAAATGGAATCAACCAGACAGAAACTGACAGAAACATACAAACAATTCTGATCAAAAACTATTAAGTAACTGATGAAATAATTATTAAAGAAATAACTAATTAATAATAATGGTTAATGGTGTATTTAATCTCTTCTTCGGCCAAAGTGCCTTGTAACTAACTAATAATTAAAGCATTAGACATTTCAAAGACAAACCATGGACTAAAGACATATAACATATCTCATAGTCATATATAGGAATAAGTAAGGAACATATCTGTTAATGTTTTGCGGTAAGAGATGCATATATTTTTCTTTTTCTTAGAAAATCTATACATTTATCTGTATTACATCTATGATATAAATATCACCTGTATGTATGTATGGGTATGTTTGTAGGAAGGGCGAATGAACTCTTTTTCTGGGTCAACGGCCAACTAGCACCGTGTATATTTGTGTGTGTGTGTGTGTGTGTGTGTGTGTGTGTGTATGTGTATTGGGGTGGAGAGGGCTCCCGTAAGCCGTGGTGAAGGCAACCTTTCTATGAGAAGCAAATCTCTGATTAAAAAAAACATAAAGCGGAAGACCATTACCCGCATTAAGCTGGTCTGCAGTTTAATTTGTTGCTGGCTATCTTGCTTTTGCTTGTTGCTGGATCTCAACATTTTGAACCGAGAGAGAGACTTAGCTGTCGTACAAAGCTAAGACTCTGTAACATCATATTTGTATAGATACTCCCTCATGCATTTGGGCTCATGGATTTTAAATGTCTGAGGGAGTGGCACTTGTCTGACAAGACGTTGCAATCATCATCATCATCATCATGTATGTGTGTATGTATGTATGTTTGTATATCTGCCTAATACTTTAGACAGAGGCGACGGATCTTCATGAAATTGGTAGCATTTTAAAGCGCAACCCTTCTGAAGACTGTTATCTAATAATTGGCTGCAAACATTAATGTCTACACATTTAACTGAGCACTTTTCTACAGTGTCGCTTTTGTTCGTCGATATTTTCGAAGATCGTCCACTCTTTTCGATTGACTAGCGTTAATTTTAACCTACGTCAATTTAAACTAGGATGGGCGCAATGCAATGATGGCACGTTTATTTCACGTCCTTTTCCCCCTTCACGGTACGGGTTCGGGCCTGCCTGCCTATTACCACTTTTTCTTTTTACTTAACACACACCTCCAAACACCCGGGCAACGCCGGGAACTAACGGTAGTCTATAATTTAACCTCACCTGTCTGTTTAACTGTGTGTATGTATGTATGTATGTATGTGTGTATGTCTGCCTAAAACTTTAGACAGAGTCGACGGATTTTCACGATATCGGCATCGTTTTGAAGCACGCCCCTTCGGACGAGAAATATCAAAGAATTTTCCAAAAAACATAAATTTCGTCATCCTCAACTACGCACTTTTTTACCGAGAGAGCCGCGTTTTTGCCGTAATTTCCGGAAGTCATACACTCTTTTCGATTGACTAGCCTCAATTTATACATTCGACACTTCAGGTTTGGCGATGAGCGTCACAGCAATGAAGTAACTTTTTTTTATTTTCCTCGTCGCGATACGGGTTCAAGCCTGTCTATCTACTACCACACTATTTTTGCTGTACGCACACCTCCAAACACCCGGGCAACGCCGAGTAACCACGTTAGCCATAATATATAATACACTTTATTAACGAGAAATGAATTTTAAATATTTTGATACTTTACCAATTGGTGTGATAAATGTTACTAGTGTTATTCCGCCGGTGTGTATAGCATATCATTTCTTTATTGTTATTTGAATGGCAGATAATCAATTGAGCTTCTATGTATGCCCCATTCCCTGCATAATATGTGCGTACCTGAAACTACAACAAATGATAACACGATCCCTTACTATCAAGTTGTACCTAAACAAAATTAATTACTATGATCCAAAATTATTTTATATAAATCTTACTCTGTGGATACAATTCCCAGAGATAATTTTCCGGCTGACTAAACCATAGTCTTTATACAGACTAACGAGAACAAATTTCCTTACATAATCAAACAATGCCCACATTCAACTCTTATTGAAAAGCACAGTCTCCTCTTAAGTGCAACTTTGCATATGTTATATCTTATACTCGACTAACATTGCCTCCTCTAGTAAGAATTAGATAGTAATCCCATTTTATGGTCGATCTTTATTAAGTTTACATATAGCAACTAGCGCACATGATGGATAAGATATCGTCGTCATTTGCTTTATGATTTTAACGAATTATTATTTCATCCTCTTAATAGAATTCCGTCTTTGAAATGAAAGGTGTTTCTGAATTTTACGCATCTGATTCTCTTTATTTGATTTTTCTCTAGAAAAAATATCAAGTAGATTAGGCTGTTTTTATCGTACACAAGGAATATACCGCAACCAGTCTTGGTATTTTACTTGTGTTTTTTATCTATGAATGAGAAAAAAGTTGAACCAAAAACATTCATTCTGCTTAAATTTGGTGTTCTAACGTAGAAAGATTCATATGTGGCTGTAGATAAGCTTTTGTAAAAGGATCGGTTCCGTATATACGCGTCCGCCATTAGTGCTTACCTCCAGAGGTTGTGGTGGAGTTTTGATTCAATAAATAGTCATGGTGCAGTTTTAGAAAGTGTCCGCCATTATCTTTCAGCAGTTTCGTTTCGTGAGCTTAATTAAGAGCCACTGTCTCATGTGTTTTACGATAGTTAATTAATAAAAAAAAACTCTTTTTTGGTGAATTTTCTACCATTGTCGGAGTGAATAAATGTTACTATATCATAAGTGGCCATTTCCGCAAAATATTTCTTAGCTAGGTGTCTTAAAGAAATAAACAAATATTAACCCGGATTAGTTGTCTAAAAGTGTAATGCATAGGTGAAGTTTTTCTGCCCATCTTTTTCACGGGACCGTTAAAGTTACAATGCACCAGTGATAGGATCTGCATGGCCTTCTTCTTTGGCATCTTGTTTTGGTGCTTAGCCATTTTACCTTATGTATTAACGTCGCAGTTTGGGAACTTTCAAAGGTGTTTATACTTATTCCGTCAACCACTCTCGGCAACTTTTTGATATCTGGAAATAGACCCTCATGAGAAATCAATTAAAGGAATTATTTATTCAAAATCACATCAGACTAAAATATCGTTAATATATTGAAAAAAAAGACTTCGAAAAAAGTATAAACTGAAACCTTTTGCCCCTGAACTTGTCACAGTTTGACTTTATATAACTTTGTCTAAGCGTAGATATATATTAAACATTCTCTTGAGCAAGATGTTAAACGGCACCTATTTTGTCGTTACAAATACTTTTAATACACGAATGCGTAACAAATGTTTAAACTTTTTCGAGTAAAAAGATAAATAGATAAATATTTAAAAAACATTCTGAAAAAAGTATAAACTGAAACCTTTTGCCTCTGAACTTGTCACAGTTTGACTTTATATAATTTTGTCTAAGCGTAGATATATATTAAACATTCTCTTGAGCAAGATGTTAAACGGCACCAATTTTGTCGTTACAAACACTTTTAATACACGAATACGACACAAATGGTGAAACATTTTCGATATAAAAAATAAATAGATAAATATTAAAAAATGATCACTTTTTGAAAACTTTTTCTTTGTATTTTTTACAAATATTTTTACATGCTTATTTTAAGCCGCGCATGAATTAAAATTGGATGTTTCTCCTGTTTTGTGCACAATATTCTTTCTAATTTGCCGAACATATCTTTATGTTTTCCTTTTGCTTTGTTTCTTATTTTAATTAACAAACAAATAAAATAAATTAGCTTTATATGAATAAAAATGCGATGTATATTTATATATACGTATTTTAGAATGGGAATGCATAATTCAAATAAAAAATGATTTTAGTCTCCAATTCTCACCTATTTAGAGCATTATTTTTATTTATCCTGTACGACAAATATATTTTTCTTTGACATTTAAACATATTTAAAATGTGATTATTTACATGATTAAATTGTAAGCTCTACATGTTACATTTACATTCTGTCAATTTCATTGTACATACCTGAATATATATATACATACATATATATATATATATATATATATATATATATATATATATATATATGTATATACATATATTTACACATATATACTTAAATACATATATACATATATACATATACATATATATTCACTAATATATATATATATACATATATATATATATATATATTTATATATGACTATTTCATTTACTACCATAAAATTAATATACGAAAGTATAGATTTATGTGTAAACTTTAAGTATTTTTTCAAGAGTGCTCAATACGTAGGAAGAGCTAGTTAGTAAATACTAATATATACTATATTTATATATGTATATATTACACACACACACACCCACACATATATATATATATATATATATATATATATATATATATATATATAAACAGAATTAATCAAGAACTGAAAGGTTTTTACCATTATATAAAAAATACGGGATGTTGCAATATCTTTGATTAATAATTGACTATTCTTCCTAAAAGTAGTGTGGTTCCTTTTTTAAACGATGGTAATAAGAACAGAAGAATCGTGCTGTTGTCAACGAATCAGAAACCAAATTTGCTTCATAATCAATGAACTTTTTAGCATTCCAGCACAAAATTATTTCGTGTCAACGAAGATGTTTACATCTTTGCGTGCGAAATATTAAAGGCATGCCCCTGTACAGAATAGCAGCCCACTGACATTCCTCATATCGTGGACTTGTGTTAAATAGTTACCCATCGGAAACTTTTCTGAAATTAAACATGGCTCATACTGCATTTTAAATATTTAATAATAATCAAAATACACAGTTTTTTAAAGTTGTTTTACTTTGCGGATAACCCTTTATATTGTACATTACATTTAAAAAATCACGGGCTGATTATATGGGTTTAATACATATGATTCACGAGCTATGTTATATATCAGCAACTTCTAATTCAATGCATCTAATTATTATAAACAGTTGTTTTTATTATTAAAACTGGCGTGTTATAAATTTACTATATATCGGTTGCTGTACTCCATATCGTTAAGGTTCGTATCTTGTATAAGTATTTTTAATAGACAACAGAATGCATGCAAACACAGCAGCTTGCTAACGCAGCACATAAGTTAGCATATCTACATGAGATCCTCTTTTTAAACAACGTCTGATTTAAGTAGGCTCTAGACATTCACCCACAAAAGTACTAAATCACTTCCAAGCACAGAACCCCCGGTCTTCCTTATTATAAATCAATACGTCCCATTACGGCATAGCTATGTATAAGATGATTAAGCACGAGATTATGCATATTATTATCTAACGGGCTACACTTAAATATTTTAATGCTTGTGTTAAAGACGCGGTTTCACTCACTTAATTCATCTTGATTACACACACACACAGACACACCCACACAGACACACACACCAACACACACACACACACACACACACACACACACACACACATATATATATATATATATATATATATATATATATATATATATTGGGTATGCGGATATGCGTAATATACCTAAGAGATATGAACACCTCTGTCATGCATAGTTTAGGATCACCCTTGGGCAAGCTGTAGTACCTGTTATCCTCTTTCTAATGTTTGATTGAGGGTCCATATACTGCTGAGCATATGCATGCATGATCGTTCAGCGTATAGAATATGTATTGTATAAGCACACATCACTATACTCTATCGATGTTCAGATGCCTTGTAAATTGAAGTCATCTTTGTCCGTATATAAAAATACCTTTGACTATAATTGCATGGCGACGTAGGCAGACTTAACAAGCTGAAGCCTCTAGACATAATGCTGCACAAAGGTGGTAGAGTTTTATGTTAACATCGTTATTGTGCATCCAGTAATTCACAGGAGCTTATTACGCTGAAGACATCTGTGTCCTGCTACCCTACATTGGAGTGCACTGCTTACCCAGAATTCTAGGAAGATGCTAGAAAAGTACATGAAAAATGTTTCTGTCATTCTTTAGCTTGCTAGTTTACTGCAGCTTACGGTTGTTGACCATAGTAGGGACAGGACAATGAGTATAAACATAAACGCATATGTTAATGAACAGCTGACACCTGGCAGATTTCTAAACGGCTAGTAAGTAGGATAGATAACTACCTTGGTCTCTAAAGAGTCCAACGACTGAACATAGACTTGCATAGACGTGGCTTTCTGATGAGGATCGTTTAATTAGAATGCAGTCTTGATGTATCATTCTCTGGACAGAAAAACGTAAAGGAAAAAAACATGAAGCGGGTCGGATTTGACATTCGCTCATCTCTATTGATAAAAGATGGCCCATTTAACATGAATGACCGTATAATAAAACTATGCGTATCTTTGTATGTGGTCGACACATTTCCACAGTCCCTGTCCCAACTTAATCAGTAAGTGACGATGTTGTCATGCAGTTCAATGGGTGTGTCGGCAACCCCTTATTACTATTCTAAAAGAAGGAAACATTATAGTCACTAAAAAGACAATCACAAAGATGTATGCAGTGTCGCTGTGATATGTAGTGGTGTTTAGATCATTATAACAATAAGTGTGGCAAATTTAAGCTGCATGCCATTAACTAGAATCGTATGTCGGGCACAACAATTCTAAAGCGAATTAATGTTACACATAGCTCACACATAGGCGAGAGCAACATAACGCTTTTGACAAAATCCATTTTGATTTCATCTTCTAGTAACAACAAAATGGCCTGGATGTTCTCGGTAAAAAGAGGAATTACGGTGATTGGTTTGATGAGAATTATGGGAACATCTGTAAACTGCCGGAAAACAAAAATAATTTTTTAAAGTTTCTTTTAGATCCAGACATGACAAACATATATGAAGTCGTGATCTCAAACAAAGCACACACGGCTGCCATTCAGCCTGAAATACGGTCCCGTATCTCAGAAACCCAAGATACAGCTTCCCAACACAACTCGGAGAAACTCAGAAATGACTTCATATTATAATACAAAAACAAGTTCTACACTAGCTCACAAGGAGGAAATATACACAACAACAATAGATTGATGATGCATCATAACAGTAAAAGTTATAAGAAGATAAAATAGTGTGCTAAGACTCAATTCCAAATAAATATATTCAAAATGTAAAATGCAAAACTACGAACACAATTTTGAAAACACAATTGAAACTCGTTGATAGGTGGTTGAAGTTAAACCTAGAATTTTATTTCTTTTTTACTGATTATTGTTACCTTTGCATTACAGACAAGTATTCTGCAAAAATTAAAACTACTTTTGTGCAAGATTTATATATATATATATATATATATATATATATATATATATATATATATATATATATATATATATACCGTAACAAAAGTAATTTCCCTTTGTGATATATTTGTATTAGCAGTGGAAACAGCTGGACACTTAATGCCTGCTCCAGGCTTGATTACAGAATAAACTAACACGCAAAGATCTATCAACGTTACCTATAACTATTTGCTATGCTATTTTTCTATCTCCTTTTAACCTTTGTCTCTTTCTTCCTGTATAAGCGGTTTTAAAATTATATATATATATATATATACATATATACATATGTATATATATATATATATATATATATATATATATGTGCACACGTATATTTGTACGTTAGGGTATACAAGGGGATGTGTGCGTATGTACATAGAAATTATATGAGAGTAATCAAGGTTGGGTGTATTGGAAATGAATTATGTGAAATAAGAGAACAGAGGTAAATGTAAAAACGGATCAGATTTCAACAGGACAAGATTTATTATAATTTACAAGAATATATTTGAAAAGATTTACAACTAAGCCTGCGAGCACATGGACAAATATTAACGCAGCAAGGCATATATAAGAATATTTATAATACACATGGAAACATTTATCTGTATATATTACACACATGCGCGTATGCGTGCATGCACACAGAAAACCACATATAAAACGAGTGTATGTGTTTGTGAAGTTTTAGAGAGGCAAAAAATGGTAACGAAATAGAATATATGAAGAAAATATTTATTTCATCCTTCTAAGGCATTCGTTGTAAGAGGGTCTTCAAATAAAATTGTCGATTCCGTATTCTTCTATTTATTTCACTGGTAGTATTTACCCTGTCTGTCTTTGAGGAGGTAGGAATTTACAAGTCTAGTTTTGTTTACAGTTTTTCTCAAACTGGAATAATGGTGTCTGTTTGCGGAGTGCGTGGATATTCAATATCAGTAGTTTCGATGAATCTTTGAAAAAAGTTCAAAGGCAAAAGACCAAATAATGCAACGTATTTATATATTTGAACCCGAGATATTCAGGAAATATTGTAATAATATTATTATAGAACTTCAACCACATGTACGAACATACATCCGCACATTAATACAGAAATAAGAATGTAATTAACTACAAATATAATGATACCTACACACACACACATATATATATATATGCATATATATATACATGTATATGCTTGTGTGTTTGTGTGTGTATGTATGTGTATACTTGTAGGTATCATTATATTTGTGTTTATTTACATTCGTATTTCTGTATTAATGTGTAGATGTAGGTAGTGTCGACCACATACAGGGTTATATATATATATATATATATATATATATATATATATATATATATATATATATATATATATATATATATATATATAAAGGTATGAGAATACTGGAAATAGTATTCAGACGAGATAGAAAGATAAAAATGAAGAAACCGACATATATCGATAAACGGTTCGCTTTTATTGTAAGACTTCCTCTGAATGAACGAATTTAAGAAAATAAAATATCGGTAAATTATTTGAAAATGTGTTTTCTGTCAAGAACAATAAAAAGTCGTTGAAATATTTGCAATTATACTTCTGGTAAAAAGATTGAGTTTGTGTTATTTAAGAAGGAATTGGTCGTGGAAATTTAGGTTATATAATTATAACATATACATACATGCATTTACATATATACATATTCATATATATATATATATATATATATATATATATATATTTATATGTACATATATTATTTACTATACTAATTCTTAAATACCTACAGATACTACTTTCGGGAATCATCAGTGCAAGGTGTCACGATTTACGTCAGTCGAGAGATTGGTACGTCGGAAACAGAAGTCAGGTCTGGCTTCATTAGTATACTAAGTATACTAACAATTCGGCTACCGTCAACCGCGAGAGATACAGTTCAAATTAAATATTTATTCTAATAAAATGTGTTTAACGTCAGTTAGAGTGTGATGTAATCATTATATAAGTATTAGCACGTATGATCTAAGTTGGCTGACTTTATTGCAACTGAAAGTGTTTTGTATATATATATATATATATATATATATATATATATATATATATATATATATGTGTGTGTGTGTTCATACATACATACATACAAACACAACAAATTAAACTATTTATTTACAGCCTCTAAACATTTTATCAAGTATCAAACTATTTTTAGCTGCCTTCAGAAATATCTGAATAATATCCTTATCATAAGCAGAGAAACAAACTACATTACATTTGTCTGATGTTTGGCGATTTCTACCGTGTGTTTCTATTGGATTTGATTAACTTTGTGAATGAAAATCTTTTGTCAAAATCTCCACCCTCATGAACGCTTTATATTTAACTCAAGCGGCTGTATCTAATCCTTGTTTTGGATCACTTTCCTATGGTTTACTTTTAGGCAATGACACTGGCAGACAACAAATTTGTTGTCTGTATAGTATTGAGATAATCTGAATCATATTAGTTTTGTTCAATCTGGTCAGTGTTTTAGCTAGCGCCGCACACCATTTTTTACGATTTTGTTCTATGCATGTGTGAGGCAGTTTGGAAGAAGTTGGTCTCCTTTTTTTTGGATTTTTTTTTTAATAACAAAAAGTATTCTGATCTGGTAGTTATGTGTGATTATTTTTTTGAAAAATTAAAGTCATAAAAATCTGGAACGTTCCAGAAGTTGGTGCCCAGCATCCACGAAGAACTACAAATGTCTGTGAGAGAAATTGGTACCTTTGGAATTTATGGGCAGATACAAAATACTCATACCCCGGCATATCAAGCACAGCTTAATCAACCATATCCCCCGGGCTATGGACATGGATATTGATTGATTCACTTCCTTGTCTCAAGCGTTTCCAGATTGACCATTGAGTTTAACACATGCATTTTGTCGGCCCCTAAATATGTCAAGAGTTTAAAGACTCGTTTACTGAAGTAGGACTGGAAGTATAGAATGCAATGGTCCTGGGATTTAAACTAACATGTTAACATTGAATGAAAAAAAAAAATGAAATTACAAATGATAAAAGAGCTTGGATGAGAAGAATTCTCCTATTTATGAATTATGGAAGAAGACAAAATAAAAGAGGTAGGCATTAAGTAAATAACAATAAAAATACGTAAGAAACTACGTTGTCCCTTTTGAAACGCAAGCCCTATGGACTGTTAAAAAAAAGATTTTACAAGTGGATTGAGAAAATTGAGATTCCTTTAAATGCTTGTTTGTCTTCAGAAGACTAATTTATTTGGAACCGACAAAACATAACAAAATGTACTCGTAGCCGAGGAAAATAAAATGTTGATAACCAAAAACCATTAGTTCGCCCATCACTATAAAATCGAAAAAATATTACAGCGAATAGTGACAACAACAACTACAACGCCAACAACAACAATACTACTACTACTATTACTACTACTACTACTACTAGTAGTAGTAGTAGTAGTAGTAGTAGTAGTAGTAGTAATACTACCGATAATAATAATAATGAATTGAAAACGAGAATCACAAAATCCTACGGGACATTGACATAAATACGGATAAACCCTTTCAAGCACGAAAACCGGATATCGCAGTCATTAGCAAGAAGAAAATAGTCCTGCCAAATCGTAGACATTGTTGTTCCAGCTCACCACAGGATAAATATCAAATAAAAGGATAAACGGAGCAAATATATAGAGCTAGCCAGAGAGCTGAAAGGGACGTGGATGCTGAAAAAAATCAAGATAGTATCTATACTAGAAAAAATTCGAAACACTTTGGAAGAGAATGGGAGAAATTGGAATCAGGGGAATTGTTGGAAAGAATCAACGAATAACAATCATAAAACACAGCTGAAATATTAAGAATATCGCTGAAATGTGGACACTAATACATGAGACGCATACACGGGTAAGACGAGCTGCTGCAGAGAAAAAAAATCGAAATAATACATGGAACCAAAGCCATTGAAACTGCATATCAATAAGTTCTCCATCCCTATTCTCATTATCCAATGACCAGCTCCTCCGAGGAATGATGTAAAATAGTCGGGAACGTTCAAAACATATGGAAAAATGTATAGATAATGCTGACCAGACCTCCACTGAACTAATTCAAAAAGAACTGGTACGTTGGGGAGGCTTATTGCCATTCAAATTCCTGTGGATATCAATTGCTGTTGCTAGCGAGAAATCAAGAGAAAGCTGCTGTTGCTACAATGAAAATCCATTTGCAACTGTTATTGAAAGTTGTGGATTGTATTGGAAACTTAGGGAGATTTGTTGTCACTAAGCTTCCAAGAAACACTACCGGTTGTTCCCAACGAGAAATGCTTTGTGGAAGCTCCTTGTAAGACAATAATAATAATAATAATAATAATAATAATAATAATAATAATAATAATAATAATAATAAGTTTTTTATTTGTATGTATATATATATATATATATATATATATATATATATATATATATTCATTTATTTATTTATATATACGACGTTTTTTTATGTTTAGAACGCTTGCTATATTATTAATTAAATTATGTACCTCAGCTAAAATTCTGTCAAAAATTACAACCTGTCTAGTCAACCAAAGCTGTGTCGTCATTTTCAACTCACCAGTGTGGTAAGATGTAGACAGTTTATCAACGCCATGATTTGAAGTCGTAAATGTAAATATAGCAATTAGTATTTCTCCTAAATATTCTATGTGGACTGTCTAGTTTCCTCTTTTTAAACTATTCTTTCATATAATGATATATTTATATATATGTATATAAAATATATTTTAGTCATCGACATACAGACCTGTTTCGTTGTTTCACAACTCATCAGTGCCGCTAGACTAACACCTCTCCCAAGCCGATGATCGAACCTAGAACCGTCGTGATGACAGTCGGCAGTCCTACCCCCTGACTACGGAATCGGTGGCCGAAATTAAACTATCCGAATGTCTATTTAAATAAACATCCGTCCGCCACTCGTAGAGGGCTCAAACGTTTTGTTTGTAAACAAATCGCGAGCTTCGCATTATTTCAGCTAAATTAAGTAGCGAGTAAGATAATTTACGAGAGTGCTCTACCGAAGAGGGGAGCCTTTATAAAATATATTTTAGTCATCGACATACAGACCTGTTTCGTTGTTTCACAACTCATCAGTGCCGCTAGACTAACACCTCTCCCAAGCCGAGGATCGAACCTAGAACCGTCGTGATGACAGTCGGCAGTCCTACCCCCTGACTACGGAATCGGTGGCCGAAATTAAACTATCCGAATGTCTATTTAAATAAACATCCGTCCGCCACTCGTAGAGGGCTCAGACGTTTTGTTTGTAAACAAATCGCGAGCTTCGCATTACTTCAGCTAAATTAAGTAGCGAGTAAGATAATTTACGAGAGTGCTCTACCGAAGAGGGGAGCTTTATAAAATATATTTTAGTCATCGACATACAGACCTGTTTCGTTGTTTCACAACTCATCAGTGCCGCTAGACTAACACCTCTCCCATATATATATATATATATATATATATATATATATATATATATATATATGTATATATATATATGTGTTTATATATATGTATACATACATATATATATAAACATATATATATATATATATATATATATATATATATATATATATATATATATATATTTATATTAGATACCGTTATTTTGTAAAAATATGCATACATATGTACAGAAAAACACTCATAGATGTTTTGGTGTTTAACATTTCTGACATTGGATAGACGCAAATATGTAAAGTCTCATGTTATTGTCTCAGTACGCAAGGACTCGTATACAGTGGTTTACTACTTAGAAAATTATTTGTAAAGTGATATTTTCCTGAAAGTTGAAGGTACAGTCGTCGGCGAAAGTGACGGAAAGTACGATAACGACTTGCTTTCCTTTTGAAGTAAATAATGGAGTTAATTCGAAATACCCTGACGATTCCCGAGTTCAACAGAAATAGAGTTCGACGAGCTACAACTGAAGTAGGTCGGATGTTTCATCTTTAGCTCAGATGTGGAAATACCACCACGAGAAGAACAGTGGTACGATGAATCCGAATAATAGAACTAACTAATCTTAATTTCAAAATGCAAGAAACGAAATTATTTCAGATTGAAAAACGTGAAATTTTATCGTCAGAATCCCCCTGTATGATCTAATGCATTAACAGAGATACAGTCCGGAATATTCTATTAACCCATGCTAATGTTTAAAATGGAAGTTTCGTCGTCAAACTTACACACAGACACACACGTATATTCATATACGCGGAAATGTGATCGGCTTGGTGCTTACCGACAACTTCATTTGCCAACTTATCTTCTGGGTTTTATAATTTATGTCTACTTCATGATAGGCCATAAAGAAACCCCCAGACATCATGCATCTTGGCGAGTCTCGTTTGTCAGCACCGCTCAGGCGGCTCAATCTGTTTTACCTCCCATGCCCGCCGGAACGAATTTAACCGGACCCTCCTCCTCCCGCCCCCGGATATTTATGCCTCAGAATCGGACACGACGGATAAACTTAAATGGTGAAGAATCCATCGCAAGGAAATCACAAGTTGACGGCCGGCACTGGGCGATTCACACCTTTTTCAAAGACATTAGTTATCATTGATTTACATTGTGTGAAGTCTTTTATAGATGTCAATACACTTGGCCTTTTTAGAACGAAGGTAATTTAACTAATACTCCTTTCACCAACTGAGTTTTCTTTTAAGATTTCAATAATAATTGATGGGAGTAATAAGGCCGAACGTTCTTATATAGGATCGAGCACTTTAATTTTAATGTGTATTCATTATTAAGCTAAAAATATACAAGCTAAGCCAAAGTTTAATTAGAGGTCAGATATTATATGTATATTTATAGTTACTTTGAAACATGTTTTCTTTTAAAAAACCCTAACACTTTACAAGAATATAAAAATTAGCTAAAAAAAAATGTAAAGTGTTATTCGCATTCTATTTTTCCCTATGTTTCAGCTGTATCTTGTCAAACTTGGGAAACTTTCCGAAAAACTAAGAAATTATTTGGCCTAAACTGGGAATCGGTACGAAATTTCAAATAACACTGTTTAATTAATTCACGAATGACCGAGTGTATTTTTAAGTAATTAGCTATTGTGTCCTTAGTATTATCCTTACAAAACATGAACCATTTAAGCTTTATAACATATTATTACTGTTTTTTCTACGCCACAATGCGTGCACTAATTGTCCAAACATCTTTAAATGCGTACATCGTATGTCCAACATTGATTAAGTGTTGTTTTTGAACTGATTTCTTATTTAAAATATTGTTTTCGATTTAAGATTACTATATCTTATTGTTTTTCACAAAAAATGGAAACACAACTACAGAAAATAAGTGCTGCATTATTTGGATGTTTGGGACAAATATCTCCATTTTTTCACAAAACGTTTTTACCGAAGTAACTTCTATTTTCACATGCATCTTTCTGTTACCCGTACACAACTAGGACAGTTTGCTTTTACTTCACCGGAGATGATCACAAGGACCTGTGGTGTAAAGGATAAGAGGGCTAATCATAATAAGTTCTATATGAACGTCTTCTGAAGTTTTAAAGTTACACCATAAATGCGGATAATATTATGAATAAAGTTAGAAACGATAACATCCTTCCCTGTAATTGTTGACAACAAGCCATGCTTTTTAATTGACTGAAGTATTCCTACATATTTCCGAGTTCTATAAGTTGCAGCTCAACATTAATGCACATATCATTGACCGAAATATTGTGATGATAACATCCAAGATAGATACAGTAGTATGAATAATATAGTAAAAAAACAATATCCTTCGTTCATCTTACATCCGAATAATAATGAATCAATATTGAACTAAAAATAATCGCGGTATAAAAATTGAAGGAATGTTATTCAAACATTAATTAATAATATTCTATTACTAATCAAGTAAACCTCTTCACTATAAAAGTTACAATTTATAGAGTTACATAATTTTATTATTACAAATATTATGGTTTTATTTTATTGTTTTTTTCTTAAATGATTTAAGTCTGTAAAATGAACCATAATAACTGTATATTTTCCTCTGGAAATTAAAAATATTATGTCTTAGGAAAATTCCGTTAGGTGATATAAGCAAAATATGTTGTGTTTTATTATACAAAGGATGCATATTAATATACCAGCGTGTAAGAGTTACTTGCTTAAACTAATTCATAATGTATTTATTATACATAATTAATGTTGGAAAATACCAATAACAAAAAGATGAAAGCAATTATATATTGCTGTAAAAATGTTTTATGCATGCTTGCGGTTATGTCTTAATTGTTTTATTCTCCTTTTCACAGGTATTTTGCCGTTGATCTATATTGCTGCATCGTCTAGAGTTTGGTTATATACTTTCTAACTCACTCGCATAAAACGCATGTCTGCAAACACAATGGGCACTTGTTAACGGTTTCAATGGTTTCATTAAAAGCAGAAGGCTTGTTCACGAGCGTAGAGACGAAAAGCTGATGTATTTCCCCCCTAAATTAATATTTTCTTAATAAATTGATTTACTTTAAATTGATCGACACACAAGCATGTCTCAATGAAATACTTCATATTTTTTTATTTCGTATTATTTGGATTCATCGGATTACTTTACCAATATTGATTGTCATTTTCACAACGTTTCAGCTGATGTAATTTCCGACCTTCTTCAGTTGTATCTTTTCAACAAGGGAATGTTTCTGTTTAATTCGGGAATTTGGAATTAATTCCGAACGGACCCCTTTGTTTATTTAATGAGTGTAGAATGCTTAGGTTCAGTAAGCCAATATCTGGATAGAGGTCCTAAGTAATTTACAAGTGTATTTTTCGTTCGCCACACAGATATAGATCCTTCAACCTTCAAGAGAATATCACATTTACACTTGATTTTTTCAAATCTTCCAACCAGTCCACCACATTTCCTTGCGTTCCCCAGATTACCAGAGACATTTCCGAGTTTGACAAGGTGCACCAAAAGGATATTGGAATTTACATTGACTACAATATTGTGAAAAATGATACTCAAAGTTAGAACAATAGTTCGATGAATTGAAATAATACGAATAACGAATTCTTATCTAAAAAAAAAAAAAAATCAGAAACCTAGATTTATTTTATTGTTAACGTCTTCTTCGGGTCGTTCCTGCCCCCCACATCGTGCTTCTAAACTCGCATCGCCTGAACACGTTATGTTCTAATGTAATATGACTAACACTTGCTTCTTGCGTATTTTTTCTAGGGAGCACTTAATTTACGCTGTGTTCCCTTGGTGTAATTCTGTTACGGCCTGGTTTACATTATTTGTACTTGATATACATTATTTGTACTTGATTAAACTGTCCGAATTGGTTTTGAGACCACCTCCTAATCAACTCCGCCAGAGCGCTGATCAGGAATCACGTTGGACATTCTTGTATTTAAAATAATTCAGAGAACAATGGTTGACACATGCACAATTATAAGACTCGTTTCGAAAACCCCCTCCTTAATATGAAACAGGATTTCTACACGAAATTTTGAAACATTTTTCCAATTATTCAATATTATTTGTTCATAAGACCCGCCTTTCATACGCTCGCTAGTTTGTGCGTGTATGATGTGTATGACAAAAGTTTTAAAAAGAAATCTATACACACATACACCCCTCCTTTATATAATATACTAGCTTGACTAACCGGCGTTGCTCGGGACTATATAAAACAATGAGCCAAACGATTTTTGGAGTATGTCTTAGCAGGGTTTAAAAATTATTACGTAAATGCATTGATGCCGTTAGTGATATAGTTAATTCTTTATTCGGTATAAGATTTGACGTTACTGTGTTTCTGTTCTTTTCCTACTACTGATATAATAGTTATATGAAAATTATGTCATTTTTCGGAAGATAACAAAGCGGATTTTCTAAATTCATACATACATTGAGAATCTTCGTAATTAAGCAACCCTTACATTACTATAAATTATATATTCCTGTGTTGTTTCCTTACCAACTACCGAGACTATAATTTTAAGTGAAATGATAACATTTATGGGACATAACTCAGCATGTTTTCTATTTAATTACATAAATACATTGATATGAATAGTTAGTAGACAACCCTTGCTTCGCCATGAGCTTCAACTTTGATGCAGTTGTTTCCCTCCCTACGACCGACATTATTATAGTAGGAGAAATTATGTTATTCCCGGAATATGATTCCGCATGTATTTAAATTTTTGGAATATGACATCATGGTAAACTTTTTTATGCCCTTAAACAAGAAATTACTCCTTTCAGTACAACCTTAAAAAGAATGTTAGGTAATCCTTTGAGACCTCAATTCAACTTTTAGAATCAACATATTCATACTTCTTTCTACCACCATCACCGTGACGGTATTTTCGGATGATAACATTGAAAATTCAGGAAATTACGGATCACTCCCAACAGAAACTGGTCCAGTTGTTCTTTACAGACCAACAAACAATAATTTGGGCAACATACGTGATTTTTTTTTAAATATAACATCTTTGTTCCGTGTTGACTGCGTAACAATTGATTGATCAATTTTTGGGACGTTTTGGAATGTGAACAATAAGCATCAACACTTATTTGATCAATGTACGTGATTTTTGGAATATGACAAAAAGGCACAATAATTAATTGATTATTATACGGAGTGTTCAAAATAGGACGTCCTGGTTCAATATCGATTTCGTAACATTTAATTGGTGTGTTTACTGGATTTTTGTAAAGCTTATCCTGATAAAGCTTGTTAGCATGCAAACCCGCAAGTACTAAAAAAATAAAAAATAAAATAATAATTGTGGGTTGGCCATGTCTATAGGGGATACATAGGTAAACATATAAAATATCTAAACAAACAATATTGCAGAATTTTACTCGGATTACCGGCATATCCCGGCAATCATCGGAGTAAACAACGCGAATTGACACAATCAGACAGTCCGAAAAAATAAAAATACACTAAATAAAAATAACAAACCCGTATCGTATCCGGACTGAATATTTTTTTTCCAATATTTGTATCCTTGCGATTTACTCATCCACATTTTTTTTAAATAAAAGATGAATGTGTTATTTTAACTGTAAATTATTAGTTGTAAGTAGAGTTTAATTTGTTTTTGGCATCACTGACTTTTTGTAAAGATAAAAAAAAGTGTTTATGAAAATGTTAACTTGTTACGTAAGCGAGCGACTGAGGAAGAGAAAAATATTGTTTTTTTTATCTTCTAAGCGAGTGAGAAAAAGAACGAGAGGATGAAAGGTGGCAATGTCTTTCGAAAAGAAGAAGATCAAAATGGAAAATATCTAAATAAGTAATCCCGCAGAATTTGATCCGGATTTTCGGGATATCTCGTCAATCATGGATCGGGCGCGACCAGCAATAATCGGATTATAGCGAGCGCAGTAACAGACTCAAACTAATTTCTAAACAAGCAAGCAAATCGTAAAAAAATAGATATACTCTTAATAAAAAATTTTAAAAATCGAGGTTATAATGACTGAAAATAAATGTTTGTTTATTGTATTTCAGTATTTGGTTTTGTTTTTTCTAAATTATTAATCAAACACTTTCAAGAAAAGTTGAATGCTTTATTTTTAACCGAAAATTTTTAGATGTAAGTGCACTAATTTATTTAACGACGACTTTTTTTCCCAAAAAATGAATGATTATTTTTAACTGTATATAGTTAGATGTAAGTAGAGGTTTTATTTTTTTTAAAGATTTTTATCATTGTTTTTTTAACCCACATATTATTTTTTTTAAGAAGGTGAATGAGCGAGAGAGAGAAAGAGAGAGAAAGAGAGAGAATGAGATGGAGGGCGAGAAGAGAGAAAGAGAGAAGTAAACGTTTGATTTTGTCTTTGAAGCGAGAGCCAGATAGAGAGGGAGAGGGAGAAAGAGATAGTAGGAGATAGAGAGAGATGGGGTTAAGAAGAAAATATAAAGCGAGAGAATCCATTAGATCGCGCAGGTATAAATAACGAATATATAAACTAATCACCAACAAATAAACGTAACTATGTTTGTAAAAAGTAGAAGTCATTACGAAAGGAAAGGTACAAGTTAGCTAGCGAGCAATTAATTCATAGGGTGCAATTAGGTATTTTTGCGACGCCATATTCGAATGGGATATTAGCTGTCGCTTAGCATCCTAATACTGGTATTCATATAGAAATGGCCAGAGATCATCCAATTAGAAAGGGTGACATTATTCTAGGAAGACATTATTTTTTTTTAATGTAAAATGTAAAGATTATATTATGGCAATGAGTATATGATTCAGTTACGAAGGGTAACCCCCATATATTTCTCAAGTATAAAATAGCTCTGGAGGATAACTGGGAGTGTTAGGTGTACTTATTTATAGCGGTAGGAGTAGTTACTTAGAAGGTAACTTGGAGCTACTTACTCTTATTGGTTGCGATTGTGACGGTGTTTCTTCAAGGATGTAAAGTAGAATTTTAATATAATGACTAAATATTTCTGAAATGGCGTTTTAAATTACATAAAATAATGGCTAATATTCTACACATAATAAAATTGTATGTGACATCCGTTATTGGGAATCTACGGTTCTTTGCTCTAGAGGTGAACTTCTACAATCAAAATATTATATTGGAGATAAGTACCAACCATTATTTGAACAATTTTCCTGAATGGTAGAAGGTGATGAATAATGTAACATGAATATCAACGAGATATCGCATTCTAACTAATAATAAATCAATTACTTGATCTAGGCATGTAACATTTGAAATATGATAAATAAGCATTAAATATTAATTGATCAATGTAATTTATTTTTGGCAATATGACAAATAACTACGAAAAAATAATAAATCAGTATGCATAATTTTTTGAATAAAACACTATTTTCCAATGTCAACCATTTAACAAATAATTGATCAACTTACGTGTTATTTTGGAATATGACAAATCGGCAGTAAACATTACACGATCAAATGTTTGGGAATATTACAAATAAGCACTAAAAATTATTTGAACAATTAACGTGATTTTTGGAATATAACAAATAATCACTTAACAATACTTTACCAATGTACATTTTTTTCGGAATATGACAAATAACCACTGAACAGTACTTGATACATTTATATAATTTTCAAAGTATCACAGGTAAGCATAACATTTTTTAATCAATGTACGGAATTTTAAGAATATGACAAATAAAGAGGTACATATTACTTAATCAATCTACGAGACTTTTGAAATATGACTAATATATATTGAATATTACTGTATTAATGTACACCACTTTTAGAATATGGCAAATAAGAAAGAAGTATTACTTTAAAGATTTACGTGAATTTTAGAATATGAAAATAAGCACAAAACATAAGTAGATCAATCACTTTCTTTTTGGAATATGCTAAATACCACACAAAATTACTTGATCAATTTTCGTGAACTTTGGAATGTTAAATTAGCACTAGACATTACTTGATCAATCTATGTGATTTTAGGAATATGACATATAAGCACTAAACATTACTTGATCGATTTATGTGATGCTAAGAATTTCACAAATAAGCCCTAACCACCAATTTATCAATGTAGGTTATTTTTAAAACATGATATTATGAGGTAACAAATGATGTCAAAATTAAGCTGATTTTTAGAATATCATAAGTAAGCATTAAAAATTAATTAATCAATGCGCGTGATATACGGCTGGTATCATATTGTAGTTAAACATAATTAACAATCTAATACTCAATCCTCGTCCGCTTTAAAATAATATTCATCGTTTTTGTGTTAAAAATATGCAGACAGGAAATGTGCATTAGAGGAGCAATACTGTTTGTAAATTTCATAATTAAAATTAACTTCATATTTGTGCACCTTACTTTACAACGAACAAAGGAAGAAAAATATTAAAATTTTGTTAGTTCATAAAATGAGACTTTCATTAAATGAAAGGCATGGCAGGAAACGGTCAACATGATTAATCCACAGATACTCGGTGACCATTGTGAGTAGGGCTTTAGTTTAATTAAATTCTTTAAAACCATGCACAGGCGAATGTCAAGTTAATATGATTGAAAATGATAAGAGATTCGATATTTTTCAAGTTAATTTTTTGACACTCGTAAATAGGCATATGTATGTATATATATATATATATATATATATATATATATATATATATATATATATATATATAAATATATATATATATATATTATAAAGCTATTATATTATATATTATATTATATTATAAAGCTATAAATATATATATATATATATATATATATATATATATTATAAAGCTGATCGAAAAGGCTCCTATATGGTTGACTACTATAGAAAACTTATCATATATAATAATAGAAGCTGCATCGCGACACAGGAATGGGTATGTTTGATCTGGCATAACGATGATTAATTAAAATTGTGGGGTCTGCGTACGCGCCTGTTCCACAAAGTATGGAAATAAAAAAAAAATAAAATTAAAAAAAAAACGTTTGCAAGTGTTTTTGATATAGATGTACATAATAATACTTTGATAAGTACGTTCTAACTTAAATAGGGATGGTATAATAAAATTGTTGGATCTGCGTTCGCGCCTGGCCTCCATAGAATGGAAATAGGCACACTCTTTAATGAAGACGTTTCATATCTATCTGCGTAACTATACTTTAATAATTATGTTTCGGTTTGAAGAAATATGGTATGATTAATTTATGGGGTGTTCGTTCGCGCCTGACCTCCATAGAATGGAAATATATCACAAAGTTCAACAAGGTTTCTTTAATATATATTCACAGAATATTGTGATAAGTGTTTCAGTGTGAGCAGGTATGATATAATAGATTATGGGGTTTATCTAATTTATCTTTACTTTCATCATATTTTGCTTTGGTTTTGATACCCCAAAATTCGAAGCTATCTCTTTATAACCCATCCTTTTCAGAACTTATCATACTTTCATAAATCAGAGTCCATTTTCTGTAGGCTGCTTTTGAACCCAGTTAACGACGGGTACATTTGATAGTATATATATATATATATATATATATATATATATATATATATATATATATATATATATATACATAACTACAGCTAGCAGGAAATCATGCCTAAATGAAATCGAAGCCAATTGAAATCATGTATATATATATATATATATATATATATATATATATATATAAATATATATATGTGCGTGTGTGCGTGTGTGTCTGTATATATATATATATATATATATATATATATATATATATATATATATTAGAGAAATAGGATACACAATCCATATTAAGAGAGAGACAAATACACAAAAACACCGACACACACATCCGTATGCACAGACACACACATACACGGATACACACACATGCACTGACACAACGCACACACTCACACACACACACATATATATTTATATATATATTCTTAAATTGTTGATTATTTGGGTATTTAGAGGATGTGTGTGCTATTATGTTATCTCTGCATTATTTCACGTCGTCCAGGTATTCTACTTACTACTGGACAAGCAGTGTTGATTCAGGGCATGTGTGCTTGGGTATTTCGCAATACTTCTCTCAAAATTATAAAAGAAGCTACCCTTACAGAAAGCATCCGTTGTATTTCGAGATAGGACAGGGGCAAGTAACGATGGTCCGTCTCAGATAGAGTAAAGCTAATTCCTGAACGGGACACTCTTGCAATATGCTTAATGTTCGTTCATATTTAATTGCTTACGCTTGGTTTGTAAATATGTATTTACAATAAAGGTATATAAATACCTACGCAAGAAAACAATTAATCATAAATAGCATATTGCTATATATTTACATATCTATCAATTTTATTGTCCTAGGCAACCA
This sequence comes from Euprymna scolopes, assembly GCF_053919585.1. NCBI lineage: Eukaryota > Metazoa > Mollusca > Cephalopoda > Sepiida > Sepiolidae > Euprymna > Euprymna scolopes. Next base: position 104,608,116 of record NC_136490.1, read on the forward strand.
TATACGCTTTTAAAATTAATAAGCATATTCGCAGGCGTTGTTTGAAATAATTTAACATTCAAAATATATGATGTTATTATGTTAATGAAATTATGCCTTTATATTGCTGCATAACGAGTCTCTACTATCACTGAGAGTTTTTCACTACAAAGTTTATCCTTGAAATAATATAGTGGAAATGTATACTTTTTTTGCGATATATTTTTTTATTTGTTTATTCATGAAACCAGAACAAGATTTGCTTATATTTGTTGTATTGTTACAGTTAAAATAATTTATATTTTAACATATTTTGATAATTATTTTTTACTAAATGTCTACTGTTATGATTATATTTCAATCGAATGTTTTATCATTCACATAAGGTTCCACTACTTTTTTTTAGGGGGAGGGTCGTTCGAAAAGTAAAGTCCCGTGTCGTTTAACCCAAAAAGTTGAAGAGCTAGACAAAAGGAAATGGTGTCTTTAAAACAAGCTATCTTTTGTAACCTTTAACTTATTTTTCAACAACATCATTAAAATTATCAAATATGACCAGCCATTTCTATCTAAAGCGGTCTGTGTGATACGAGAGTCGGTCCAAAAGTAAACCCTCTTATTTTTTTAAAAACTTAAACAGCTTAAGAGCTACGTAGATGATGGTAATACGATAAATGCGAGTGACATTTTGGGATTCAGAATTTATTTTCCACATGATCTAGATACTTTTCTGTCAGAAAATTAATGGTAAATCTTTGTTCCGGCCATTCATCCATGCCAGCTGTTATTTTCGAAGACTCTGTCACCGTCAATATCTGTAACATAGACATATATATATATATATTTTATTACACATTCGATCTGGTATATTTTTACTACATGACATCTACTGGATTGTGTTTTGTAAAACAAGGCCGATAGTCATTACTCGCGTGCTCTCGTGTAATGAATGAATGCGTGAATGTAGGATTGACATGAAATTCTTAATGATAAACTAAAATGACCGAAAAATTGGCTGAAATGACTTAAATAAATAAAAAGTAAATGACTTAAAATGACTTCAATGAAGTCAAGGATGAATTGAATGACCTTACGAATGACTTGAATGCTTAAAAAATAAGTGGAATCTTTCAAAAACAACTTGAATGATCTGGAGAATGACTCGAATTGCTTTGAGACTGACTGGTTGTAAAGTGGGGTATCATTTTACATTAAATTTATAAAGAAAATTGACTCCCACTTTATATCACAAATGAACAAACATAAGTACAGCATGTAGTAAGAAGAGATACTACACTTTGATCTTGGGTAAAAGGCCAAGAAAAGGGTATTTATTTGTTTCCCCATAGAGCAAATAAGGCACAAGGCCGATTTTTAATGTGATGATTGAATGGGAACCGGGGATCAACTCCCCGGGGTATAGGAGCTGGATAGTTACAATTAGTATGAAAGGTTGCCCCTACATTGACCAACGTCTTATACGTGGGGTTGCCCCTACACATGGCTTGCAGCATCTGTCGGAGTAGGCCAAGAAAAGGGTATGTATTTGCTGGCCCACATATGATCTTTGCTTGCAGTATCTGCCGGAGTAGATTGTGTTTATTTGCTCCCCCACCAAGCAAATTAGCCACAAGGCCGATTTTTTATGTGAGGAGCAACGGGGAAATGGGGGGCCAACTCCCCGCGGAGTAGGGGAGCTGAATAGTGACAATTGGAATTAAGGGTTTCCCCTACATTGACCAAGTTCTTATATGTGGTGTTGATATTTATTTGCTCCCCCACCGGGCAAATTAGGCACAAGGCAGATTTTTAATGTGAGGCGTGAAGGGGAAATGGGGGCAGACTCCCCGGAGAGTAGGGGAGCTGGATAGTGATAATTAGTTTGAAGGGTTGCCCCTACATTAACCAAGATCTTATTTGTGGGGTTGCCCCCACATATGGTCTTTGCTTGCAGTATATGCCGGAAGAGATACTACACTTTCACATATAAACTCCTTTATTCATCTTAAAGATACAGTGAAAATCAACAATGTACAAAAAACTCAGGCACATGGCCAACTCCACAGGGGGGGGGGTGTTGGGGTCGTTGGTCATCTTTGTCTAAACAAAATCAAAAGTTTCTCCCAGCCGGTATCTTCTTTCACCATGATACCGCATTCCCCCTTTCATTCTGGCTTACTTAATTCCCAATTTTTAAAACATTTTTTATTAACGTGTAAAAACAAAAAAAGATAACTATAAAATGGTACAATAATTCATTTGTGTCGAGGGCAGAGGAAGAAAAAGAAAGGGTGATTAGTAGGACCCTCCCAACACCGTCTGGTTGATAAACTTCCCGTTCCACTAGGTTTGTAAAAGAAATCTCGCTTCTGCAGGGCAGTCTCTAAGTTGGGATACCCTCTAGATGCGGGTGAATGGAGAAAAGAAAATGCTGTGGGTAAGAAATGGGGGTTAGTTTGTATTTCTTTCTTTCCAAGATGGGTGAAATTTAGAGAAAGGGGTGAAAACAAAAATTACAAGTAGGAGGGGGTGGTGATCTTGGAGGCTTCATAATCGGGGAGGGATGGAACACACACTCAGCTAGCTGAGAGGCTACTTGTTTAATTTTACTTTACGGAACTGCACGTTCACCACCTAGGCGGGGAACACGTATTCAAATTTGGCTCTTCTTCGTACAGAAAGACTTGCTACATCTATCCTTCTTTTGTCAAATGCCGCGCGATGCAGCCTTCTTCTATCGCATCTGATCTTCACCGGTAGTTGGGGTTTAAAGAAAGCCATCAGATCCTGATCAGAAAAGACACCCCCAGCAACCTTGCAGACGCGACGTCCAAATCACCATTCTAGCCATGGCCAGGATCGTAACGTAGGCCATTTGATTTTCCCTGTTCCACGGCGGTCTCACGTTGTCCCCGACACTGGATACGGTAATTGGGCGAGGATGCTCAGGATCGATGCGAACCCTCACCTCGCTGACATACAACCAGTACATGACGAGTTCGCGGCAATCGAAGAAAGCGTGATCAGTCGTTTCTACGGTCATTGTCCCACAACGGGAACAATCAGGTCACTCTAAAAACCCGGAACTGCATTGTATGTTGTTCAGTGGAATTGCATTTCGGGCCAATCGCCAGGTCAGAGAGAATTCCGAATTGTTCAGATAACTCGAAACTGGTACCCAGCTCCACGCAGAGCGGATCTCACTCAACTGCCAACCCAAACGCGCGCATAGAGGGTCGTTGGCGGCCCCTTCACTAGATCCCTTTGGAGTTCCCTACGGGTAGCAGTCATAAGGTCGCGGGACCTTGGCAGTCGTTTTAGCGCGGCTCGGCATGTAGGCATATTCTCCCCGCGGCCTGCGACGCCTCTCGATAGAAGGTTCGAGAAGGCGGCAGTAACCACGGGGTGCTAGGGTTGGTCATCTTGCATATAGTGGCTCAAGAAGTTGTGAAGCACTTCAACTCCGGCATTCCCAAGCCTCCCTCACAAGGACGTTGAATACAGACCTGTCTGGTCACCCAGTGCCTTCCTCTGTCCCAAAGAAGCGAGGACAAGAGTTTGACGAGACCTGTTAGGTGTTGTGCAGGCAGGGGAAGTACGGCCAGTCGGTAAAGGATGAAAGGAAAGACGTAAGTGGCGCCCACCTCAGCTCCACCTTTTAAGGAACTTTTTCTGGGAAGCCACGAATTGACTGCAGCGTCCACCTTTGACCGTACCTCAAACCAATTTTTGCAAGCTGGAGACCCGGTTCGAACCACACGCCGAGGATCCGAACCGGGTCATCCGTCCAGCTGAAGGGCGCCGGGAGATGGTCGTTGCCACTCCAGGCACTCAAACGCAGTCTTGCCAGCTTGCTGCGTTTCATCTTGGTCCCTGTAATTCTTTCCTACACAGCGAGCGCCTCCGACACGATCTCGATGTCTCTGAAGCTCGAGACAAATCACGTGACATCATTGGCGAACGTGGATACCTTGGCGGCTGAGCCACAGGGTATTGCAATTCCACGCAGCGCTGAATTTGCCTCCCCACGTCTCAGTTTGCGGATTAGGGGCTAACAAGCCAGGGCATAGAGCAGGAGCGACAACGGGCAACCCTGACAAACCGACCGAGAGATAACAAAGGGTTTCGAGCGCTTTCCGTTACTTGAAACACGGCTGTGGCCTGTCGATATATCACAGAGATCCACTTGCAGAAGTCCGGTTTACAAACGGCGGCCTCTAAGACAGATGCCAAGAAACGATGGTTGACCCTTGCGAAAAATTTGGACTGATCTAAGTTGATCAGCGCAGCTTCCGTGTCGTCATCTATCCCTCCCTCAAGGATCCTGCGTATCAGGTGCAAGTTGTTAAGAGTCGATCTTCCCTTCACAGCGTATTTCTGTTCCGGTTCAACCAACTCGACGATAAAAATCTGCAGCCGATTCGACAGGACCTTGGCCAAAATCTTCAACTCTGTGTTAAGCAGAGTGATGGGCCTATAAACGTCTAACTCTTCCCCGCCATGCCCGTCACCTTTTCTCAGCAATGTGATCACTCCCTTGGTGACTTGCCCCGGGGTTGATCCCTGAACAAACCAATCGTTGAACACATACGTCAGAAGAGGCAGAAACATGGGGGACAGCCTCAAATACAGTTCGTATGGCAGACCATAAAGTCCCGACGATCTATCACAGCTGACCTACTTCAGCGCAGTAAAAAAAAAACGCTCCGTCACCCGGCCCTCGCAACTAGCCGCTCTAGCCGCCTCGAGACGGGGAGAGTCAGCCAAATAGTCGATAAACTCAAGGACCGGAAGATCGGGCTGCTGCGTAAAACGCACCTCGAAATATTCTCGAAACCCTTCGCAGATCTCCCGAGTCGAGTCCAGGGTGCGTCCCTCCAAATGTCTTACCTTTGCAATGTACTTGCCCGAGCCATGCCTAGAAATGTCAAGATGCTCGTCAGTGTTAGAGTTGATTGCCCATTGCCTATCTTTCTAAGCCTTGATTTGACTACTTGACCTTCATAACGCTCGCTATTCTCACGCAGAAGGTCCTGCTTAGCTAGTACCTGGCTAACGCTATCACTCTCCCATGTAGCCAGGGCTAGTTTCTGCTCTAGCTTCTTCTTCGTATTGGCCTTATCTAGTGCGAAGCGCTGGGCATACGTGACAGAGAAGGTTCTAATTTTGGCTTTTAGACCTACCCACAACTTACTCCCGGTTACCGCCCTCACAAAAGCATTTTGAATTAATTCTGTTAGACTTTCTTGGATGTATTGTCTCTCCAGATAGGAGGTGTTTAACTTCTAGTGAGCCACTAACTTAGGCCTATTTCCTAGCTTCAGCCGGGCCATAACTAGTTTATGGTCCGTCTGGTCTAGCCAAGTGAAAGTGGGAAAAGATAAGAAGTCTACTTTGTCTATCCTAACTAGCATCCTGTCCAAGTAAGTGTTTGGATAGGAGGAAACGCTATTGGTCTACGTCCACATCTCCTGTCCCGGATGCTCGGCCTGAAACCTGTCGACCAGACCGCATCTAGCCTTCAGATCAGCCTGGCTGGATTCGCACCTCTCCGATCATCTAGAATCGCGTCCTACCTTATCTATCTCGGGGTCTAAGATGGCGTTCCAATCCCCCATTAGCACTACCCGCTTCTGACAATCTACAAACGCGTCAAACTGGCTGAAGAATGAGACCCCCTCACGAGCGGTGCTGGGCGCATGAACCGCGATCACCCCCAAAAAACAGAATCATTTACGGCAACATCGGCCACAACTAGCCTGCCCACCGCATCCCTATGAACAACATAAACTGTCGCCGAGAGGGTACGTTAAACCAGAACGTAAACTCCCTTCCCCCACGGTCTGCCATATGATTAGAAAACCTCAAAAGCTCGGGCCAGTACATGACAGTCCACAGAGGAAACAAAATGCGTCTCCTGAATCGCAGCCACATCCACTCCCAAGGAAAAGAGGTCGTGCTGGGGGCGAGCCGCCCGCCCTGATCATCTCCAGCCCCTAGTATTCAAAATAGCCAAATTTAAAGCAATGGTACCTACCGTAGGATGTGTCACACTCAGCTCCGAAGTCAGCCGGGGAGAGGACGCCGTGCCATACTCAAGGTGGTCAGGTTGTTCATATCCAGACCTTCTCTCGCAATGCCGCCGACGTCCGAAGGATAAATTAATGTTATGGCCCTGTAGATTGAAGGATGGACCAATACTGGCACCCTTCCCTTACAGTGTTTTGACAGTTCGTCAAGAAAAGTGTCATTTTTCTTAACTAGTTCGATTTCCGGACACGCCCCTTCAGCGGCCTGCAGCCTTGTTCACGAGTTGATCTTGCAGGCCTCTGGAGTTCTGACAAAAGTTTTAGGAGCGAGGCGTCCGGGAAATTTGAGGGGATATTTACATCTTTCCCCTCTATCTGTTTGTAATCGAGCAGAGGTTTTAAGTTTTTCCTCTACCGATGTGAAATATCTGTTGCCACAGATACAGGGTCTACATAACACAGTTCCTCGGGGACAAGGGTTTTTAATTTGGTTGGTCTGCGAGAGGCAGAGGAATCTCTCCCTTCCCTCGGGTCATTCTTTTCCCTTTTTTAGGGTGATGGCTCAGTTTGCATTGGTGTGGGGACGGTTGTTTGTGTGGTGCCTGGTATTGGTGCTTGTGTAGTGTCTGGTGTTGGTGCGGTGTCTGGTGTTGGTGCGGTGTCTGATGTTGGTGTGGTCTTGTGTGGTGTCTGGTGTTGGTGTGGTGTTTGGTGTTGGTGCAATGTTTGTTATTGGTGCGGTGTCTAGTGTTGGTGTGGTCTCTGGTGTTGGTGCGGTGTCTGGTGATGGTGATGAAAGTGGATTTTGTTGTTAGGGGTGGTGTATGTTCACAGGGAGTGGGGGGCCACCTTTTCTTCGCCTTTTCTTCTTTTGTTTTTCTTTTTTATTCTTTCGAATGAACCGGGGAGAGGTGAGGTTGAATTCTTCTCCCTCTCACTAGCGGATTCATCCTCAGAGGAGCAGTCTTTTCTCCGCTTCATCAACGTCTCCATTCCTCCTCCTTTGTCTCCTGGGTGGTTCGGGATTTCCTTGGATCTGGCATCCTTCTGTTGCCCTGGGATTCGGGTATTAGTTTGGCAGATATTGCACTTTGATCTTGGCCAACATTCCAAGAAAAGATGTGTTTATTTGCTCCCTTACCGAGCAAATAAGGCACATGTTTAATGTGAGGAGTGAAGGGGAAATGAGGGCCAACTCCCCGGGGAGTACGGTACTGGATAGTGACAATTGGTATGAAGGGTTGCCCCTACATTTACCAAGGTCTTATATGTTGAGTTGGCCCCACATATGGTTTTTGCTTGCAGTATCTGCCGGAACAGATACTACACTTTGATATTGACAAAAGGCAAAAAAAAGCTTAAAAAACTAAGAACAGCATCTATTAAAAATAGACCTTTGATCTTAACCATAAAGGCCAAGCACAAAAGTGTTACGGAGAGATCGATCGACCGACCGTCGGAGTGACTCATAGATTCGCTTTAACGCGACTAAGAAAATCTAACGCGAACAATTAATAATGCTTGGTAAGTTTTGTGCATTATATGATTACGAAAGTTAGAATTATATGAAATATAGGAATACAAATATTAATGGATATAGTGATGTTTGAACGGAAAAATGTAAACACAACGTTTTCTTTATAAATATGTCACAAAAGTAAATATGAAAAAATGTTTGTAAACCGATATATTGATATAAGCTGTCATGTTTTCAGTATTATTGATCAACTTTTGTGGAGACTGATCTGCTTATCTTAGAATGAATTTACCGCATTACCAAAACTTTCTGTAATAAGGAAATTATGGCTGGTAAAACAGGGAAGTAAATATTAGATAGTGTACTCAGCAAGGGGAGGTAACTTAAAACATGAGACATTTAGTTTAGTTATGATAGTAAAAAATGTTCGAAAAACGGGAAACATGACGAAATGCTGGAAATATAAAGAACGCTTCTAAAGAGCGAGTGCAATTAAATTTGATAATGAGAGTAAAATTACCTTTTTTACAGAGGCATCACCATTTATCAAGGCCAAGATATCACTCGAGGATAAGTTAAAGGGTGTACAGTAGATATTGGACAATACAGTAATCGTAAATAATGGAAATTAGGTAAATGTGTTAACTTATATGGAACGGTTCATCAATAATTTGTTTACGTTAGACTTGAAGACAACCATATTGTAGTCAGCTGGAAAGCAAGAAACATGAAGATAATTCCACAGGCGTACAGTTCTAAGAAAGAAGCTTTGTTCATGGAATCTACGTTCTGGTTTAGGCACAGATAAAGAGTGGGGAAGATAGTGATAGTGTTTTCTTCTAGACTGGTGTTTCTTGTGAAAATCTGGCGAGGGAGGACCATAGATTGAAGCTCAGCCGAGCACCTGCCATGAAAATTACGATAAATCAGAGACAAACTCGCAACATCTGTTATATGAGAAAGAGGTTGCAGGGAAGAAAAAAGGGCATCCCCAACGAGGTTACGAAGTCTATTTCGAACTCTATCAAGGAAGGATAAGTCCTTTCTAGCAGCTCCTGCCAAGATGTGGCAACATCACTCCATCCCTGGAGGTACCTGAGTCTTATATAGATAGAGAATTGCATCAGCAGTGAGATATATACTGGATCAATTGAAGGATCCCACCATTTTTCTAGCGGCCTTGGGAACGGATTTAATGTATATGTTCCATTTAAGATCAGGAGTAAAGGTCAAGCCCAGAAGCTTGCCAAATTATGAGGTGTCCCCAAGACGAGAGGGATTCATTTTAATTGATGCCGGATGGGATCAGAGCGTTGATGATGTAAAGAAAAAAAAACTTGGTTTTAGATGTATTAAAAGTTACAAGCCACTTCTTTCCCCATTGTACCACTTGTTCAAGTTCAGAGGAGTTAAAACCAGAGAGAACTTGGTTGCTTACGGGCTTTGATGTGCTACCATAGATAGTAGTGTAATCAGCATAAATGTCTAAGGATGATGTAAGGATGTGATTTGGAACATCATTAATGTAGATCAGGAAGAGAGTTGGGTCCAGGAGTTGGTCATTAATAACGAGAGCTTCTGATTTCTGGATCTATCAGAGAGAAATAATTGAATAATTGAGAAGACATTCCAGATATACCGTATCTGGAGATCTTCTGAAGTAAACCTTTATGCCCTACTCTATCAAAGGCATTTGATATGTCAAGAGCAATTGTCCTGGAGCGGTAGCCTCCGTCGGGAGATACGCTAATCCTATGCGATATAACTCTTAGCACATCTGCTTTAGATCTAGCAGAACGGAAACCATATTGAGTTCCACTAAGAAGCTTGTTTTTGCCGAGATGGTTGATTATTTCTCTATCTAACAGACATTCCAGCAACTTTTTCATGACCAACAGGAGACTTATTGGCCTGTCTGAGAAGGAGATGATCGATCAACTGAATTCTTAAATACGGGGCATACTGATGAGATTTTCCAGGGTGACGGAAGTAATTTTCCTTAAGACAACGGTTAAACAGTTGTGTAAGGATTGGCGCTAGTTCTGATTGAAGTCTTTTGAGTACTACAATTGGGGCCGGTTGCTTTACTGTAATCAAGGTGTTTGATTAGCTTGGCAACATGCACGTACGGATATTTGTATATCACATAGCGTGATTTCTGATACAGGAGGAAATATTGGAGATTGACGGCCTTGTTCGCAAAGGGTAGAATAAGTTGCAAAGTTCTTGGCAAAGAGTTTGGCTTTGTCTGATGCTGAAGAGATGACCTTAGGTCCATTTACGAGAGTTGGGGGAGAACACATGCTTGTTTTCAGGATTCTGTTTGCGATTTGTCAAAAGTGGTGGGAACCAAGCCGCTGTTCAGCTAACTTGGACTTGACGGACTGAGCATAAAAATCTATTGCGTTCTTTATTACTTTTTTTACAGTGGTTGCTTGCAGTCCTTAAAGCGGCTGTATTCTCAGTACATCTATTATGTTGGAAGCAATGGAAAAGTGATTTCTGTGCGCAATGGGAGAATCACGTTCTGGAGAGTACCACGGCTGGCTTTTAGGTTTTTGATAGAATTTCTTCGAGGCTATGAACCGGTCTATACCTACAATTAACCATTCCGTCAGGTCTGATACTATAGAGGTCACACCATTTTTAAACATGAAACGCAGATGTAGATCTATATAAATGTACGGAAGCTATCCCAGTCAACCTTCCGCCATGTATCTTTTAAAAGCAGCAGGTAAGCTGAAATAAATGTAGTAATTATTTAAATCAAAATAAATTCGCTCATATTTTCGAATACATATAAGCCGAAAATCGTAGACGCATGGGAAGTCTATTTACTGCTTATGTTTATAGCGAAATAATTAATATTTACATGCAAGAAAATGCACTACATCTAACTATTTATATTGTGTATATGACATTCGATGTTTTATCAGAGAAAGGAATATATACAAAACAATTTTCTATCTTCAAATGTAGATTAGGACACGACAAATATTCTGCAAGTTGCAACTTCAGATTATAAATATACTTAAAGGGTTTTAGTACGACCACAGCATTTAAATGTTTACTATATATATTACATATTACTATATATATGTATATATATATATATATATACATATATATATTATATATAATATACATTATATTTTACTATATATATATAATTATATATATATATTATTTCATATATATATATATATATATATATATATATATATATATAATTCAAAAATAATATTACTGTAAATACAAAAAGCACGATACGTATATACAAAAAAGTTATTACAACGCCCTAAGATCACTGGACGCATCTTACCAGACATTACCACTTTATTGATGAAAGAGTCTATCTCTAAAGTATTACCATGAAAGGCCACTACTAGTCCGGATTAAATTGATGTTAATAAGTTGCTAAAATAAAGCGTGTAATTACACATTTTCGTTACGATTAATTTAAACACCAAGGTCTAATGTTATTTTTTCATTATGAGAAACTGTAATTTTAAGGTAAATATCCATAAGTCTAGTAATTATAACAGCAACCGACGCTACGAAGGACAATTTCAAAATGTACGATATAATCATGAAACAAATGCAAAATTGATATAAATATTGCAACAGACTATCAAAACCCTAAGAACTTTATCCGTAATAAAACACGAGAATGACTGGCGTTCAGTTTGATTACTCCTCCCCACATTAAACAAATGTAAAACATGTTTATATATATATATAAATATATATATATATATATATATATATATATAATTTTGTAAATGACTATTCTCGAATATGACAAGATGTCTCTCGTCGCCTGATGATGTCTTACCAAACGGAAACAGTAAATTTATTGTAGCGACTTCTTGTAATTTTGTTTACCTTAATTGGATGACATAACATCGTTTTTTTATTGCACTATCAACAACCTCGTTAAATTGGGTGGTTTTTAATGTAATGTGTTTAAACCAGGAACATATATACATATATATATATATATATATATATATATATATATATATATACATATATATATATATACAAATACATATATATACATATATATATATATATATATATATAAAGATGAATGTCTGCATATGTGTCTGATCACGAATAGGCTCCTATATTGTTGACTATTATGGAATACTGATCACATATAATGATAGTAGTTGTATCGAGAGACAGAACTGGGTATGTTTGATCTGGCATAATGAGGATTCGTTAAAATTGTGGTGTCTGCGTTCGCGTCTGATCCACAAAGTATTGAAATAAAAGATTTAGAAATTGAAAAAAGAACGTTTACAAGATGTACATAATAATACTTTGATAAGTATGTTTTAACTTAAATAGAGATGGTATAATAAAATTTTGTGGTCTGCATTCGCGTTTGGTCTCCATAGAATGGAAACAGGCAAAAACTTCACTAAAGAATGTTCATATCCATCTGCGTAAGTATATATTGATAATTCTGTTTCAGTTTGAAGAAATATGGTATGATAAAATTATGGGGTGTTCTTTCGCGCCTGACCTCCATAGAATGGAATTATGTCACAAAGTTTTACAAGGCTTTTTTAATATAGGTCCACAGAATATTGTGATAAGTGTTTCAGTGTTAACAGGTATGGTATAATAAATTATGGGGTTTATCTATTTTATTTTTACTTTCATCATATTTTGCTTTGGTTTTGATACCCCCAAAGTCGAACCTACCTCTTTACAAGCCTTCCTTTTCATAACCTATCCTACTTTCATAAGTCAGTGTCCATTTTTTGTAGACTGTTTTTGAACCCAGTCAACGACGAGTACATTTGCTAGTGTATATATATATATATGTATATACATATATATATATATATATATATATATATATATATATATATATATATATATATATATATATATATATATATATGGGTATTTATATTAAACTGTAGAGAAAATCAGACACAAAACATTGATACTCTTGGTTTCAAACCCAGCGTTATTGAAGCAGTTTATGATAAATAGTGTTAGGCTCTCGTCAGTCATATTATTTTTGTTTATCTTTCAGAGGAAAAACCAGGGCCGTATATATCATCTCTAATAATGTTCATTTTTATCACATTATAGATTTTCCGTCACTAGTTCTATATATTTCAGTTTAATATATTTTTCAATTATTTATTTTATTAATATATTTTTGTAGTAATCTGTTTAATTTATTTGTCCTATTCTGTTTCTAATTTATATGTCTTCCGATTTTGATCGACTTAATGAAACATTTTATCATGAAAAAGTTGGACCGAAATCATCCCTTCACAACATAAACTTCGCAAATTAATGAACTCATCAGACACAGTTAAAAACACACACACATTTTAATTAAAAAGCTACTAATAGTTTTACCACTTAGATTAATGAATGCCATAAACTCTATCATATATATATATATATATATATATATATATAATATATATATATATATATATATATATATATATATAATGTCTCTATAGATTATGTAAAACTATATAGTTGGGGGAAGCTCTATTAAGAAGGTCTCGATATTTTAATTCAGTAACTTTATATAATCGACATATATTTCCAGGATGCTCGGCATCGTTATATCCCAATTTCAATTTAGTATGTACTTTACATAAAATATTAGAATCATGCTTTGATTAAACATGGCGTATTTAATATACCTAGTCATGTTCAAAATGCTGTGAAAACACATAATCCATTACGATAGAATTTACTACGGCACCTTTTATTTAAGATTCGGCAGAGTTACACATTTAGCAAATAACGACCTATTTTATTTCATGTTAAGTGATTAATTCAGCTGTTTAATACATAAAAATAATATGGGCGTAATACTAGACGCATGCTTATGTGTAAATTCACGTGTTCATATATGTCATGTGTTTCTTTTGTTGGCTGTATTTTTTGATTTTCATTTAGTTCATATATTATATAGAAATTGGCGTAATTTATTCAAATATTAATATTTAATAAATGTATCTAATTGCATAGCGTAAATTATTCATGGCCAATCTATCATTTTGTCATTTACATTTTTAGAGATCTAAAACAAAGTTCTAAGCTAGTGCATATCTTTTAATTTTACGTTCAATCACCTTGGTATGCAACGGTTATAGTTAAGATAAATCCAATGATATTTGGTTGGTGGAGAAACAAAACCACATATAAAGAGTCAGGCTTATCGTCTAATTCATACGTATTGGTGCAGCAATTAACATCTTTATATTAAATTAATACGGAAAGTTTATTCTAATTGAGTGATTCAGTTTTGTTGATCCTAGGTAGGTAAATACAGCGTATCCGTTCAAACGTATGTTTTGATCCTGAATAACAGGTCATGAGTAAAACACAAACGGGTAATTCACATTTGGTCTGACAACGGCAGCTTGGCAGGGGGCATACGGATTTGTGGAAAGAACTCGCTATTCATTTAGTTATAACGAATGTACATAATAAGATTAAACGATGAGACGTTTTCATTTGCGCTTGATTTTTCGCCAAATCTAACAATTTTAATGAGATAGAACTTTAAATTGATTTATGGGCGATATACATTTAACCAGTATGTTTAAGATAAATTATATATAAACTGTGTATCCGAACCGAACGGAAACTATTATTTGCGGCTAGAGTGAAAAGGTTTGGGTTTTATCACCGAAGGCAGACCTGTTGAAATAGACAAAATTTGAATCCTTTTGTTGATTTGGACGCAGGAAATCCGCCACAACAACTACGTTTTTTTGCAATTCCACACCGATGATGCGTTTATAGTGGTGACACCTTTGTGCAATAGAAACATATAGTAAGAAAGTGGGGCACGTATTACAGGGAACGGAACTTCGGCATGATTTTTCCATATGTTGTTTAGTAGGTTGAATTTTGAGCATTCTGACAGACGTTTAATCATGTTCTGGGAATATTTTGAACGATATATAATACTCTCACAGTTGGACAAAAAAATCAGATAACCTTAAAACTACTAATATAGCGTCTCGAGATCGAAATCACTTCCTGCTAATGATTAATACTAGTAGTCTAATACGGTTACACGACACATTAGAATTTTATCCTGGCAAGCATATTTTTGGATGAGAGATGTATAGATAGATATGTAGAGATTCCATCTATACGCAAACTATCATAGCTAGAACGTCCAGTTTCTGAGGATTTACGTTATTATTTAAGTTACCTTTTCAGAAAAGTTCTGTATAAGCGTGGATTCTTATTAAACAATTACCACCACACTATCTAACCTCCTTCACAATCAATATTTCGGGTGTGGTCATCTCTTTAGGCAATGATGAGAATAAGCCTGTATATTAAATTACTTGAAAATTCAACAGAATTGATACTTTTAATTGAAATGTATTTGAAAAAACTGTTCTGAAAAAATGAAATAGGCAAATATTATATGAATTGTCATCAATCATTGCATTTTTCGAAATTGCAAATTATAATGATAACAGTATTTACAAAATAAAAGGTTTAGAAAAAAACGTCGGGTAAAACAATTAAAGTAAGCAACCAATTAAATTTAAAGCTTATCAGGTGAAGGCACTTTTTTAATTATCAATTTCATGTCTACACTGGTGCCCGTGAGTCTCGGTTGATTTTCGCGTGTGCACTTGGAACCTGTAAACGAAAATAACAAGTTATTTTTAGCAAAAAAGAAAAAAAAAACACATCTAAAAAAAAATTACTATTCCAGACTGATAGATTTTCCTCGCAAGATAATTGGTATGCATACCTTTTAAGAGACCGCTCGGGGTCGATATGTTATATATATATTTTTTAATGTACGGTTCACTTGATTTCTTTACTAAATTGTGTACTAAACATGTGAAATATTAATGAATAAAGCAGTTTTTTAATTGCAAAGTTATGAAAATAAATCTTATATTATGCGTTTTTTTATTACCAAAGATGGCATACAGACAGAACTCAAATTGGAAATCCTATGTGTTCATATGGTTAGAAGTGGAGTCCTAGGTGGTTCGGTTCCAACAGAAAACAATCCTGCATCGCAGTATCAGTCGCAGCAGATTGACGATTCGCCCTCTTCTCTTCTCCCGTCGAGAAAAAATATCTAACTTTTTTTTTAAACTTCACTTACAATTAATAATAATAATAATAATAATAATAATAATAATAATAATAATAATAATAATAATAATAATAATAATAATAATAATAATAATAATAATATGAAGAAAATCAAAATACTACAATAGAGAACAATTCCGAAAAAACTTTGAAAAAAGGATGGGAGAAATTGGAATCAGAGGAATGACTGGAAAAAAGCCACAAACCAAAATAATGAAAACAGCTTTAATATTAAAAAAAACAACCTTTAATGCGGAGACTAGCACACATGAGACGCAAGCGCAGTCTAGACAAACTGCCGTAGAAACAAAACATGAAACTCTACATGAAACAAAAGACATTGAAACTGCATGACTATAAGTTCTCTAACCCAACCATTACCCGCATTACCACATGACTGCCCCCTCAAATAGTCAGATCGAACAACGAAGTAGAATCAAGAAAGACCGAGAAGACAGCACTGACCAGACGTCCGCTGGATAAGTGCGAAGAGATCTGGGAAGCTTATTGGAACTCAAATTCCAGTGAAGACCAATAGCCGCTGTCGAGAAGAAAACAATGGCAAGCAGCTCTCGCGATAATGAACATTTATTTGCAAATGTTATCGCAAAAATTGAAGAGTACTAGAAACCTGGGGAGATTTGTTGTCACTCAGCTTTCAGGAAACACCACAGTCGTTTTTTTTAGGAGAGATCTTTGATGAATTGTGTGAAAGCTCCTTGTGAGCAAATAACAATAATAATAATAATAATAATAATAATAATAATAATAATAATAATAATAATAATAATAATAATAATAATAATAATAATAATATGGAGACTGGAATTGACAGCCGATGGACAACACATAACAGAAATTTACATACAAAGAGGCATCTTTCAAGGAGACACACTATCACCACTACTGTTCATCATAGCCATGAGCCCTTGAACAGTATTCTGAGAAAGTGGCAAGCTGTTTTCCAATACAGAGGAAAAAATGAACCACCTGATGTACATGGACGGTCTGAAACTTTTTGCAAGGACCGAAAAGGAGCTAGATACACTAATCGACACTACCAGAATCTTCAGCCAAGATATCCAAATGGAATTTGGAATGGAAAGGTGCGCACAACTAGTTATAAGAAAGGGAAAGCTGGAAACGACAGAAGACATGGAACTACCCAAACACACAGAAAAAAGGGCACTAGGGGAACAAGACAACTATAAATACTTGTGTATTCTGGAAGCTGACGTCATCAGTGCAACAGACATGAAAGAGAAAATTGAAAAGGAATACCTCAGAACAACTATAAAACCCTTGGAAACGAAATTATATAGTAGGAACCTAATAAAAGGTATACTTGCATGGGCATTATCACTAGTAAGATACTCTGGCCCGTTTATAGGGTGGACAAAAGAAGAACTGAGGCAACTAGACCAGAAAACCAGGAAACTCATGACCATGTATAATGCACTACACCCAAAAGGCGATACTGACAGATTCTACGTGAAAAGGAAAGACGGCGGGAGAGGGATGATCTGTATAGAAGACTGTGTGAAGGATACGAAAAAAGAACTAGAAAAATACATAATGAAAAACACTGAAAGGATGTTTTGGGCAGTGAGAGACACCGAAAAAAAACAAGAAAACAGAAAACAGAGAGACAAACGACAAAACGAGAAAAGAGAAAAGGGAAGAGAAACAACTCCACGGAAGATTTATGAGAATGACTAAAGATGAGAATAACGAAAATACCTGGACATGGATGCGAAAAAGATATATAAACCGAGAAACTGAATCTCTAATAACTTCAGCACAAGATAACTCGATAAGAACCAACCATATCAAAGCAAACACAAGAAAAGAACAAATGCAGATTCTGTAGACAGAGAGACGAAACGATAAACCATAAGTAAATGCAGCAAACTGGACCAAAAGGAATACAAAAACAGGCATGGCCAAGTGGGGAGGACGGTGCACTGGGAAGTATGCAAACGACTGAATTTTGAGCGTACAGAAAAATGGTACAAGCATAAACCCACAACAGCACTCGAAAACGAGAACCACAAAATCCTATGGGACATGGGCATACAGACAAATCCATCCAAGCAAGAAGAGCAGATGTCGTAATAATTAAAAGAAAGAAAAATCCTGTCAAATCGTAGACTTTGCTGTCCCAGCTGACCACAGTGTGATTATGAAAGAAAAGGATAAACAAAACAGAGCTAGCCAGAGAGTTAAAAAGGATTTGGATGATGAAGAAAATCAAAATAGTACCGATAATAGTAGGAGCACTGGGAATAATTCCGAAAAACTTCGAAAAAAGAATGGCAGAAATTGGAATCAGAGGAATAACTGCAAAACTACAACACCTAACGATAAAGAAAACCGTTGAAATATTTAGGAAAACCCTAGAATGTTGGGAATAACACAAGACAATATAACAAAGAAACGTTACAGTGAATGAAGAACACCGAAACTGCATATCAACAAGTTCTACACCACCATCATGCATCCCTCCATTGTCTCACCACCGTCCCTTCAATAGAAAAGTGATACCAAGGAGCCGAGAAGGGTCAAGGAGGATGGAAAGAATGAGGAGAGAGCGCTGGCCAGACCTCCGCTCGACAAGCGCGAAGAGAACTGGGATCGTGGTGAGGTTTAGTGCCACTCAAATTCCAGTACAAACACATAGCCACTACCAGCGAGAAATCAATAGTATGAGGCTGTTGCGATGACGCAAATTTATTTGTAAATGCTATCGAAGGAGGTGGAGAAAGCTGGACGTCTGGGGAGATTTTTTTGTCACTCAGCTTCCAGAGAACACCACAGGTTTCCAACCGATCGGTTTTTTACTTGAGTAAAAGCTCCATATGAGCAAATAAAAATAATGATAATACTACTACTAATAATAATAATAACAATGGATGCTGACGCCGGTTATTGTTTCATATATACAACTTCTTCAAAAGAAGAGAAAAAGAAAATATATATCCACAATTTTTCACAGAATAAACAAAATTAAATGAATAAAAATGATCCTTATTTATCTTTCTTGGAGTTCGATAATATTCAAACGGGGTTCTTTTTTCCTAATGTTACAACCGATTATTTGCTTATTCGACCAGTTCTGTCGCAGCGGTTGACAGTCTCCCTCCGTGATCAACATACTCCGAGGCCTGACCTCAACACTGATTTTCTCTGCTCCGCATCCCTTTATGTATTGAGGGCTGGTGTACGTCCGTGCGGGCATGGGTTTTCAATCTAACAACCTCACTCTCTACGTCACAATCTTGTTCATCAGGATTGTATAATCAACCACTTCCCCATTTATTCCAATTAGTAAACTCTCCACAGAATAAAGATTCTAATCGATGATTTTCACATGCACCGGTCGACTCCGGCTCAGCTCAGGTCAACTTTTAGCTCAAATATTACGCCATCTATCTTTCTAGCAGGTTTAGTTGCTGTTATCCGGGATCTGCCATTAAAACAAAACAAAAAGTCCGAATTAATCCCTAGCTGGCTCTCTATTGGAGCATAGTTGGAGCAATTTTCAACCGTAGTTCTTATTCACCTCTCCTTAAGCCTCAGTGGAAATTTCTTTCCGTCAGACTGGTTGGGTCAACTTATATTTACAAAAAAACAAAAACAAAAAAAAAAAACGAAACAATGAACAGACCATGGCCCTATTTTGTTAAAAAGAGTATTATCGTTGCTACCGAGAGTAAAGAAAGCCGATGAACATGACATCGTAATGTAATTTCATGATTAAGTTTTAGGTATAGACAGCTTCCGGTATTCAACACGTGGTCACGCTAACAGGAATAAAAATATGGCTATCAATATGTGTTACCGGTTGTCCATATATACCCTAAAGAGAAAGAACATTCTCCACTCGGATAATAATCATTAGTATTCAAAGTTTGGGATAATTTTAATCAAAATATCGTACTTTAATTTATATCGGAGAAAGTCGAAAATTTCATTTTTTTTTTTTTTTATATATTTATCAGTCCGTTCTTTTAATAATAGATGGAACTTTTCACTGTATATTTTCAACTATTTTTAAGTTAGCATTTTTCACGGGAGTTTTTTTTTACAATCGGTGAATTGTCAATATTTTACCACCGGACATAATTTATTTCATTGAACTATATTTAGAACTTCAAGTGTTTGTTTTATATAACATTTTAACTGCAAATAATTTACATTACGGTTTTGTTTTACTATGTACATAGATTCGACAAATTCATAAAACACACATATAACAAATAAATGTTATCAAAGACAAGATAAGTTACTTTTCTACCAACCATGCCCACATATTTCTTTTTAAAATATATCGATAAACATTGTATGATTTTCGAAGCGATTACACGTTTTAAACTGAGTAAAACCACTAACAACCTTCTCACATACGTAGAATAGTAACTTATCTTGCCTTTGATAACATTCATTTGGTATATATTTGATTTTTGACCACTTTTTCGAACCTATGTGTATGATAACACAAACCCCTAAAAACATATCCAGTTAGGTAGCCAAGTAACTTATCTTGCCTTTGATAACATGTATTTGTTATATATTTGTTTTTGACAATTTTTTCTAATCTATGTGTACGGTAATAATCACCAAAATTTAATTTAACTTTAAAATAGTTTTTAAAGTGCATGTGTGTACAATGCACAAGCACCCTTATTATCATCATAATAATAATAGTAATATAATAATAAACTAGTGCAGATGACATTGACTGACGCCAAACCCCATCAACTAGTTGTGAAGAGTAAGAGAGGATGGAAAGACCGAGGCGAGAGAGTACTTACGAAATCTACACTGGAAGTGTGCAGTTCAAATCTGGTCTTTTGGGAAGGTATTTTGTCACCCAAACCACAGGAAAAACTAATGATCGAGCCAACGAGAAATCAGTGACAACGGCTGTTGCGATAAGATGCAATCATCTGCACAAGTGGTCAATTGGTGGAGAACACGTGAAATCTGGGGAGACTTGTTGTCACTTAGTCTCCAGAGAACCCCACAGATTACTGCCAGTGAGCGATCACTGTTAATAACCTGTGAGAAACCTAATATGCTACATATTTTGATGAAATACATGGTAAAAAATGGACATAGAAGAACAGAAACCCGAAACTTTAAATATAATGTGTGTATTTAAAGTAATAGTTATTAAGATATTTCAACATATAATCTTCTGAGAACATTCAGCTTCCCACTTAGGGGCACTCTGGATAGGAAAAAATACTCTCAATAATGAAATTTTCTCCTCCACCGACCGAGGACAGTAAAGGTAAAGTGTAGTGTCAAAACAGATACTACACTGCGATCTTGTGCTGAAGGCCCAAAATATTTGTGTTTAATATTTCTTTGTTTGTTCCCTTAATTCCAAATTCAATTTTATCAGTATTAAATTGTATATTGCTTTAAAATTACTTAATTTTACATAGATAATATTTATATTTCATATTGAATAAAATTCAGTTTAATCGAACTGTGTTTCTTATTCTTTTTAAAATGTTGTATTGATATTTTTCAAATGCCCTTCATATAGTACTGACAGTCTGACAACTCTTATGAACATTGCCTGCAGACATTTTTCAGTTAACAAGCATTCTTCTTACTCTCGGTGGTCATGGTATTACTCGAGTATACAAACGAAAATTTTTACAGCATCATTGATTTATATTCATTCTCTTAATATTAATTAATAGAGACATATGCAGTATAAATCTTAAATGAATGAACACTATATCGCTAATAAAGTACTTTAGGCCATATATAGGCTAGACCAAAGAGAGACTTGGGTATATTTATAAGAAAATAGGAAACTAATTACGATGAATAACGCATTGCACATCAAACGACGATACCGACCGACTCTACATGAAGCAAAGAAAGGGATAGAGGACTAATAAATGTATAAGAATGTGTAGAAAGCCCAGAAATTATTGGAAAATTACATGAGCTAGAACACAGAAAGATTTATCACTGCAACCGAAGACACTGTCAGAAAGAACCATACAGAACAGTATTAAACAAAACAAAAAACACAAGCAAAAATAGGAAGGCGCTACACGGAGCATTTATATTAATGGCAAAACCAGAGAATTACGCAAACGCCAGTACCTAGCTAAAAAAATGACACATGAATAGAGAAACGGAATCTCTACTGACTTCTGCACTGGACAACACAATTAGAATTAACCAAATTAAAGCTAAAATATATAAAACACAGGAAATTAGTAAATGTAAAGTTTGTAAAAAAAAGTCGAAACAACAAACCACATATTAAGCGAAGGCAACACATCCGTCCAAAGGAATAGAAGGGCAGACACGATCAAACAGGGAAGGAAGTGCAACCTTAACCGAAATAAAATATTTGAATATTGCAAATTTGTGTTATGTTATAGCTGAAAAGTAGATAAACTCTAACCGTTTGCCGGGAGCTTAACGAAAGTATGAAGATTTCATAATCTGTTTGTATTATCACTGTATTACTACGTTTTAATCGAACGCATTTTAAATATTTGTATTTATTATCAATTAATTAAGTCTGTGAAACTGTGAAGATATCACAATATGATCGGTTGCTTTTCAGCCCAGTAAGTTTGTGTTATTAAAATGCATCCATATTATGAAAATGTGTTAAAGTAAGATCCTATTAAAGAGTGCGGTCGTTTTTTAAGATGAAACATAATGACCTATACACTATTCTTCTCTTGTGAAACTTGAAACCCGCTTGCCGTGTTAAGCATTGCATCGATACCCATTTTCAGCGCTGACTTTATCTATACAACAATGAGAGTTTCTCTAATGTTAAGACCTGACGACACACATCGCCCTTTTAAGATGTATACAAATATTCAGACTTCGATGTCTGTCGACTTATCTAATTACGTACCAACGGTTCATTTCGAATTTGAATCACAATACCACAGTAAGTCCGCATAAAGCGTCTCCAAATCAATACCCTGCACAAAACACCGGAATATTTGCATATTGCCTTCTTTGAAGCGAGTTCGCAGACAGAACGAATGATATAATAGAAATGTATTTCATCTATTTGCAAGAAAACACTTAAATCTCGTATGGTCGAGATTTACCGTTTGTTGATCATCCATGACATTACCTTCAGTGTGGTAGCTGTGAAAGTAACAAAAGATCTGAAAGAGACGCCTCATTTCTCTATCTATTTTTATTACTCGTTCTCCGTCCCTGCAAATAATTCCGTGTAATTGACCGTTCAATCTCAACAACTACTGCATATGAGCAACACAGTTCGGAAACATTTTAAATGTTACCAAATAAATAGATTCTGGAATAATTATTTTCAATTTTAAAGTTTAAGCAGGCGTTTCAAAACTGGATAAAGTATGCGCTACTATCGGGTACTAAACAACACACACAACCACTATACATACATGGAAATACATACACACAACACACACATATACACGCATGTATATATATATATATATGTATATATATATGTATAATAAGTTATAAAATATATATGGCAATTAACCTACACAGAATAGTCCGCGTTTCATCCACGCTAGGATTCGTCAGATTTATGCGAGGAGTTGTGCATGGCTCGCATTTTTATATACGAACATTCTATTGAGTTTTTAGTTAGCCAATCAGCTTTCTAGTTTCCACTAAACCCTCCCTAATCAGCCAATGAGCAGACAGTTACGGGACGAAGACCCAGTTGACCTTCGTTCCAGCCCTTTCGTCGAATATGCTATTTTAGCGGGGAGCGAAGATATCTAGTGTTCTAAGCTGTTTAAAACCTAGGTGTAGTTAAACGTTTTTATATACATTAGGGTGACTGCCAACGGCCTCTTTTTAAATGATTAAAGATTTATAGCACCTCTTTGGACACAAGGAAGCGACTGTGGCAACTGATAGTCCAAGCATATTTGAAATCATCTTTTCCCAGATGTAGACTCTCACAACCTCAGCTTATTTGTTATTAGTTTTTTTATTGTAAGCAAAGTAAATATTTTAGTGTTCACTTTCCTGTTCAATATCACACGTTTTAAAAAGATTTATTGAAACATTTCTTGGACGTTATAACAATTGAAAGCTTAGGCATTGTTTTCTTGTGAAATACATTTGCAGACATGAGAAATGCAGTAAACTATATAATAAGGAATTATACTCCATTGATAGATTCCTTGCCTAATTCTGTCGACATAATAACATCTTCAAAAATTAGAAGCTGCGATCGTGGAATCTATTTCTTGCGTAGGGGAAGGGTTATCCAAATGTTACTCTACTTAACGTATTACGTTAACATAGAAGATGGATGTCTTAAAAAATCTCATGAATATTAGATATTTTCATGTTCCTATAGCAAGAATTAAAACTGTAACGACTAAGAAAGCTAACGATGGTATGATTAAAAGAAAGCAGCGACCGTCACATTTTGTACTGTTCATTGCGAAAGTCTTACGCACTCGTGCCTATATGTATAAAAATCAAAATAGCAATTATTCATCATGTATAATTCACCTATATATATATATGTATATATATATATATATATATATATATATATATATATTTACATACATATATATGTATATATATGCATACATATATATATACAAACACACACACACACACACACATATATATATATATATATATATATATATATATATATATATAAACAATAAGTCGTAAACTCACAATGCAAGTTAAATAAACAGGAGATTGCGGAGATCACCTTTCGTCGTCTTTTACATATTATTAAGTAAAATAGCGTTTGAATCTGTTCCTTAATTAAACATGAGTGATTTTACATAAGCAAGAAAATATTAATCATCACGGCCTCCAATTCATAACCTTTTGTTAATGGGAAGCCAGTAGATGACTTTGGCAACCAACAAACACGGCCGTTTCAATCAACGTCATTTCCATCATCACGAGCGGGAAATAATGACCGCCAGCGTGTTATAACCATTATCACCCTCCCATGATGCCGTGCCAATTGTGACTGATGACTGCTAACATTCGAGGCCTAACAATAACCTGACTTCATTCGGAATATTCGTGTGCACACATAAATAGGCGCAGCGAGTAAACAAATTCTAAAGTTATATACTATCATTCCTTGCAGTTCGACCATCAGTAGAATCGGTAAAACAGACGCCCCAAATTTACTACGTTTATTTAGATAGAAAAGCAAACAATTTTGTAGGAATATATATATATATATATATATATATATATATATATATATATATATATATATATATATATATATATATATATATATATATGAGCTGTGATACAGAGGAACAGGCTATATTTCTTCCTATCTTGGGCTGAGCATATTGGGAAATGGTATACACACTGCCAATAGCATATTAAGGGATGCTCTTTGTGTAAACTAATCGAGCTTAGTCATTTAGACGGTGTGAGAACATCGTTAATTCACTACCCGCCTAGCAGCAGCCGAATTGCCTAATGCTAAGAAGCCTTGAATTTTATTTGGGCATTCAGTTTTCGATCCTGGCTTGAAGCACTTGCCTGCCTAGCCGCACTGATTAGCTGTGATACATCGAAACATTACGGTATATGAATCAGAATAATGTTCCCTGTCTTGAATTGAGCATTTTGGGACATGACATATTAAGTGCGATTAGCGTATTAAGCAATGCTCTTTGAGTAAATCAACCATAGCTTGGATATTGGAGGATGACCAAACATTTTTAATTCACTACACGCACGAGAAGAATAAGAAGCAGTCGAGTTTCGGTCATGGCTTGAGGTAGTTGCCTGTCAAGCTGCACTGATGGTACAGCAAAACAGTACTTTATGGGATGACTATATATATATATATATATATATATATATATATATATATATATATATATATATATATGAAAAACTATCAGTGGGTGTCTGTCTGTGTATCTATGTTTCTGTGTACATTTTCCTACGCAATAACCCTGTCAATTTTAAGACTACAGATTCGAATTTTATATACAGAGTACTGAGATTTGGGAAATCGATGTGATTGGTTTTCGGACAGAAATTTGGCGATTAAGCGGTCAAAGTTCAAAGATTTGACCTTTGAGAAGTCTACCACACTCCTCCTACAATTTTAGGTCTAAACACGTAAAATTTTAGATATAGATTCCTTGGATATGGATCTAAATTAATAACTTGATTTGAGCACAAAAGAATAAATGTTAAGGGGGTCAAAAAAAGGAGTGAAATTAAAAAAGAAATGACTTCATCGGTCTCTTCCAAAATACTTTGACAATTTCTGGTCTAAATATTTGAAATTTTACCTAAAGGGTATCCAAAGATATGGCAAACTATTTCATCAGTTTAGGTGGAAATGTTTTAGTTAATAATATATAAATATATGTATATATGTCTGTTTGCATGTCTGCCTATAACTTTCAGTAGAGCCGACGAATGTTACCAAGATCAGTATCGTTTTAAAGTTTGACCATTCATACGACAAATATCGAAAAATTGGCTAAAAACATTAATATTTTGCTCTCCAACTAAGCACTTTTCTACGGGGGGGGGCACTTTTTTTGCTGATATTTTTAAAATTTATCCTCTCTTTTAGATTGTCTAGCCTGAATTTTTAAAAATCTCACTTCCGGTTCTGCGGTGATCGTAACAGCATAGACGTTAGGTTGTTACCCCGTCCTTTTCCTCCTTCGCGGTACGTGTTCGAGCCTGCCTTCCTACTTCCACATTTTTTTTTTGTTCAACATACACATCCAAACACCCGGGCAAAACCAGGCCGAAATGCTAATATATATATAAAAGTGAATGTTTATGTGTGTGTGTCTGTGTACACTTCCCTACCCAATAACTCTGTCAATTTTTAGTTTACAGACTCGAAATTTTATATTGAGGTTACTGAGATTTGAGAAAATCGATGGGATATGGTTTAGGCCAGAAATTTGGCGATTAATGGGTCAAAGTTCAACGATTTGACCTTTGAGAACTCGACCAAACTCATCCGACAATTTTGTGTCTATACACTTGAAATTTTAGATATAGGTTCCTTGGACATGGATCTAAATTAATAACTTGATTTGAGCCCAAAAGAATACATTTTAAGGGTCATATTTAAAATTTTAAGGGGTCATAGTATTTAAAAAATTGACCTCACCGGTCTCTTCCAAATTACTTTGACAATTCCTGGTATAAATATTTGAAATTTTACATAAAGGGTATTCAAAGATAGCGCAAGTATTTTCATCAGTTTGGGTAGAAAATCTATAGTTACCAATATATAAATGTATATATGTATGTTTGCATGTCTGTTTTACACTTTTAATAGAAGCGACGGGTTTTACCTAGATCAGTATCGTTTTAAAGTTCGACCTTTCATACGCCAAATACAGAAAAATTGTCTAAAAACATTAATATCCTTCCCTTCAACTATGCACTTTTCTACGGGGGGCATTTTTTCGCCGATAGTTTTGAAAGTTATCCTCTTCTTTTGATTGTCTAGCCTTAATTTTTTAAAAATGTCGCTTCCGGTTTGGCGGTGGTCGTAACAGCATAAACGTTAGGTTTTACACCGTTCTGTTCCTCCTTTGCGGTACGGGTTAAAGCCTGCATTCCTACTACCACTTTTGTTTTGTGCTCAATATACTCATCCAAACACCCGGGCAACGCCGGGCTGAAATGCTAGTATATATATATATATATATATATATATATATATATATATATATATATATATATATATATATAAATATATATATATATATATATATATATATATATATATATATAAGGGGACGATACACTGTTTTTATGTTATTGCAAACAATATTTTTATTATTTGTAGGAAATTATCAACTGAACATTTAATAAATAAACTAGGAGTGTGATAAATGCTGTGCGGGGATAAAGTGTCAATTTAACGGAATATATCGTATTTAATAATGTAGTTTCTTAAATTGTATTAGAATTAGGAATTTTTTATATAATAAGTGCATTGCTACCCTTTTTTTGAAGGAGTGATTGACGATGAAGAAAATGAATATCATCATCACCATCATAACGGGCTCCTTGCCCGGTCCAATGTGACTCTTCCTCTCCAGAGTTTCCTGTCTTCCACCAGCTGACTCAGATCTTCAGGTTCACAGTTGGCGTCGTGTGCTATTCGCTGAATGCAGGTGGATCTAGGACGTCACTTGCTTGCGGATCCATGTCGCGGAGTCCATACCAATACATCACTCACCAATTCATGTTTGCTCCTCAGAAAATGGCCAGCAAATCGTAGGCGTCTGATGGTATTTGATATGGCAGGTAGGTTGCAGCTTCGTGGGATGAATTAACAAGGTATATTTAATACTGTTCGTAGCATACGGGGGTATGTGCCGTCTAGTTTTCTTTCCAATATTTTAGTGAGTGTCCACGTAGTAGCACCGTAACAAGGACACACTCTACCACTACCCTGAAGAACTGCCATTTCAGTTTGTTAGTTAGTCCCGAAGTTCATACTGAAGGCAGCCCATCCAATGCGGTCCATGCTTTTGAGATGCGAATTTCGATATCTCTCTGTGTGGAAGCGCAGATACGTAAATTCATGGACTTCTTCCAGTGTGGATCCAACCAGAGCCCTGGTCTCTCCTTACAAATTGAAAATCTTAAACTTTGTCTCATACACTATAATGTGGAGACCAATGCCATTTGCAGACTTTTCTAGCTTACATAACAGTGTTTTCGCATCAGTAGTGCTGTTCGTGAACAAAGCAATATCGTCTGCGTAATCTGTTTCAGTTATGTGTGCTGATTGATGACGTCTGTTTCTGGATTCATTTAGGGTGAAGCCTAGCGTGTTGTGTATCAACAGAGGTGCGAAGTAAAATACAAAACCAAGACAGACTATGAAAAGAAATGGGGCAAGGGTGTCTTCTCGTAGAACCCCGGTGCGGATGTCGAACAATTCAGTGTTCCCATCTAGCGACCTGACCATTGTTCGAGTGTGCTCACATAGCATCATGATAGCAAATAAATATAAAACAATGTATCCATGTCGAAATTTAAACAGATTCCGAATAACTAAAAGACACAGTGAACAAGGTCTCTTGATAATAGGGAGTGGGGGAACTGTCCTGATGCATATCTTTGTAAAAAGTCTCTGACACGAAATTATTGACTAGTGAATTCCTAATTTTAAGTTCCTGGCGATCCATTTTGTGCACAGTTCCAGACTGACATCAACTGTGCACTTACTGTCTTTATTGGCACACGACGGTCTTTATCAATGGAATTCTTTACTTCGCTAATCAACTCTAGAATAGTAATTTTCTTACTCTTCTCACGCATAACATTATCCCTTAAATACTCCATGTCTTTCTAGAATATATTATGCCACGCAAAAACTGATGCTGAATTCATGCAAGATGACCAACAAGCATTTTAATATATTATACATTTCTCTGGCAGTTTTCTCAGTTTAACACAGAATTTCATTGCATACCGTTTTTTGTAAGGTGTCGGTCCTGGATTGCATTTTCTAAATTGACTAGTTGTGACAATTTGACTGTTTAGGTGTATATAATAATTTCTGGTGTAGTTGCTTATTTGGACATAAAATCATAAACAATGATCAGTCATCTCATAAGATGTATAGCATTAACATTTAGAGTCGACAAAAATTGATTTTTCGATTCATCTATATCTGTATATATATATATATATATATATATGTATATATATGTATATATATGTATATATATGTATATATATATATATATATACATACATACCTGTATAAGTGCACGTGTATCTGTGTGTACATTTCCCTGCCAAACTTCTTTATCAATTTTCAGTCTACAGGCTCAAGATATGATATAAAATTGTATTGAGAGTTTTTGTGCGCGATGTTTGGCTGTTAAGAGGGTCAAATGTCAACGATTGCACCATTGAAATTTTCACCTAACTCCTCCGTCAATTTGGAGTGTAAACACTTAAAACTTTAGATGTAGGTTATTTGGACCTTGATGACACTTTTTAAAGTTGATTTTAACCCGAAAGGATAAAGGTGAGGCGGTCAAAATAGGGATTAAAGTTTTTGTTTTTTTTTAATACCTCTGCGGTCTTTTAAAAATTACTCGACCAATTTTTAGTCCAAACATTTCCAATTTTACATAGTGTTTTCAGACAGGGGGTAAGTCTTATAATCATTTTCTGCCCTAACATTTGGGTTCCTAGGGGTAAAATTTCAAAAGCTTTGATCTCTGCGGTCTTTAGCAAACTATTCAACCAATTTTGGGTCTACATATTTAGAATTTGTACATAAAAGGTATTCAGACATGTAGCAAACTTTTTAAATCGGATTAGGGCGAAAATTTGAAAGGCAACAGGTCAAAGTTAAAAGCGTTGACCGTTGACGAACCTACCGACCTAATCCACCATATTTGGGTCTAAACAATTGAAATTTAAGAGGAAGGTTATTTGGATATAAGTCAAACTTGTATATATATATATATATATATATATATATATATATATATATATATATATATATGCACATGTATAATCAGTAAAGAGCGTTCCAGTAATTCAGTACGCTTAAAGATAATATTTTTATTCATGCAGTTTCCTATTAATTATTATAAAGCCAATTCTATAATTCTATTATTGCGTGTATAATATATAGTAGATATGGCCAAAATAAAATAAAATTACTTCTGTATTGTCGGACTGAATCGAAACAGAAACATAAATCTGTCCTGCCTCATACGTTGCCGCAATATTATGAGAGGTGTTAGATGAATATATTTTGGAGATACACGTACTAGGTCATTATATACATATATATATATATATATATATATGTATATATATACACATATGTGTGTATATATATATGCATATATGTATATAGATATTACATAAGCATCAACACTTATCAAATCCAAGAGGTCACTCGAGGAAAGGGGTTAAAGACTGCAGAGTAGAAATTGGTCAATATAGAATCCGTAAGTAATTAAGATTCGGTAAATGTATTAACTTATATGGAACGGCTCATCAAAAAATTGTTTACGTTAGACTTTAACACACCCATATTGTAGTCAGCTTGAAAGCAGGAAAACGGAAGACAATTCCATAGACGTGCAGTTCTAACAAAAAAGCTTTTTTCATGGAACCTACGTTTACGTTTAGGCACAGATAAAGAGTGGGAGAAATTAGTGAAAGTGTTTTCTGCTAGCCGGGTGTTTCTTGTGAAAGTTTGGTAAGAGGGATCATAGAATGCAGCTCATCAGAGCACTTGCCATGAATATAACGATAAAGCAGAGACAAACTCGCAACATCTCTTCTGTTACGACTATCCTCAAACTGAAAGTGACGTAGGTTTCAATTAAAGCTAGATAATCGAAAAGAGAGGATGACTTTCGAAAATATTGACGAAAAAGGCGACCCCCCCTGTAAATAAGTGACTAGTAGAAGGTGAAGACCCTAATGGTTTTATATTATTCTTCGATATTTGTCGTCTGAAATGTCACACTTCAGAACAACACTGATCTTGTGAAAATTGGTAACCTCTGTCGAAAGTTTTAGGCAGACATACAAACATACATACATACATGCATTTATATATTATAAGCTCAAATTTTCGACCCAAACGCATTGAAAATCTTGCCCTATCTTTGTATACCTTATGTAAAATTGTATAGCCTAAATTTGGACATACATCACTTCCGCTTTTCTGGTGGTCGTAACAGCAAAGACGCCACGTTTTCCCCCGTTCTTTTTCTATCTATGTATTGAGCACTGTTAGAATTGAATACCTAAAGTTTACGCATAAAATTACACTTTGTTATGTAATTAAGCAGGCATATCTATCTATCTATCTATCTATCTGTATATCTCTCTCTTCATATATATATATATATATATATATATATATATATATATATATATATATATATATATAAATCAAACGTCAGGTCTGTTCGAAATCGATAAAATAAAAATTTACACGCCCGTGTTCAGTGATATTTTATGAGAGTGACTGTTTATCATCCAACTGTGTTTGTAAGTGTTAAAAAAATATTACAAATTAAAAAAAACAAAATATTATTCGACTTCGTTTCTTTTCGGTCGACCATTTTGAAATGAGGCAAATTAGAGCTCTGAAATATCTGTGGTTTCTGTTTTAAAGATGTTTTAACTGAGTCAGGTGTGAAATGGAGCCCGTAGAATGTTGAGTATTGATTTTGTATTTGAAAGGACGCATACCACAGGAGATTTGTGATGAAATGAAAGAACCTTATGGTGATAATGTCCCATTATATGACCTTCTAAAATGCTGGCAGCGTGAATTTAAACATGGACGGAAGTATGTGGAAAAAGCTCCCAGATCTGGTTGCCCCCGTGCGGCCATTGATGAGGCATCTGTCCGTCAAGTTGAGGCTGCCATTACGGAACATCGGCGCATTACTATTCGACAAATAGCCGAACATGTCAAGATTAGTACAGGGTCTGTGGAAACTATCATTCATGACTATTTACATATGCATAAGGTGTCTGCCAGGTGATTCCCAGGTTGCTCACACCATTCCAGAAGCGAGAACGCGTCGAGCGTCGAGGATGAATTTGGAGATGTGCCAAGAAGATGAGTCAAAGTTTTTCAAAAGACTGATTACACAGGATGAAACCTGGGTCCATCACTATGATTCAGAGACCAAAGCCCAGTACATGCAGTGGAAGCACTTGGACTCACCACCTCCAAAGAAGGCAAAGGTGTAACCCTCCTCTGGCAAGGTCATGCTCAGGGTCTTCTGGGACCAGGACGGTGTAGTGATGATAGATTTCCTGGCAAACGGTACGCAAATTAAAGGAACTTATTATGCTTCACTTTTGAGGAAATTAAGGGAAGCTTTCAAAATTAAGACACAGGGCAAGATCAGCCAAGGTACCCTTTTCCTGCAGGATGACACTCCGGTCCACAACTCTTGTGTCCTTGCACCGTCTGACTTTCACATCTTCCCAGTCATGAAGTTTTTATTTAAAGGAAAGCGTTTCTCAGATGATGCAGCCTTGGTTTCTGAAGTCACACGGCTTGGAGGCCAATTTGGGGTGTTCTACATAAACGGTCCCCAGAGCTGCATCAAACGATGGTAGAAATGCATAACTCTTGGTGGTTCTTACGTAGAGAAAGACTAATAACTGTGCCAAGTTTCGTTACTCTACTGCTATGGGAAGTGGGTCAGGAGCATTACTTATTGCACGCCCCTCGTAATTATACGACTTCCACTTTACTGAGTAAACGAGCTATTCTAGTATCTCAATACCAACAGATCCATGAACTTAACGCTATTATTCAACGTAAAATTAAAAGTGAGGTGGTCACATACACATCCATCGACATTGTTGTGGAAGCAGATAATGAGGTTAATTATCCAACAGCTAGATTTGCCAGGGAGGCCACCGCAGGTACTGCAACTGAAAATTGGCGAACTAATTATCATGTTGTGAAATATAAATCGATCCAATCTTTGCAATGGCACATGACTTGCATTAAAAAAATTAACAAAAAAATATCATAGAAACAACAATCTTAACAAAACTTTCTCAGGTGAAGATATCTCTATTCCACGCATTCCTATGTTTCTACCGGATACCCCATTACATTTTGTGAAACTGCATTTTCCAATTTTATCGTCGTTTGCTATAACCATCAACAAAGCTCAGGGAACAATATTTACAATTGTGGGGCTTACAGCTACACACTGCCTGTTTCTTTCACATGGACAATTATGTTATGTGTTTAAGAGTCACCAAACCAGAAAATTTCTACATCATCTAAGAAAATGGAAAAACAAAAACTGTGTACGCATACGAAATGTTGAATTAAACCTATAAGAACCATGCATTTTCTAATTTTGAACCTTTTTCCAGTGCGCCAATTTCAGCCACAGCAACGCGTGGCAGGGTACAGCTAGTATATATATATATATATATATATATATATATATATATATGTATATATATATAAATCTGTAATTATACGAAAGCATTCAGAAAAAATAATCATAAACAGAATCTAGCGTAATAGTCAAATGCCACTAATCAACTAATAAGAAACTATACATAATGGGTAAGTAATTAATTAACGCTCACTGTGTTAAGGAATATATAAATTGGTTAAACTTCATGGCGTCGCTTGGCTATATATGGCAGAATATATTACATAGTTAACAATTTTAAGTAGCAAACTTATGAATGGAATATAAATGGCAACCTTTGAAGCTCGTCCTAAACCTTATGTTATACTACAGTGTACCGGAAAAAAGAATTAATGTATATGTTCGAATAAGAGTTAAATAGCAATAGGAGTTAAAACGATTACTATTTAATAAGAAATGAACAGAAATATTACGATATCAAACACAATGTTGACCGTAGCCGTCTTATATATATATATATATATATATATATATATATATATATATATATATATATATATATATATATATATATATACTAGCAGTTCCGGCCGGCTTTGCTCGGGCCCTATGTACTGTTGATAAGGTTATGTGCATATGTATATATTAAAAACTGTGAATATGTAAAGTAATGACTTTCTCTATAATAGTCTTCCTTATCTCCCATAGAGAAAAGACAGACATACATTTTCACTTTTATAGATATATAAATAGATAGATAGATAGATAGATTGAATGCAATATATATTAATGATTTAAAAGTATAAAAAAAGAATCATGCGCCACCACCGAGAATCGAAACCTAAACGATCAGCCCGCGATTTATTTTGCATCTGCCTTCAATGACTGGACTATCAAAATATGTTTACTGGAGGTCTAAAAATTAAAACATGAACCCATAGCTACTACGTTATGCATTCATAATGCCGGTGTTCGTCCATTACCTAGCAAATTTAATTGTTCTTATTTTTCACACTTTTGCACCGATTTTTCCGGGATAAAACCCAAATATAATGTTTTGCTTGGATTTAAATAGCTTATATATGAATTTTCATGTCTGTAGACCAAAAACTCTAGGAGGCGTTTGCTAGGCAAAATTTGTCAAAGGAAAATATATATGTATAAATAAATATATTTGAACACAATTTTGTGTTTACTATAAACTTTTTATGCTAATATTATGTAAGTATAAATCATGTAGAATAGCTACATGAATATAATTACACGTAACAGTTAACTAAAGATGAGTATCCCATTAGAACACCGAAATAATTACTAGGGAATTAATGAACATGAATTTTTAAAGGATATGCAAATTAGCTAGATATTTTGCTAGTGAATGCAATTCAACAACCCATATATTAGAAAATTGTATTTTCTTTTTAAATAAGTAGAAAAGATGGGGTTTAATATGAATATTAATACACACAAAAGCAAAACGAATTCATAGGAGTGTATATATATATATATATATATATATATATATATATATATATATATATATATTAGGAATATCCGACATTGAGCGCGCTTTAATGCTAATTACCGGACGTTTCACACCTGCTTTCTCTCCACTGGCCGGAAGCCTCACATCCATATCCTAATGACTTCGTCCAAAATATGTCGAAATCTGTATTGATATGAAGAGAACCTACTGTTCATTTTATTAAATTATTTTTAGTATGTAATTACTTGAATAAGATTTAAAACTGCAAATGTGAAGTAGCATACATGAATTGTGTCCTACACAGAAACGTTGCTTTCAAACGCGTCGCTGACATAAACTAACCGACAGTTTATCTTATATGTCGGTGTTTTCGAATTGTGTAGTAATAAAACTTCTCAAATACACTTGCAATGTTTGGCTTTCCAACTTGTTAATTTGGTTCATAATCACTTGTTCCTAACTTTATCGCACTATGTCGATTATCAAATATCAATATTTATCTAAGGCATTTCGATAGAAAATGCATCTTAGAATATAGCATTGTATATTAATTACTTCTGTATTAAATTGCATATAAATTAGACCAGCAGAGATTGAGTCAACAGAAAATGAACTTTCTCATCCACACAGACACACAAAGACAAACAAAGATACATACAAGTACAAACTTTTTTATAATATATATACCAATATATCTATCAATATACACGTGCATATATATATATATATATATATATATATATATATATATCAATTTATATCTGTTTATTAGGCTAAAATGTCTAAAATTCATTTCTTATCGTTGAGCACTTTCAGTTGAATTAAAAGTCGGTCAATTTAGCTCTTATGAATAGATCATCGTATAACGATTAGATCACTGACTGACTGACGTAATGAACATTTAAATTAAAATATTTAAATTTCAACGTATTTTACACGGTTAATGGTAGCCGAATGGATACGGTCTCCGCTAATCGAGCCACAGATGTCTCGTGTCGCGGGGTTCGAATCGTTCGGCTGGTGTTAATCGTGACACCCTGCACTGAAGAATCCCGAAAGGATGAAACACTAGTGTATGTAGGTGTTTAATTATTATAGTAAAAAAATAATTATGACAGCCCCTTTAAGAAATTAATTTCTTATCGTTGAGCACTTTCAGTTGAATTAAAAGTCGGTCAATTTAGCTCTTATGCATAGATCATCGTATAACGATTAGATCACTGTCTGACTGACGTAATGAACATTTAAATTAAAATGGTTAAAATTCAACGCTATTTCCGTTTGTTATTCAGGTCTTCCACTTCTTTTAACCAATAGAATTAATATAAATTCCAGTTTTATGTCGTCTTTTTTACGTGTGAAGCAAGTACGGATTTTTCACTTCCCTTCACGTCTTTAATATTGTCATGTAAAGAACTGCGTTTGGAATAGCCATCCAAGCTCCTGATGTTCCGAAGGAATTTGGGAATAGACACAACAAACCACCCCATTATGATAACAGCGTTCGAAAAAGACAGCGCGTAAATAACGGCTTGAAATGTAGACAACACCTTTTGGAGGGAAAAGTAAATGCTTCAAATATAATAGTGATAATCGTTGTAAATATAACTATCCGCTAATGCTAAAACTATGGCTTGAGGCATCGGTAGAAGAGAAGTAGAAAAGATAGGAAGGAGAAAGAGAAAGAGAGAGAGAGAGAGTGAGAGGTAATGCAAACTGACGACGTAAAATAAAAGAAAATGAACACCGCAATTTACTCAGAAAAGATTAATAGGTATAATTGCGACGCTAGATCTGAACGGTATATTAGTATTCATTTAACAGGTGACTGCCGTTAACCCGGAGTATAGGAAGATCAGAGCACAACCAATCAGATTGAGCAAAATTAGTCTGAGAAGACTTTGATATTTTTGAATCGAAAAGGGACAGCTTAGGTTATATGGGTTTATTATCCAGTTACGAAGGTTGAAACCCCTTATCTGTCGAAAGTGCAAAATTCTTCCCGGTAATGACCGGAAGCGATAGAAGGACTTGATATTAAGAGGAAAATAGTAACTACTTCCTCTAAAATTGTTGCGATGCTGATTTGTTGGAAACCTACGATATTTAGTCCAGAGACGAATTTCTGCAATCAAAATATTATATATGGAGATAAACATCAGTTAAACCCGATTAACTTTAGTTTGAATTTGATATCAATGTATTTTCTTATGTGAAGAACTATTTCGACTTATTGATATGAACTTACTATAGAATAATTAAATCTTACTTCACATGACTACAAATAGAACTATATTACTTTATCTAAAATCCTTGTGTCTTCTTACATATTTATCGCCGCTTGCTGTATAAGAAATTATCAAAGCGTATTTTATTGATATTGACAAAAAATATATTGATCGTTAATTGATATTTTTCTTTGATCTTACCTGCAATATTCCTTTTGTTGTCTTTGTTTAGACTTGTTATTTTCGGGCTTTGAACTGCATTTTATTGGCTGAAGTAGCATTCGTAAATTGTCAAGTATTCCTCTTGGAAAATTTTCAGAAATTATGTTTTATTTTATGCCAAAGTTATAGAAATCGGTTTACACTTCCTGTGCACCTGGCGCAATGCAACTACACGGTTGGTATTTATGAAGATATAGTGAATAAAAATATAAACTTTCAATGTCGATATCACATTTCATGTGTATAAAACAAAATGAAGCTTGAACTGCTTTCACTGCTTTGTTATACATAATATGAAGTTGCCACTTAGCTTAAATTAGTATTGTCTTCAGAGTTCATCAAAAACAGCAATAATATATAAAATAATATATAGAAAACTAAGAATAGCATTTCAAGATTTATATGATTAAAATTACGTATGTGTTTTCTGACAAATATTTAAGTCGTAAATGAGAGCAAAGGAAAGACAATTTAATATAGAGGAATGCTGCTGAATGTTAGATTTTAACTCCGATTAACAAAAATAATCATGTATGTGATTTTATGTATTCAGTGTATTTTCCTTTTACACATAAACTCTATTACTGACAGAGGTATATATCAGCAGGGATGATTTGCTTTGAATGTTTGCTAATGTAAGAACCATATTTTGAGATCTATCAAAATGAATAGAAACATAACTTTAATATCTGCGCGAATGCGTTTTTCTTTTCGTGTGATGTCTTATCCTCAATAAAAAAAAATTAGATAATCTGCATGAATATAAATAGGCACATCTTTGGTAAATCCCTCTGATAATGATACTGAATAAAACTTGATTTTGAAAATGTATACTCACACGCAAGAGAAGTTTTCCAATGAAAAGAGTGCTAGTGATAAATTAGTATCTGGAACACTAGGATGGCTATGAGGCATAATCCAATTAAAACTTTAAATAAATAGAAATTTTAAGAATATTATACCATTTGCATATAATTTTCTTGTGAAGACAATTAAAATGCTCCTTGTCTCTAAGTGTTCAATTTCGAAAAAGAAGCTATTCAGTTTTGACTTTCAAAATTCAAAATTACATAGTATTCACTGCCCAAATAAGATCTTTCTTTGACTAGCTTAGCTTTCAGGAGGAATGGTGCACTTTCTCTAACTGATGCTATCTCAAGTAATAGCACGAATCGAGATACTCTTCCAGAGAAATCCAGTAAGACCAATAGACCAAAATCAGGAATTTACTTACAAAATATGAAAATGGTTAATTGGGGAGAGGAAAATTATGATCTCAATTTTTTGCTTTCTCAGTGTTTGAGAGATAAAGAACTTTAATGGAGCATTCGAATATCTATGTATCTCAGAGAGAGCAAGTGTCAGCTACAGGTAGTGAGTCCCTATATTCTGGGAACACCGACCAAAGACAGATAAAACCAAGTACGTATATATATATATATATATATATATATATAATAAGTATATATATATATATATATATATATATATATATATAATAAGTATATATATATATATATATATATATATATATATATATATATATATATATATATATATATATATATATATAGCTTAGTAATAAGGATGATAAAACAAGGTGGGGATAAAAATAAAATATTTAAACAGTTAAATAAAGCATTTGTTCGTTATCCTGATGCTTTTGAATCGTTTAAGATAAACCAGACTATATTAATAAAGGAAATCCAAAACTATATTAGCAATGTATAAAATGTATTTATAATTATATATAATAAAAAAAATGTATATATATAAATATATATATATATATATATATATATATATATATATATATATATGTAAAAATAAAATATTTTTAACCTTTATATATCTAATTTTTAATAAATAAGAATGTAAATATAAAAACTACTAATTATAGTGGGGGTGATAAGTAGTTAAATGGATTAATCCAAAGCTTATAAATACAAGACTGATAAATTAAAAAATGTATCCATTTCAAATAGATAGTACCAGTCAAGGATCCGTCACTTGACAATCAGCCCAACAGGTGAGGGGCCGGGAACCGGCCCAGCACCTGTTGGACTGAGGTACACCGCTTGGGTAATACCTAGGAGGTCCACCCTCCCAGGCCTTGCCACCGGGCTTTCCGGTGGGGCAAGTTTATTGCTTGTTGCCTGAGGCGCCCCGACCGGGGAATGCCGACGGGGTTACTCAGGCAATTTTTAAAATTGCAGGAGTGCCCCTCCTTTAGGGGAGCCTGCTGGGTTACCACTTTCCGGCCTTGTGCCACATTTTGCTGAGTGGACAGCAAATAAATATAATCCATTTTAAATGGATAGTACCAGTCAAGGATCCGTCACTTGACACTCAGCCCAACAGGTGAGGGACCGGAGACCGGCCCAGCACCTGTTGGACTGAGGTACACCGCCTGGGTAATACCTAGGAGGTCCACCCTCCCAGGCCTTGCCACCGGGCTTTCCGGTGGGGCAAGTTTATTGCTTGCTGCCTGAGGCGCCCCGACCGGGGAATGCCGACGGGGTTACTCAGGCAATTTTTAAAATTGCAGGAGTGCCCCTCCTTTAGGGGAGCCTGCTGGGTTACCACTTTCCGGCCTTGTGCCACATTTTGCTGAGTGGACAGCAAATAAATATAATCCATTTTAAATGGATAGTACCAGTCAAGGATCCGTCACTTGACAATCAGCCCAACAGGTGAGGGGCCGGGAACCGGCCCAGCACCTGTTGGACTGAGGTACACCGCTTGGGTAATACCTAGGAGGTCCACCCTCCCAGGCCTTGCCACCGGGCTTTCCGGTGGGGCAAGTTTATTGCTTGTTGCCTGAGGCGCCCTGACCGGGGAATGCCGACGGGGTTACTCAGGCAATTTTTAAAATTGCAGGAGTGCCCCTCCTTTAGGGGAGCCTGCTGGGTTACCACTTTCCGGCCTTGTGCCACATTTTGCTGAGTGGACAGCAAATAAATATAATCCATTTTAAATGGATAGTACCAGTCAAGGATCCGTCACTTGACACTCAGTCCAACAGGTGAGGGGCCGGGGACCGGCCCAGCACCTGTTGGACTGAGGTACACCGCCTGGGTAATACCTAGGAGGTCCACCCTCCCAGGCCTTGCCACCGGGCTTTCCGGTGGGGCAAGTTTATTGCTTGTTGCCTGAGGCGCCCTGACCGGGGAATGCCGACGGGGTTACTCAGGCAATTTTTAAAATTGCAGGAGTGCCCCTCCTTTAGGGGAGCCTGCTGGGTTACCACTTTCCGGCCTTGTGCCACATTTTGCTGAGTGGACAGCAAATAAATATAATCCATTTTAAATGGATAGTACCAGTCAAGGATCCGTCACTTGACACTCAGTCCAACAGGTGAGGGGCCGGGGACCGGCCCAGCACCTGTTGGACTGAGGTACACCGCCTGGGTAATACCTAGGAGGTCCACCCTCCCAGGCCTTGCCACCGGGCTTTCCGGTGGGGCAAGTTTATTGCTTGTTGCCTGAGGCGCCCCGACCGGGGAATGCCGACGGGGTTACTCAGGCAATTTTTAAAATTGCAGGAGTGCCCCTCCTTTAGGGGAGCCTGCTGGGTTACCACTTTCCGGCCTTGTGCCACATTTTGCTGAGTGGACAGCAAATAAATATAATCCATTTTAAATGGATAGTACCAGTCAAGGATCCGTCACTTGACACTCAGCTCAACAGGTGAGGGGCCGGAGACCGGCCCAGCACCTGTTGGACTGAGGTACACCGCCTGGGTAATACCTAGGAGGTCCACCCTCCCAGGCCTTGCCACCGGGCTTTCCGGTGGGGCAAGTTTATTGCTTGTTGCCTGAGGCGCCCCGACCGGGGAATGCCGACGGGGTTACTAAGGCAATTTTTAAACTTGCAGGAGTGCCCCTCCTTTAGGGGAGCCTGCTAGGTTACCACTTTCCGGCCTTGTGCCACATTTTGCTGAGTGGACAGCAAATAAATATAGCAGGCTCCCCTAAAGGAGGGGCACTCCTGCAATTTTAAAAATTGCCTGAGTAACCCCGTCGGCATTCCCCGGTCAGGGCGCCTCAGGCAGCAAGCAATAAACTTGCCCCACCAGAAAGCCCAGTGGCAAGGCCTGGGAGGGTGGACCTCCTAGGTATTACCCAGGCGGTGTACCTCAGTCCAACAGGTGCTGGCACTTGACAATCAGCCCAACAGGTGAGAGGCCGGAGACCGGCCCAGCACCTGTTGGACTGAGGTACACCGCCTGGGTAATACCTAGGAGGTCCACCCTCCCAGGCCTTGCCACCGGGCTTTCCGGTGGGGCAAGTTTATTGCTTGTTGCCTGAGGCGCCCCGACCGGGGAATGCCGACGGGGTTACTCAGGCAATTTTTAAAATTGCAGGAGTGCCCCTCCTTCAGGGGAGCCTGCTGGGTTACCACTTTCCGGCCTTGTGCCACATTTTGCTGAGTGGACAGCAAATAAATATAATCCATTTTAAATGGATAGTACCAGTCAAGGATCCGTCACTTGACACTCAGCCCAACAGGTGAAGGGCCGGAGACCGGCCCAGCACCTGTTGGACTGAGGTACACCGCCTGGGTAATACCTAGGAGGTCCACCCTCCCAGGCCTTGCCACCGGGCTTTCCGGTGGGGCAAGTTTATTGCTTGCTGCCTGAGGCGCCCCGACCGGGGAATGCCGACGGGGTTACTCAGGCAATTTTTTAAATTGCAGGAGTGCCCCTCCTTTAGGGGAGCCTGCTGGGTTACCACTTTCCGGCCTTGTGCCACATTTTGCTGAGTGGACAGCAAATAAATATAATCCATTTTAAATGGATAGTACCAGTCAAGGAT
Source organism: Euprymna scolopes (assembly GCF_053919585.1). Taxonomy (NCBI): domain Eukaryota; kingdom Metazoa; phylum Mollusca; class Cephalopoda; order Sepiida; family Sepiolidae; genus Euprymna; species Euprymna scolopes. Next base: position 104,650,407 of record NC_136490.1, read on the forward strand.
CCGTCACTTGACACTCAGACCAACAGGTGAGGGGCCGGGGACCGGCCCAGCACCTGTTGGACTGAGGTACACCGCCTGGGTAATACGTAGGAGGTCCACCCTCCCAGGCCTTGCCACCGGGCTTTCCGGTGGGGCAAGTTTATTGCTTGTTGCCTGAGGCGCCCCGACCGGGGAATGCCGACGGGGTTACTCAGGCAATTTTTAAAATTGCAGGAGTGCCCCTCTTTTAGGGGAGCCTGCTAGGTTACCACTTTCCGGCCTTGTGCCACATTTTGCTGAGTGGACAGCAAATAAATATAATCCATTTTAAATGTGGAAATTGATGAATCGCACAGGTAAGAAATTAATTTTTATACTACGAAAAGGTTAGTAATTGCAATTAAGAATAGGAAATTGGATAAAAAATTTTTGTAACATGTCTTCTTCCTAAGATTAAGGGTGGTGGTGTTTGATCAACACTGCTGGGGAGCCATGAAGTAATATACTGTTTTGTTTTTTTAATCCCCGAAACAGTGTTTCATGGTAAACAACTGAAGATCCCTTGAAAAATAAAAAAAAAATTGGTATTATAGTAAATTCGAGAGAGTTGATGCAGTGATTGCAGGTGATTAAATGACTTACTGACTAAGGGTTTTTTTTTTATTTTTTATTTTAACGAATGATAAAAAGTATTTTTTTGTGTAGTTTCAAATGTTAAAAAACTTCAAAGACTATATATATATATATATAATATATATATATATATATATATATATATATATATATATATATATATATATATATATATAAAGATACTAATTATTTAATTTTCATTCCTAGAGAATCTTCAGGGGTTAAAAGGAAGATGAAAAAGAGTAATATCAACGAAAATTATATGCTTTATCTGCATAGTTACAAATTATCTTATTGTGAGAAATATTTCATTCAAAGCACCGTCAACTGTTCATATACGTCTGCAGTTTCCGTTCCTTTTCGTCTTTTTTCAACTATTTCTGCGGATTATCATCGATTTGACACAATGTTACAAAATTATAAGTATACATTAGAAAAAGACACTATTTGAAGAATTGCAAGGGGTTCCTTTTCACATAAAAGTTTTAGTAAACCGATCCCCATTTTCAGAACCGATTTACAGCCTCGATTTTCGTTGGCTTTTTTAGCCATTCGGCTTTTATTTATTAAAATAAACATTTTATGCGACTTTTCACTTTTAGAAAAGTTCGGTCTGTCGCAACCCCCCGTAATGATTGTTTTTTTTATATATATATACGACATTTTTAAAAAATAGTGTTGACTTTAATGACCTGCACTATTATTATATAATATTTTCAAACTAAATTTAAATTTTTCGATATTTATTATGAAATTGTTTTGTGTAAGTACATAATGGAGACAAAACAGCCTTCCGTTCCCATGTCATGAATTGGTTTGTTAACAACGTTTTCTTTCAGTTGGGGTTGTTTCTACAGAGGATATCTACTGAGAGCGAACGTGATATGTTAATTCGGCGCAAATTTACCATTTGGATGATATTAACATCTGTTTCTTTGGAACGGTTGGGGTAATCACAATTATATAAGAAAGTACGTTATAGTTTAAAGTAACATTTACCAAAAAAATATTCCATTCAATGTTTAATCGTTCAATCTCTACAACCTACGAAAATCGATAATGATCTATAATAATCCAAAGAAACTGTAAAAGGAGACGAAAACTAACAAAATATTGTGTGAAACAGGCGAACGGAAGAGAGTTCCACAGGCAGAGGTTAGAATAAATTATATTGCGATTAACGAAGCATGGTAAATGCATTTTATTGTGTTTTATTCTTACTAAGATAGCATGATTTATAAATAGGCAAAGCGGCATTATAATTAGGTCTCATGTAGAGGGTGATATGTAGTTTCGATTGAGCTATATTTTATAATTTCAGAGTCGTTTTTTTTTCAGAAGATTGTGTCAACATTGGTCTTGAAAACGAGTATGTTGTAATTAGTTGCGAAATATATTCGAGACACTGTGTTTTAAAGAAATACATTACTAGGAAATGCACCTTTCCACTGAATCTTCTTTTTGTTTAAGATATAGATATACTATGACTGAAACAAGTAAAATGTGTGTAGTTGCGTATGTTTTACAGGGAAATATGTTTTTTTTAGATTTGCCAAACCTCATAAAAGAATATAACGATATGTAAATCATTTTTCTACAAACGATAAATCTAGATCACCACATATCGTCACAAAATTAAGAGAAATAAACAAGGATAAATGGCAAATACAAGCACAACTTTCTTTAAAAGTGTAAATATTGATCAAACACAGGAAAATATCCATCTCACACCCGGATAGGATACATCATTGTTTTCCCAGAATGTGTTCAACTTTAAGAGCGTTCTTCGTAATCGACTTAATAATTTTATAAATACTCACTGTATTTTTAATTCATATTACGTAATTAAGATTCTTCCTCTCTGCATTCATCACAAGACCATGCATTTAAGAGCCCATCGACTTTTACGGGGATATCGTTTGCTATTCAAAATCAACACAGATTAAAAGGAAAATATTTGTGAAAGTACACAAATATAGGAAGGAAATGTTAAAATAACAAAGTTCTATTCCAATATCAAGTGGATAGAGTTGATAAAACACAATATATTACACTCAAATTATATTAATTGAAAACATATGCAGTTGGAGATATAAAGATAAACGTTAAAAACTCTTATGATTATGTGATTGTATTTTTGAGAAAAAACGTAATAGAATATTGTTGTATTTTCTACATGTTTGCAATTAACTAAGCTATGATTTTCGAGCTCTATCTGAATGTAATACTGATATGTTTAATATTCTTGAAAAATGAGATGATCAACTTTTTTTTTCTTTACCTATATTATGTCCTGAAGCATATGCAAACAAATATTAATGGATTTAAATAAAAACATTTTTTAAGAACCTTCCCTTTTAGTTGCTACAATTTGCAGTAATGTTCATTTAACATTCGAAGTTTACAATCTTTTTTAATTATCTAGACCTTCTTTATATCGGGGTAATATTAGTCAACCTGTAATCATTTTAGTACGTTATATATCACTCGTGATCATGAGATCCCCTCCCTTTCGATTGTGCGCGCTCTGTTTATATACCCTTAAATATAAAAAATACAAGAAAAATAATAGATTAAGAATATCTATCTTAAACAAATTGAAGTATTACAACAAACCCTGATCTTATTTAAAGCGTAGACAGATAGACATATTGAGAACCTAAAAAGGAACAAATCAGAAAATAAAGAGGGGTGTATGATAACAAAAACAAAGAGCAAATTATATATTTCTTTTTTAAATTCTTTTTTTTTTGTATTTGTAAATACTCTTTTTATTAAAACTGTTTATTCAATCTCAAATAAGAACATCGTAGTTCATATTTTTAAGTTATAATTGGTAGACGTAATTATTATTGTTTATAATAATATTGCAGTACAACATTAAAGTGGAAACAGTGTGTAATCTTACGTTCTATATTTAAGGAAGTAATAATGCATTTGCAAAGTTTCTAAAACTTGAACGTATAAATACAACTTCAACTATGATCAGCTGGTTTGATAATGCCGTTAGAAAAATAATTCACATGAACTGATTTTATATAAAAAAAAATCATTTTTTCTGTTAGTTCGCCTTTTTTGTTTGTGGCAATATAGAGACACCATATGGGACACCGAGTCATACCTACAAATTAATTGGCAGGAATTCTGAAAGAGACAAGACAACAAAGCACCATACTAAAAAGTTGGAGAGGCGGAGGGAAAACGGTAAAATGGGAAAAATTGACTTTGATCTTTATTAAAAAGCCGCCAATGAATGCATATGGGTCGTTTGAGGACAATGATCGGCACAGGTGTGCAGGCTGTGAATGATTTGGGGCGGAGCCGAGTAAGACGTTAAAGAGATACGTATTAAGAAGAGAAAAAAACATAACACTAACGTGGATAAATTGGCCAGTTATGTGTGCGTTTCCATACGCTCACACATTTGTATATAAGAATTCACATGTACCTCTATTATTATATAAAATGAAATATGTCTGTGTGTGTCAATTCGTTCCCTATGGACTCGAAGACGGTTGGCCCTATTTTTTATGAAATTATACACGAAGATACATTATGTGACTGGCGGTTTTCTTAGAAAGATTTAGTATCGGAATGTCTTCGATAAGTATTGATAATCGATAATTGAGATAATCCGATAAAAGAAGGAACATGCGATTTTGACTAAAGTAGACATCTTAAAAAGCCTAACATCACATGTGTATCTGAGAAGTATTATAACAACACAAGCAGAAATGCTTGAAATATAAACTCAGCAGTAGGTTCGTTGATATAACAGGGGTGCGTTCGAAAAGAAACTGAAACATGATACTTGACTTTTCCATTATAAATTTTATTTCTTGCTATTATCCCTGCACAAGCAGTAAGATCAGGTATATAAAACCAACAGTATATTTTTTATATGAGAGGGGTGCGTTGAAAATAAATGTTTCCGTTCAGAGCATGATACTTGACTATTGTGTGAAGTATGATACTCGACTATTGTTTGATTTGGTTGATATTTCATTTTAATCTTTAATTCAAACCATTATATATAGAATTATATAAAGAATTTTTTATATAAAATAAAAAGTAAGGCTTCTACATCGAAATGTAGAATACAATGGTAAGGCAAAGCTTCTTCTCGGTGGGCCACTATCGGTATCCAACTCGAGCAGGGAATCATTAGATTTGATTAAAACAGTGACGATTTTACCGATTGCTATGAACATAAAAATATGTGAAAGATTACTTAATCATTATTACGTCCCCAATAAAGATGGGTACCCCTCCTTGAATCAATGATTGTATGCCTGTACATATGCATATATATATATATATATATATATATATATATATATATATATATATGTATACATATATATATAATGAGAATAATGGAAAATAGTATTCCTATAAAACAGAGAAATAAAAAAAGCAACAAACAATGTTATGTGTTCATTAACGCTCCCTATTTATTTCGAGACTTCCTCTGGATGCATGAGATTAAGAAAATTAAAACACAAGGGCACATTTTTGAAAATTATTCATGTAAAAAGCATGGCGCTGTGCTATTTCAGAAGCAGCAAAATGCGTTGTACATTCAAAAGAGGATGAGAGCTTTCGTTGTTGAAGAGAGAGAGAGAGAGAGAGAGAGAGAGAGAGATTTTTTATAACGTCATATAGTCGTTTATATGTTTTTACAAGATATGAACGCAGTTAATATTCTTTCTGGAAAAATATGTCTGTAAAAATTCAAATATAGGTGTATAACAGAAAGGAAATGCGTGTGCTTTGGATATGTAATTTACTGATTGATAGTATATGTATAAGGATTACTCCCCCTGTAATCTATTAATACGTATAACCTCATATATATAGAAGATGAGGTACTTTGAGATAGGTGTGTAGCTCTTGATACACGTATGGCAGTTAATAAAGTAAGTATGAATTCCTTAATCTTTACTCTATTACTTTTAAATTAATCAATTTTTAATTTTTGATTATGATTTTTAATGTCTCATTGACTTTAGCAAATAAGGCGTATAAAATTATAGCTATTTGCTAATATTTTCATCTCTGAAGAGATGGGAAGGGATTGAAACCCTATAGGATCAGCAGATAACAGTTCGCATGTAGTCTTTGTCTTATTTAGAAAAATAAAAATCTTTCATATGAAACTCTAACATTTCACTTCAAAGTTGTGTTTTTTAATTCATTGAATCGCTAAAATTATATATACATATATATATATATATATATATGAACAAATGATTTATAAAACATGTTAAAAGGCATCATGAAAAAAGAGTTAAAAACATATTTAATTTTAAAAAGGAAGCACAAGATAAGTGGATAGTCTTTAATCCGTGGAGGTTCGAAGAAATACTCTCCTTCTCATCACAGGGCAGAAATTAGCAAAATGCGGGATCGGATTTTGCATGTAAAAGTATTTAATGACACTACAAGTAAGTCTCAAATCTTACTTGGTTACAAAAGGGAGAGGTAAGGGGAATAGAAGGTAAAAGAAAAATGATACAGAGATTTCACATGAATGGATAGTCCGGTGAAGGGTAAAAAATCCAAGAATTAAAAATTTCTAATCAAACAGGTAAGTTCCAAATGGTCCAAAATGAAATTATATATATATATATATATATATATATATATATATATATATATATATATATATATTATAATGAAATGTGAATGCTTAATTTTCTATCGTACACAAAGAAATTTATAATGTAAATCGGTTTGCAATTAATAGAAAATTAAAATGTTATTGTAACTTACCTTTTCAAAAAAATATTAAAGATATACGTGCAATGCATTGTGGCAATAGACTTGTTATAAGCTTAAAATAATTTTAGATGTGCATTTCAATTAATTTCTAATATGTTAATAAATTATGAACCTAGAAAATAAGCCGTTATACTGGCTGTGAAACACTTAAGACTGCTGTGATTTTTAATGTGGGTTCCTTTAATTTTTTTGTGTATTTCTTTAAAAAATGTTTTATTAGTATTTTCCTCAGTTTAATTAAAAAAATAGATCACGTGTCTTTTTTACAAAATACATTGTCACCGAAGCGCATTATATATTATGATTCTGATCTGAACTCAAGAATATGTCATTCGACTATATCGCAAGAGAAAACAATAATATGATTAACTTTAATTGCTTAATTCAGATAAATATGTCGATCCATTTATAATACTAGAGGCATTCCAAAGGTAAATGCACCTATTGTTTTAAGTAAAAATGATTAACGAGCTACGAAAATGCGAGTGGTACCACTAAATTTTAGATTCAAGTGTATACTGCAGGGTTACTTGCATTCTCAATTCACATTTGACAAGGAGTTAGTGGCATATCTGTGTTTCAGACACCTGTCCATGGCAGGAGTTTCTTTCTTAAAGTAACACGCCGTACAATATCTACAAAGAAGGTGCATGTTCTTGTCATAAATGCATAAGATAGTGCATCATTACAATGCAATTTAATATTCTGTTCTTACCTATTCTGACCAAATAGAAAATAGTTAATACTAGCAGGATAATGAGAAAATTGAAGTTGATTTTTAATATACCTATTATTCTTAGTATAGAGGATTGTTTTTTGTCATTAGCTAGCGCGAGCAAAAATATATCTTACCTACCCTAGAACGAGTAGTACACACCATATGTATGAAATGATTGTACATTCCCTAGAACCGGAAATTTACAGCACGTATATGATTTTTTTTTCTTTCGTAAAACAGCTAATGTACAGCACATATTTTAAATAATTTTACGTACACTCAGACGGATAATATAAATACACTTCTCAAACCTTGGAGACCTCCAAGCACATGCTTTCGAGAAAAGTACATTTTTTAAGAATTTCAAATTCGAAAATACCTCACGAATCGGGTTATCTCCTATTACTTTTTCAGTGGAAAATGACAGGAATAGCAGTAAGTGTCAAACACCAGCTTAATTCATATTCTAATCATTAGTTACTATGTGAATCACAGAAAATTGTGTTAAAAATATTTGTATGAAAAAAATGACGTGTTCGTGCTACCTTGGGTATATATATATATATATATATATATATATATATATATATATATATATATATACAGAAAATAAAAAAGGAACAAACCGTATTATGTGTTCACCAACGTTTCGTCTTTATTTCGAGACTTCCTCTGGGTGAATGAGATTAAGAAACCAAAAAATATACCAGTACAAAATATTTGAAAAAGTTTCACGTGCACAGTGTGACGCAGTTCTATTTAAGAGAAACGGAAAATTAATGTTGGAAATTCAAAAAGGAAGGGGGGCTGGCGCTGTTAAAGAGAAGGAAATTTTAGTGACGTCATATAGCCGTTAATTTAATTTTAAAACTATGAACGCAAGTTTATATTCTTATTGGGAAAAAGATATGTCTGTTGAAATTTAAATATAAGTTTGTAACAGGAATGAAATGAGTGTTTTTTATGTAATTTATTGATTGAGATTATGTGTTAATTATTACAGGGGGTGTTTGAATGGTGTGAGAAAGTTAACCTGTGTCCACAGTTAAATAATATATATATATACATCGTAAAATTTGTACAGAATACTTCTATTTTTGCTGTTTTCTTGTTAGATTGAAGTATGGATTTTCATAACAAATATTATAATTTCCACGCAGGAATTGTAAACATTTAAAGTTGATAATATCTGTGTTAATTGAGATGACAAGTATAGACAGTATCTATACCAAAGCTTGCGAAAGAAAATTTGATATACATTGTATTGTTTAAATAAATTAACCGTATAAGTTGGTACCAGAAAGACGAAATAGTAAAAGAACCGAGAAGATATTAACGAAATACCAACGGAAGAGTATCTTGAAATAAAAAAACAGAAAACGTAATCGACAGTTTTTGCTGGACGTTCAGTATTGGTTACTGTAGACACTTGCCTCCTTGCGCCATAGTACATTCCTCCAACACTCTTATCCGTGGATACCAATTATTTTAAGATTGGTATATTTATAGGCCTACGAACCGACAAAACACAAAAACATACGGCAAGAAGAATATGATCTCGGTTTAGATCACAGCCACAATGACTGGAAAACGCTTCTAGGGGGCTATTTGTCAGGACTATTTCCTTCGGAATCCCCGGTAGATTAGAGGGGCAGGGATTACGGTGGAAGTAGACGAACCCATTTTAATTGACACTGATGTGATATCGGAAGAACTCTCGAACGGCTGTGGATCTCTGTCGAGTATATGACACTGCTACAAAATTATACATATGTTCTTTTGGAAATAATGATTTATGAAAATGTAACTCCCCCCAAATGTTCCCCTTGTTTTCTTTAAACTAAAAAACAATTATTCAGTAATTAAAAGAAGAAATTTAATGCAATAATAAAACAAAAAAAAATTAGTTGACAATAAAAATATAAAAGAGTAAATTTCATGAAATTCTTATGGTAGTTATTTTTATTTTATTTTATTTTTTCGTTATCGTATTAATTTCGATTCGTTCGGTATAATACGCGGGTTTCGTTGCCTACTGCTTTTTTTCCGAACGAAAACTACGAGAAAACGGGATTAGTACCAAAAAAGTATGGAATTATGAAATCTTGTTCTACCGCATTATTTTCTAACGGAGGATTTAATAGTTATAGACTAAAAAAGATGAGGTACTTTGAGATAAGTATATAACTCTTGATACACGTACGACAATAAAGTAAGTATGAATTCCTACTTATGAAAATTAATCTGTATGATATAACTGGGCAATGGTAATCATATAATCAAATACAATCATATTAATGCAAAAAAAAATGTATATCCATCTCTTCGGACTTTACCGCTCACACAAACAATATCACAACTATTAATTTATGTCTCAATCATTGGTATCTCGTAGTCCAATTTTCATTAATATCATGATTGCATCATCCGAGGGTAATTTAATATATAAGTGATTATTTCGACATAAGGACATAAGAATTTTCCTTTATTTTAAAACGTAATCTCCCAGCAATGCAACCCACATTTTATTATATGTGTACAACCTTCCGTACATCGGGCTGATTTCTCAGCCAGTTCCATACATAACATTTTACTTCAACGCCACTTGAGAACATCGTCCTTTCGAGAACGCATTCAAGAGACCCCGAGATGAAATCCGATGGAGCACGTCTGGGCTGTAACGAGGATGAGATTGTAGGAGCCAGCCAAGATAAATAATGTTCTGTAGTGAGCCCTTGCTTTTACATGATGCCAGATGTCTCTTACTTACTAATAAATCCTGTGTTTGTTCTTTAAGTTTTTTCTTGACTTTCCCTAGCAGTTTAGAGTATTTGTCACTGTACACGGTGACTTTTTCACAATATATGAAATATTTCTTAGGTTTTTTCATATCACAATCAACCGTGGGCATGGTTACTTTCTTCCTAGACTGCTGAGATTTGAATACATTCGTCACTGCCGACCCTATATGGCTCCACTTCATTAACATCAGTTTGGATTCAGACTCCTAGTGGCAAACCTATATCACTTCACGTCTCACCATCTTCTTCCGAAACTTAATTCCATACTTCCTATAGCGGAAAAGACACTACTGCGACAACTCGACCCTCCTCCGTTTGTATTTTACAGTAAGTATCTTCGCCACCTACCGGTAGCTTACCTTCGAGTAGCCAAGGTCATCATGAACAAATGTGTGTACTGTTCAAACAGATAATCTGAAAATCTTTGCAATGTCATCCAAGGTTTTCCGCTGTCAGATTGAATAGGATAATTGACTGATCCAATCACCCAAGGAGACCTTACTTTGCAAGACCTGCCATCCACATCTTCTTGCTAATCACTGCTTCGTGAATCTTTAAACTAGTTAACCTATTGTAGAGTGTTTTTCAGCGTGAACATAGGATCCGATACATTGTCGATAGACTGTTATGGATTTAATCTGATTTGAACATTTCAGCAAACAAAATGTTGATAATTGACCGCTGTTATATCATCGACCATGCTTAATGATCGGCCATCTTTATAAATGGTGGAAAACTTTAATAAAACTTTCTTGAACCTGCAAAAGAAAGAAAAATCATGTGAAAAAGGCGTAAAACAATAAAACAATTTAAGTATAGTAAAAGTAGTTTTAGAACTCTTTATAATATATATTTACACAATTTATTGAATTACCTTTGTAAATGTGTATATTTGCTGATTACACGACATTTTCATTTTGACATAAATGCAAACCATTCCCAAACACTCGTCATGAATTTAATTTAATTATTTATTTGATAAAATATATTGCTAATATGCGACTAAAAAGTGTAGAAAGTTTTGCTTCTTTTCTGTTTTATTCTAAAGTATATGTGTATGGTACAAGTCGCTATGAAGAATTAGTTTGGCATAATATGTATTTGCATAAATTGATGCTACTAACACATATTAATAAACAATAAAATAAAGGAAGGAAGAACATTTGACTGCTGAATATTTAATACATGCTTACATCCAATTATAAAATAATACGATCTATACTTTCAAACCATTTCTGAAAAAAAAATGTGAAAGGAAAGACGTAATACAAATCTCGAACTTTTATTTTGAGTATCAAGAGCAATTGTAACAACAGCATGGGGGCGGCATATATTTTAAACTAGTGGCAGCGCCGCGTCGGGACACAAAACGCCGAGTCAAACACAAAATCGACTACACACAAAATAAAGGACACTCAACATCGTCTTACTAACAACTCTTAACTTGTGAACTCGGAGTATGGGAAATCCTATATGCACAAAACAAAATCGCTGAAAAACAAAACTACCTGAGTAAGCGTAAGTATAATCAGGTACCGCGACTATATACAGACAGTACTGCATCCATTCATATGGGCAGGTAACTTGTTCGACTTGCACGAAACGGCCCCAAACCCTTATTTCGGGCTTTTTGTGGATCGGCTTGTTCGTTACGAACCATGTATTGATAAGGACAGGCAAGGGACTCACACCTTTCAGGGAAAAATAATTTTTGAATTCGGTGAATTCATTCGAAAGCTTTATTGTTATATATATATACACACATGAATAAAAAAATACACATTTAGAATTTAATTAATAGTATTGAATTGATTGAAGGACACTATGCTAAAAATTGTAAAATGAAAAAATCAAACATTGTAAAAGAACTGCAGACATTGTTGAGATAACCACTCCGAATTACTTTGACCCTCAGAGAGCAACTTTTCAAGAGATAAAAACAAGTTTCAGAATGGCGAGAGAAAAGTAAAGACTAAACCAGTATAAGCGTACTACTCGGAGCATTTAGGCGAATAAAACTAAATTAAAATAGTTAAATATTGACCCTTGATAAACTAGCCTAGGTACACTAGAAATACAAACCCAGCAACGTGTATTCTCAATTTAACCAGCGGATAATAAGTAAACTCATGATTAAATCGAGTATTGACTTAGGATAATTTTCTCTTTTAAGTAACTTTAGTAAAATAAAATGCGTTTGTACAAGTTATAATGAATACCACTTGTATAGCTTACTATAATGAATCTTGTGCGACAGGTTTGCATTTCAATTAAACAGTGCAACTATATCTGTAAATCACAATAGATAGTATCGTTTAATTTTCACCAAAAAAAAACCGGAAATAATTGCATCACATTAACTCAGTAAAACCTACTATGCTCAGTAATATAGGCAGATAAGAAAACATTAAACACAATCTGATGTGACTGTTTTTGTTTCTCTCTCTCTTTCTCTCTCACACACGCACTACACACACGCACACGCACACACACACACACACACACATATATATATATATATATACATATATATATTTTTTTTTTTGCCTCGCCTGAGGAAGTATATTTGACTGAAACAGATGTCTATTTGTAGCGATCATATGTAACTGTTTACCCTCGAATAATAAACACAATATTTTGCTCTTTTTATTGAGAACTATCTAGCAACCTCTTTGTCTTCATTAGTCCCGACGTTTGAACACCTCAAGCCTGAATATATATATATATATATATATATATATATATATATATATATATATATATATATATATACACATTATTTTATTTTTTTTTGCTTTTAATTTTATACAACTATTTAATGAGTTAATATGATAGATGAAACCCAAAATGATGCAATATTATATTGAAACAAATATAACCACACATCGATGCATTCGTCCAGTCTCAAGAGGCAATAGAAACGCTAGTAAGCCTAGTTTCGCGTGTAATTATGAGACAACAGTTGCGCAATCCATAATAACATTCTGGATCGGCACCGTTTTGATACAATGGCGAGGAGATGACCAAGACTGACTTAAAAAAGGGCAATGAGAAGCTCAGAGCGCATACACCACGTATAATTCCCATATAGTTTCCAATTTGAGTACTGACCAAGCTCAACTTGTTTTTCTTGGGCGATCAGACCGGAACCGATTTGCCAACGTTATTATGTTGTATATAAGCTGTGCACACATCTCATTCACAAAAGTACATGAGCGTTGTTTTTATTCGTATAATCGTTTGGCCTACATATGCCGTTACATTAATAAGATTTTAATATTATTATCGCAAAAAATTTAAAAAAAACTGCTAATATGATGAAAATTTTTCTGTAATATTGACAAAAAGGTACACATATCTTACGCTTAACATGTAATAACTTGTCCATTGAAAAAAAAGGGAAATATAGCAGAGACGTGAAAAAATCAGATTTATTAAATTCTGGCTCCGTATGAAGCTGGGCATATTGCATTTGTTCGATCCGATATTAATTGCAAAAATAACACGAAATAATCTAAGATCATGCCTCAAAAAAATAATAAATTAAAAAAAAAACAAGGATGGATTTTCAAGATGTCTTATGATACATAGTCTGGATTGAATAGAATATTAAAAATTCATAAAAATAACAAATAGCATTATTAGAAAACATTGTAATAACATGGAGGAAATAATTCATATTTTATTTTATTTTTTCATCTATTATTCCTATCCTTTACGACAACCAATTTTTTAATACTAGACATTTTCCTCTGTTTTTTTTTTTCATTTGCGATCCAATCTCAATGTATTTTCCCGTGCGTTTATTATTTGAACTAATAAAAATATTGTTAGTATTTATAGTGCTATTCTATAAATTATTCCATCAATGAAATTTAAGAATTAGTTTTGTATCTTGTAACACTCGGGGAATTTATTGTCAAACTCGAGAATCTGTAAAGAAAGACTTATTAAAAAAAAATTAAAACGGACCTTAACATTTCATCCACTTTCTCGCTTCTCCTCATCCCTCATCTTGTAGAATTCTCGGAAAACTACCGATTAAAATTGGATTTGTCTTAGTACATTATCCGTAACTATACTGCTTTACCCAGACATAAATGACATAACGAGAGTATTCTAGCGTCTTTAGTTAAATATAAGTGCTTCGGTAGAAATTCTCTCCTGATGGCAAGAATAAAATTGTCAAGTTCGATATATCATAAACTGTTCGAAGTTTATATTGGACGAAACATTGTGAGAAAAACAGTTAAATATAAAAATACAAATGATCAGTCATCATCATAAAATTATGACACGTAATATTGAAATATAGTTTTATATTTACATTGTAAATTTTACACTGACCTCATTATCGCCAGTTTTGTGTCTTCAACGTTTATCAGATGGTAAGCATCTGTAATTGCTCCAATTTGTCCACATTGATTATATTATTTTGTATGTTTATATGAAAAGTCGGTTCAATTGCATATTTTGGTTTTATTTTCAGAGCGATAATTCTTTAAAACTTAAACTGTATCCCTATTATTCTGGTACTAAAGTCCTAGAATCATTTGCATGATCCCATAAATACACGCGAATTAATGACTCTATTTAGTTCACATATAAATCCATCTTTTCTATTTGATTGTAAAGACAATTTTTATTTAATTCTAGGTATTATACTAGGAATTAAACTTATACAATCTAATAATAATTTAAATTTATAAAATGGCTGCAGCAAAACTAACGTACCCAAGATCATACACAATTATTTTACCTATATAATATAACTAGACTACCCGTGATTTGTTGGGCAAGTATTTTATATTAGCTATGGAATTAATGTATTAGCGTGGCACTTATGGCGTAAGAAAAGGTTTTTTGTTACAAAAGAGAAATATTTCTATGAAAGAATGTAAAAATTAAAAAGAATATAGACAGATTTCTATGAGTTGATCTGTTTATACTTGTTTTTTTTATAAATCATTACAATCATTGAATTATAAGTGGTATGCCATACTTATAGATAAATGTCCACTTGACAGATACCTTAACACTTAAAGTTAAATTCAAATGTTGGTATATGTTTTAAACGCAAAAAAAAAACTATTGGGACGCTGAACACATACACAGTAAAAAATGTTTCATTGTCGCGTTGATTATTTATTTGTAACGCAAAATGAAAAAAAAAAACATATTTCGGTTTTACTTATTTATGTTGGTAAAGTAGAAGAAAATGTACGCATTTTTTTTAAAAAGGTCAACTTCTGCAAAAGTAGCGATTTGTGTTTATTTTTTACGTTGTTTGGATTTATGTTGATGTATGTCTGCGCAACCGGAAGTCGTAAACCGGAGATGCGTTGCAACGCCCGTTACAAGGCCTTTTGAGTTGTATAATTATATAGATTATACACAGTATGTGATATATTTTCCCAAGATCTAGGGTTTAATTAATTGTAAAAGATTGTTTTACATTTTCTAATAGATCATACTTCGCAAACGGATCATAATGTGACACCTGGCTGGCATATCCATGCTGTATCAATCACGTTGGATTATTAAACTATATCCTATATTTCTGTTTCTCTCTATCTGTATAAATTTATTAAGCGTCTAATATACTTACAAAAATTATAAGCAATAAGAAAAAACATCAAGAAAAACAGAATGTATAAAAAGAGTCTAAGAGTGGAGCATTGCCCGTATGAATAAAATCATCTGACATTTTCTCATAGTTTTGTAAACGCCAATTTTCGGATTCAAACGATTTAACTCCGGCTTAATTCTTCGATCAACTAATAGCTATTTTCTATAACCGTCTTACCCATTGACTTTTCTGTATCTAGTCAAAATACCTGACCTTATTAACATAACATCGCGGCTAATCAGTTTATTTTATCTGCTTTTCATATCTCATCAACTTTGACGATTTGGAATAGCACATTTCAGAGGAGAAAGCGAGCAGGACTAATGTAAGGATTGTTATCGAGGTTTTCCGCACTATTCAATAGGGTTCAGCCCGCATATTAACATGTTCATTAAATTTCTGGTGCACAACATGATTTCCCTAGTTCATCTTGTCATATTGTGTTTTTTATCATTCGAAACCGTCAACAACCTGCAAATTGCTTCACATACCATAAAATATATTAGAAACTAAATAACAGTCGATATTCGGAAGTAGATAGAAAATCGTTTTTCAATATTAGTTAAACAGAAAATTGAAATTTAATTAAAAGTTATAATCATTGTATTTTGAACTTGTAGTAATGTCAATGAACGTACATGTAGGACTAGTATTAGTATGGTTAAAAAAGGTGAGAGTTGTGGAGTCCTAATCCCGAGTGAATAGCGTTAGAAAACCTACTTTATATTAAAATCGTAGCAGAATATTTACTGAATTCCATAATATCTTTGTCAACTTTTCTTGAGAAGAATTAAGATTGTATCGCACTCTTCCGGACAATAGATAAACATTAATATTCTTCTCTTATTTAATCATTTTTTCTCCAAAATCCATGATAGCAATTTTCGGTGAAAGTAGGTGGGCTTGTTGTTTTCTGGCTTCGAGTATATCTATTTACTACTTCATATTATGTGCTTTTGTTTTTGGAATTTGAAATTATATTTGGTTGTTCCAAACACGAAGTGGCTTCATGCAATGCTTGGATATTTTCCCCAAAAAGCTATTAACCCCCCCCGTCAAGAAATAAGTTTTTTATGAGGTTTAATGTCAATTTTCTCTGTTGCTTCTGCTGTTTCTATTGTTATTTCAGATGACGTCGACAACATACTTAGTCATCAGAATTTTTTCCTGTCTTCAAAACTATCATTTCGTGTTTTAATATTACTGTTTTTTTCTATGTCCGTGTATAATCCGCTTTTCATTTATATTTGTTGTGTTTTACTTTTATTATTATTATTATTATTATTATTATTATTATTATTATTATTATTATTATTATTATTATTATTATTTGTATTATTATTATTATTATTATTATTATTATTATTTATTTATTCATTTACTTATTTATTTATTTAATTATTTTTTTTTTTTTTTCAAATTTCTAAACTTCTTCTGCACGCCTCGTAGTATACCCATTACCTCTTCACCTTTATTTTATGTATTTATCTATTTTATTTTTTCTTGTATACATTGTCTTATTTTTTATCGAATCTTAGGCATTTTTAAAAAAGATTTTCTCCACCCCTTCCATTCCATCTGCTGTCCTTTTTTTTTTCGCTCCGTCAGCGATCGTCTCTTTCAAGCCTCGTCCACCCATTTTCTTCTTATCTACTGCGCTTTTACATTTCTTTATTATCTTTATTTTTTTTCCTTCTTTTGTGTCGGTTTTCACGTCCTTTTCCTTCATGAAGACGGCCATTTGAATTTTCGATCTCATTATGAATGAAGGACAGCCAACTCCGTCGCCCGAACCATCGAGACAATCCGACGGCCTTGCTTATACAAGCAGCTCCCCCTGGCGGCAGATTGTTCAACTCTAGTCGGCCATAAAATGAAAGATGGCCGCAATATGGCAATCTTTGATGTATTGAACTGACAGCCATTGATCTGAGAATTATCAGCAACTCCTAATTTCATTAAAATCCGACGCCATTGACGAAGCGAGGAGCGAAGAAATCGATTAGAATGATAAAATTGAAAAAAATAAATGAAAAATTGAATGAAATTTGGAAAGGAATAAAAGCAACACAATAGACACACAAAAAAAAAACTAAAACAGAAATAGACGAAGATTTACAAAATAAAAATATTTTAATTAATTAAAAAATAATGCTACATTGGTGTGTCTGTTCCAGTTGCCGAAATTCAATAGTAAAATACATAAGCGGATTTTAATATATATATATATATATATATATATATATATATATATATATATATATATATATATATATATATATATACATACATATTTATATATATCAGATATATATATGTATTAATATATATATATATATATATATATATATATATATCAGATATAACTACTTCATTTACTCACATAAAATTAATATACGAAAGTATAGATTTATGCGTAAACTTTAAGTATTTACTTCAAAAGTGCTCAATCGTAGGTAGAACTAGTTAGTAATTTATAAAATATATATGACGATTAAGCTACACTGAATATTCGGTGTTTCATTCACTCTAGGATTCGTCAGGCTTATGTGCATAAGCCTGACGAATCCTAGAGTGGATGAAACGCCGAATATTCAGTGTAGCTTAATCGCCATATACATTTTATAAATTACTATATATCAAATATATATGGGGGTCTGAGTGTCTGTCTGTGCGTTCATCTGTGTCTGTGTTCCTGTGAGTATGCTTTAAGTTTGAAGATTGCATGAAAATGTGAAATTAATAATTATATTTGCAAAGGAAAATGCGTCATGCAAAAGAGTGTTGATTCCATAAACAATTAAATGAATATTATAATGTATCTTACTGTTTCGTTGAAACTCGAGCCGGAGAACTTCATATCAAATCGAAATAAAAGTAACAATTAAAAATACGACGTTTCGATGCCTTAATAATTCATTTTTCTTCTGTGCATATTTTACATAAGAGGTGTGCATGGCTGTATTAATAAGAGGTGTGCATGGCTGTATTTGATTTTTTCAATCATCACGACCTTATACGTTTTATCTTTCACGTCCACACAAATTGTCTTTTGTCATCATAAGCCTAGTATAATTTTAATCTGAAATAAAAATATAACTGAGGTTTTAACAGAGTCAATATAAATACTTTAAAATTTTGCAAGCATCAGCAAATATGCACATGGCTTGATATAAGAAAAGTTTGCTTATAATAATTCATTAAGATTGCTAATACATTATAGATTATTAGTAGCAATATGTGTGTATATGTGAAAACGATAGTGAAAATATTATTTACTGGTAAATATATTTCTATAAGGACAGTTTACTACTAGAAAATTTTTAAAATGTTCAATTAAATTTTGATGAAGAGATATGTTTAGTAAAAAAGATTTTACGTTAGTCTGTTTTTATCGAAACATTACAAAAAAGTGTGGGCTTCTAAAACATTGGATTGCGAAGTTTTTTTTGCGTACGGCTAATACTACTCTTTAGACATTTACTCTTCATTCCGATTTAATTTGCAAATCTGATGTCGTCTTTGGATGTACCATTCTAATGACACTCAGAAAACAAGATAGTGTATATACTTCCTGATGGCAATATAGTAATATTCGGAGATATCAAAACATCTGTCTATTAGGTTGATGCAAAAATAATGTCGCTTTTGATGTGCAATTATATATATATATATGTATGTATATATATATATATATATATATATATATATATATATATATATATATATATATATATATATATATATATATATATATAAATGATATTATTCTTGCGAAAACCTGATAATTTTAATGAATATATTTGTTTATTAAAATCAATTTAATACTCGGCTGGTCTTCTTAACCAGATTTTAATTAATTAGATTTTAAAGTAAAATTAAATAAAATATAAATTAAATGGATTCTAAAGCAAAAATAATAATTATTTATGTAAACTGGTCCGTATGGTTTTGTGTGGGTCACGCTATCTCTCTCTCTCTCTCTCTCTCTCTCTCTCTATATATATATATATATATATATATATATATATATATATATATATATATATATATGCGACACATTAAATAACTCACGCATTAATGATTTTATATGTGTTCCTGATCATTAAATTCGATTACACCCTCAATATAACTGTAAGACAGTTCATGTACAATTGTGAATAATTCAATGATTGCAAAAAAATTATAAACGAGTATTATGTGTTTTATATTTAAAACGCGATTAGTGCATTTATTTATCTATCTATCTATCTATCTATCTATTTATATATATATATATATATATATATATATATATATATATATATATATATATATATATATATAAGCGAAAATGTATTTTTATGTGTGTTTGTGTGTATGTTAAAAGCTTTTGACAGACAGAACAAAAATTCACAAATTTGGTCTCATATGAAAGCGCCAACCTTCGCCCGAAATATATTGAAAAATTGGCCAAAAACGTTATTTTTTTATTTTTCATCCTGAAATCAGCACTTTTCTTCCGGGGAGGGGGGGTCAGCAAAAACCGTCCACTCATGATGAGATCGGTTCTACGCATGCGCCATGCGACGTCATAACCTTATTTACTTTAAATATTTGAAAAAGCGACAGAGTTTCGTCGATGTCGTCTTACGTCAGTTGGTTAGACCGTTGGGTCATTATCTAAACATTTTGGGTTCGAATCGTTGTGTAAGATGTCTATTTTTTTTTATTTTTAAATTTTAATATTGAAGCAGGATTATGTAAGCCATTTTTCACGTAACTTCGTTCTTCGGTTTTTTTGTTTACTTCACTTATTCTTAGGTTTTCATTAACACCCCCCACACCGACAGACCACACACACTAAAAAATACCCAGGTACCCACTGATTTTTAAATTTTAATATTGAAACAGGCTTATTTAAGCAATTTTTCACGTGTTTTTATTTATTTTATTATTTTTTTTTCAGAAGTTTTAACATTCGATTTTCTGTTTTCTTTTTTGTTTTTCTTTTTCGATTTTCACATTTACCATCGTTCGTTTGCCTTACGTTAGTTTTTTGTGTTTTTTTTCGATGTCTTGATTACCCCCCCCCCACACACACCGACCGATAAGTTTTAACGTTTGTTTTTCTGTTTTCTGTTTTGTTTTGTTTTTTACTTCGCTTATTCTTATGTTTTAATTAACACCCCCGCCCGACCACACACACCTCCAAACACTCGGGCAACGCCGGGTACCCCCCTGGTGTGAGATATGGTGTGCGATGTCTTTTTTAATTTTTTTTTTATTTTAATATTGAAGCAGGGTTATTTAGGCCATTTTTTACGAAACGTTCGCTTTTCTGGTTTTTTTTTTTTACTTCGCTTATTCTTAGGTTTTCATGAACACCTCCCAACCCTGACCGACCACGCACACCCAAAAACTACCGGCCAACGCTGGGTACCCACCGATTTTTTCAATTTTAATATTGAAACAGGCTTATTGAAGCCATTTTTCATCTGTTCATTTTCAGATTTTTTTTTCGTTTTTTTTTTCTTTTTTGTTTTTGTTTTTCCGATTTTTACATTTAACATCGTTCGTTTGCCTTACGTTAGTTTTTTTTATTTTTTATCTTGGATTGTTTAAAAATATGTAACTTTTAAAAATATTTACTTCGCTTATTCTTATGTTTTTATTACCCCCCACCGCCCGGTGACCCCCCGCTTTACTTTTCAGATAAGTTTTATCGTTCGTTTTTCTGTTTTCTTTTTTTTTTTTTTTTTACTTCGCTTATTCTTATGTTTTGATTACACCCTCCCCACCCCCGCCGAGCACACAAACATCCAAACACTCGGGCAACGCCGGGTACCCCCCCCCCCCGCTAGTATATATATATAAATTTAATTTTTACAGGATATAAATGTAATCTTACATATATAAGATGTCATTAAATAGAAACAGCTTCTATTAAAGCAGTACAGAACGAACCGGTAACCTGCAAAACTGTAAAATGTATCTCAAATTACGTCTGATTAATCATATATTGCAAGCATTAGGCGGATATAAGAAATGGAAAAACGAGGCCTTACTATTCTGAAATTAATAAAGGTCACAAAAATACAAGATTAATATGTACAAAATGTTTTTTTTTTCTTTAAAATGCACAGGATAATGGGCTTAAAAAATTTGATCGTAAACTTTCATAAAAAACACCGTTTACGGTATATTATAAACGGAAAAAATCTATATAAATGAAGACCATATAAGAAGGGTTTAAGAATACACGCGACAAATAGAGACGCTTATAAAATAATACTCCGAACCTATATAATTTAAATTATCAAATAGCCAGTTTGACGCTTTTTTAGCTAGGCATGCTCCTTAAGAAAATATTAGGAATATGGTATGTCGTTTCTCCTAAAAACTGAAGTAAAACAGGTTGTGTCACAAGAGATATAATGTGCATTACGAATGATTCCCATGGTTGAGAATCATCTAGATATAAACTAATATTATTATAAGTAATTTGATCTCTTTTTATTATACATATGGAAGAGGTAAATGTGAAGGTCAAACTCCATAGTTTAAAACAAAAAGGTCGAGATAAGAAGATAACCTTCCAAAGGTAAATACACTACCACGTGTGTCATTCATTATTGGTAAGCAATTATTGCCTCGCACTTCATAGAAGGGGACTTTTATATTAATGGAGGCGCCGGCGATCAGATTGTAGATTGAGTGGCGGTCGGGTGGAGATAACTGTTTTGCAGAGCGGCTCTAAATAATCATTTGATATTTTCATCTGTACTTTCATTGACAGATTGGTGAAATAACACAAATTAATGACTAAATTTCTTCAGTAGAATCACGTAATAACACGTCTGATCCCTGGAAACATTATGCAAGTCATCGGCATTGCACTTCGTTTCAATTCTTGTTTACTTGGCCCACAACGAGAACAGAAATATGTTACATAAAATGAATAGCAATTAAGATAGGTTTTCAAAACCCAGCTTTGGTTCATGCCAATATAAACTTAATTTTCAAGCATTAATGATACACAGAGACGGGTGATATGAAGCTGAGGCAGTGGAAGGGCAAAAGTCAAACGCGCCTGACAATACAGTAGAAGCATAAGATAAACTGGTGTTTGCGAAGCAACATAGCACGCATGGGCAAGAGGTGTAGAAAAATTATAATCTTAGCGAAGTCCACTGGCGTGTGTTTGTCTCCGTGAATCATCTCTTATATTAGGAAGATAAGCTGAGAAAGGAATAATTATGTACATAATTAGTCCCTCTATCTCTCTCAAAAGTGCATTCACTTCTATGTAGGTATGTATGTACAAAGCTATAATATTTTGTTTGTTGATTGCTCATTCAGGAAAACTTAACGACTAATTAAATTTTATATGGAAAATATATCAACACACGGCGAAAATTGAACGTTAGTTTAGGAGAGAAAATAAAATCAAGAACACAAATCGAAAAAAATATGAAGGATAATATCGAAATCATGTTACGTTTAACTCATAATCCAAAGTTATACTTAATGAAGTAAACAAAAAAGAGATGTGCTCATCATACATTGTATTCATTAGCACGTTTCAGTGCCCACATATTCGAAATAAGTATTATCATAGTGTATATAATATCGGTCATTGTTTAACTAATTCTATTTTAGAATATCTTTTCACAACCAAGGCCTAATCCAAAAATAGAACTCACACTTTTCGTGATAGCCTGGTTACAATGCTATATTAGTATTCCTAATTTGACGTTTGAAAATTATTCTCATAGGTTTAAGTCATTAACTTTCCAGTCAAGAGTAATCTCCGAAGTTATACAGACAATAGAAAGACCCTACACGCATCCTCTCCTCAACGTTTTAGGGCGTCTTGTGCTTAAGTTTGTTTCGGTTTTGGATTTTTACTCTTTTAAACGAATTAAACTACATCTAAGATACACCAGAAAAAAATCGGAAGTTGCATCGACCGGACAATATGAATTACCTATCTCCAGATCACATAATAAAATAAATCAATGAAAAAGCAACATTAGCTCGATTAATAAGCATCTCTGCTCTCGGTATAACAGCAGAGGGTGCTACTACTATTGCTACCAAAAATTAAATATGAAAACAGATTTTTAGTCCCCTTGTGGACCAGGCTTTTAGTTATCAATGTTTTTATTGCTTTACTGGAATGGAAATAATTCATGCAATGAAAGGAACTAAGGCTGAGGACAAATTTTTGTTTTATCATTGCTTTATCAGTGAACTAGCATGGTCTCACAACGAAAGTTTGTTTCTGTTCGTATTTACGGCGAATTCATATTTCATGGGATGATAAATTGTCTTTAATGAAATTTGTGTATTGTTTCATACCCTCCTAGTTGTTATTATTATCATCCTGAAGATTTTGTCATAATTATTAGCAACATAAATATTATATCATACACTGGTATAATTTATATAATCTAGCAAAACAAATATATATATATATATATATATATATATATATATATATTCTTCAGAATAGTTGTTATTTAACAATCAGTTGTTATGGAAACGTGAGATTGTAAGGTTTACAAACTATTACTGGCCGCAATATTCTATAAGTTATCCCATCTAAACAAGAATTGTTCGATATGCAAGATAGAGCAAATAAATTAAATTGTAATTCAATGAATTAAAAAAAAAACTCTCATTGAAATTAAATGAAGTGGTTGAGTTTCATATCAAAGAATTTTATTATTCTAAGAATGACAAAGAATGCTTTAGAAGATTAATCTCCTTAACCTATAGGGTTTCGATGGCGACCATCTCATTAGAGGAGAGGAAATATTAGCAAATACTAATAAAGGTATGCACCCTATTTGCTAAAGTCAGTGAGACATGGAAAATTAAAGTCAAGATAATAAATTTATCAGAAGTCCTGTAGCAGGAGGATTTCCAGAAAAAGGATATGAAAGTTTTTTTTAGATCAAGCTTACTTGGTAAAATCCATGTTATGCGTTCTTTACACCCGTCTGGTTCTATATTGGGTAATCCGCATAGCTGCATAGATATCCGAATCGGGCAAGTGCTTATATTAATTTGTTTGTGGGTGCAGCGATGATAATTCAAATTCTGGTGGAATACTTTTCATTAGAAGTCTATATTATTTTTAGTGGGGCGAGGTGTTAATATTAGGGAGAGTAGGTAGTGGTGAGTGGTAGGAAGTGGGGTGAAACATATGTGCATATTATCCCTATATACACAGGAACGCACATATACAAACACACCCATACACACAATATACATATATACATATATACATACACACATAAACATACACACACATATATATGCATATACACACATATATAAACATATATATATACATATATGTACATATACACACATAAACATGCATACATATATATATATATATATATATATATATATATATATATCTTCAAATAGAATTCAAAGAATCATAAAGTTTGACCGGTTGCTTAATTGAGGTCAGGTTGTGTACTAGTTATAGAGACTTGGTTCGGGAAGGAAAGAGGGGGAACAAGAAGAAAATAGAGATAAGAACAAAAATAAAATAAAAATGAAAATAAAAAGATGGGCCAAATACGTAAATGGAATAATTCGTTTTTTTCTACATTTACCCTAGTTTCATCTCAGATCTCCTTGTCAGTTTAAATCGTATTTGTTCCGTCAACTCAAGTTATATATACTGTCCATGAGGTGCTAATTATTATTAATTTTATACGTATCTATATTTCCTTTAGAACAGAGGATTGACATAAGGTTTACAATATACTAATGTTTATGAGCTAATTGTGAAACCAGTTCTAAGATTATCAATGGAACGTTTTATCTTTATTTTATGATCCTTACGGTAATAGTTCAATGCTTAATAAGCTAAAACAAAGGTAATAAAGTGATGATAATACCTTACTGAAAACGTTTATGCTATTTAATAATATTTAATTGGGGCAATCTTCTACAACTGCATTCAAATACACACAAAGTTACCTATAAATACATGAATATATATATATATATATGTATATATATATATACACATACACACGTACACATACATGTGTTACATGATAAGGGCTGTCCCCTTTTCATGTAAGTATAAAAATAGAGAGATTTAGTTTAAATGAAAATGAAATAGCATAGACGAAATTCGAATCTCGTAATTTAGGTTTAGAAATAGATTACGTGTAAGAATTAGCAATGGAATGTAAAACAAACCATTGTTTAGATTAGAGAAAAAATAGTTTCAAGAAAAGAATGTGCACTGTCAATTTTGTTATGAAAATTCAATTGAAAGAATGCAGCTACAAGATAATTTGATAAACATGTTTTTAACATATTGGAAATATAGGTTACTGAGAATATAGGTTAAAATTCCTTTTGTAAACAAAGGAAAAAGTTTAGGACACGCATGTCCAGAACGCGTGAAAGAAGGCCCACGTTTTTACATGTGTATGACGTTATGGAAAATAGAAAGTTCTACATATAGTTAGAAAACTTTAGAGTTAAGTAAGGAGAAACTGGGGGAGAGTCAGAGGGAGTTTTGAGGACGACAGACGATAGTCTGCAGTTTGTCTTTCGAACGTCTAGAAGCGAGACGGTCACTTGAAACTTAATATGTGAAGCTTTGAATCCTTGATGATGAAAACCACGGCCGCTCGTGAGAAGAAATAAACCCATCATGTGTTTTTATAAACGTCGTCTTTGTGTTGTGATTCTACCAAAAGGTAAAGTGAAAATTGTTATTATATGTCTATATATATATCTGTGTTATAAAATGTCTGACATACACATCTTCTATCTACAATGTGAACTCTACATCTCATATCTACACTAAGACTGACTGAACACTGTTTCCTCACTCAAAGTGCTTCCATATCAACACTTCTAAGTATAAACATTTAATATATATGAATCGTTATAAACGAACAATCTCTTACACAACATCCCTCATAATAAAACTCTCTCTAAGACTCTCTAAAATTCTCTCTCTCTAAGAATATCTTTTAATGAAACCCTTATATAACACATGCACGCATACACTATATATTTTTACATACACACAACCATACAGTTTATACACACATACGCTAACTTATTCTAAAAATACTTACATCTAAGCCCATATATACCTACATATAACACGTATGTCCATATATACCTAGATATACCCTCATATATACAAAAATACATATTTAGGCATAAAGAAAGTATACCATTTAACACTATTAATTATAACAATAATTAGTGTAGGTAACTTACCTAAGTTTGTCATAGATAGTTTTTAACCCCTACACTGCTAATTTAACATTAATAAGATGAAAGGAGTGAGATTGTGTAACTATGGTTATAGAATTGAATTGCCTAGTACCAACAGGGGTGACGCATCATTGAGTATAGTCCTTTCTTGTTTATAGGTGCGGATCTGGAGATTACCTTGCAATGGGGAATTTTTACTCCTTTTCGGGTTAGTAGATGGGGGCGAAATTTAAAATTTTTATAAATGGGAAGCTACATGTTTATGGAAATACTATTATAATTAGATCTTAGAGTGCAAATTACGTGTAAGATATTTAAAGACTGGTATGTTAATGTGCTTATAGTAAGGCCCTACTTAACATGTTACTATATACAAAAAGAGAAAGTTATTATATGGGTTAAGAGATGTAATTAAGAACCTATCCTTAGAAAATGAACATTATTATATTAGCAAAGTAATAGTGTAGATTTTAGTCAAGACTGATGTGCATTTAGTCCTTTGTTTTTAACTATTTATCATTTATACAGAGAGCATAGTATATAGTATATTTTATTTTAAGATGATTGTATTTAAATCTTTTCTTGTGTTTACATCTGGACACTAGCTCATTCTTGGTATTTATTATGGGTTTGTTGAAGGTGATGATGTTAACTGCTTCGGATATACAAAGATCGCTAAACATATCCACTGGGGGATATGATCTAGATTTATTCATTTAATTAAATATGGAATTTTCATTTCATCTAGGTTATTGATTAATTTAGTTAAGGATGTACTATTATTATCATAGTTTTGAGATCTTTCATTTCTGAAGGAATGTAGGTGGTTTGAGATTCTTAGTTTTATTAAGCTGTTTGATGCACCTATATACGTGAATGTTTTCTTTGTTTTATTACTGTTTATTTGTTCATCGGTCCCATTGGTATTGAGTCCTATATTGGGGGAGGGGGGCTGGGCAAAGATGGGGCAAAGACACGTAAGCCTGACTGTTGTTGTTTCTGTTGAAACAACAACAGCCAGGCTAACGTACCCTATAATATATAATTCCCAGTGAGGACCAGTTTAGGATTAACCAGAACCCAGACTATGAATCCCCAGGCCCCCTCTTTGCCCAGCCCCCCAATATAGGACTCAATTGACTAAAACATTATTTGCCTTGCTTAGAATAATAAAAATTCTTTGATATGAAACTCAACCACTTCATTTCATTTCAATGAGAGTTTTTTTTTTGAAATTCATTGAATTACACTTTATATATATATATATATATATATATATATATATATATATATATATATATATATATATTATGTAGCAAGACTTTGTGGAAGCATCCTCTACATTATGTAGGCAGACTTTGTGGCACCTATATATATATATATATATATATATATATATATATATATATATATATATATATATATGTGTGTGTGTATTTATACAGAGTGCCCACAAAGTCTGGCTACATAATGTAGCCAGAATCTGTGGACACCCTATATATATATATATATATATATATATATATATATATATATATATATATATATATATATATATATATATATATATATATATATATATATATATATGTATGTATATATTAGTGATGGAAACGATTCCAATATTTTTCCGATTTCGATAAAGTTAAGGCTTCTTTTGTAAATTCCCGAGTTCGATACAAGTACAGATTCTGGTTCCGAGTCTTTATAAATCTATAAATATTAAACAATAAAGGTATTATATTTTTTTTACAAATCACAAAGTTCAGATGTTTTCTCAAACCTGATAATGCAATTGTATGCGATGATCTTTCTGTTAGTTTAAATCATATATATGTATTATGTCATCATTACATCAGCAGTGGAAGATTTACTTTTAAACAAAATCCAAGAAAAAATATAATCAAATGAATCAATTTAGGAATCGCAAAATAA
This sequence comes from Euprymna scolopes, assembly GCF_053919585.1. Classification (NCBI taxonomy): domain Eukaryota; kingdom Metazoa; phylum Mollusca; class Cephalopoda; order Sepiida; family Sepiolidae; genus Euprymna; species Euprymna scolopes. The sequence goes on from NC_136490.1 coordinate 104,679,142, forward strand.
GTACATATTTTCACGATTCCGATAAAATTTATTTTTCGGATTCGTGAATTTGATTAATCGCACTGACACACACACACACACACACACACACACACACACACACACACACACACCCAAACACACATACACACAAACACACACACATATATATATACATACATAAGTGAAAGTGTCTGTTTGTGTGTCTATCTGTGTACATTTCTCTACACAATAACTCTGTCAATTTTAAGTCTACAGACTCGAAATTTGATATACAGGGTATTGAGATTTGTAATCGGTTTTCAGGCAGACATTTTGCTGTCAAAGGGTTAAATTTCCACAATTTGACCTTTGAGAACTCTATCAAAATCCTGCGCTAATTTTTGGTCTAAATATTTGAAAGGTTAGAGATAGGTTCCTTGGACATGGATCTAACTTAATAACTTAATTTGAGTCCAAAACAATAAATGTTAATGGGTCATAATAAGAGGCAGAGTCCAATCATAGTTGACCGCTTCGCTCCATGCCAAATTCCTCAGACAATTCCTTATGTACACATTTGAAATTTTACATAAAGTGTATTTAGAAATAAGGCAAGCTTTTTAATCGGCGTGAGTCGAAAATTTGAGTTACCAATATAAAAATGTATGCATGTATGTATGTTTGCATGCCTGCCTACCTTTCGACAGACACAGGTATTTTTTTCAAAATCAGTATCATTTTGGAGGTTGACCTTTCGGACGACAAATATCGAGAAATTGTCTGAACACATTAATCTCTTCATCTTCAACTGCGTACTTTTCTACAGGGGGGTTGTTTTTTGGCCGATATTAACGAAAATCATCCTCTCTTTTGATTGTATAGCCTTAATTACTACCTTCGTCACTTGCGGTTTGGTGGTAGTTGTAACAGCAAAGACCTCAGGTTTTTTTCCGTTCTTTTCCTCCTTTTCGATACGAGTTCGAGCCTGCCTGCCTACTACCACATTTTTCCTCAATATACACCTCCAAACACCCGGGCAACATTGGGAATACATGCTAGTATATATATATATATATATATATATATATATATATATATATATATATATATGTATATATATTAAATGCAAATGATGTATTTTCTAAAAGCATTCGTTATAGTACGTTTATTTATATATCATTTCAAGAGTGTTTTTCTTCTATGTGATCGTCTATATTACAATCATTTTAAACCTATTATTATGTCTTCTTTTCAGAACGTTGAATACAAGATTGAAATAAAACAAATTCGAACAAGTTTCTCATTTCAGTTCAAATGAGGCCGAAACGCTGCTGAAACTACTCGCGATATTAACGAACCGTGAGCCCAAAAATCATAACTGAACGATGGTGGTTTAAAAAATGAGATGGCAGGGGCAAGCGTGTTGAAGTTGTTGAGCGTAATGGTCGGTCATCGGATGTTAATAAAGATCAATTAAGAGTCTTAGCCAAATTCAATTAACGCACAAATGTTCAAAAACTTTCTCCTGAGATAGACGTAACGTATACGATGATTTACAGGCAGTTGAGGGAGATGGGAAAGACAATAAAATTGATAAATGGGTGTCTTACAAATTGAAAAACAGATGAAAGAGACGTCGAAATTAAGTGTCATTTGCTTGTCTTTTATGCATTATGTGCGCTCCGTTTCTCGACCAGCTTGTGACTTTGAATCAAAAGTGGGTACTTGACGACAACCGGCGATGAAGTTTCAGGACACTCCCCGGAGGAAAAATGCGCCAAAGAAGGGTTGACTGACTGTTGAAGGTCTGCGAATGGTCTCACCACTTACAGTTTTTTTTTAATGCGGTCCATACACTTACGACGGGGAAGTACTGTGAACTAATAGATTAAAGGCATCACAAACTTTGACAACAACACTTAGTATTATTTAACAGAAAAGGCATAATCTCCTCAGCAACCATGCTCCACTAGGTGTATCAGAATTTTTGTAGGAATTTTTGACACCCCTGACACGAAACTGCTAATAGAATATAAAAAAAACCCGTAATTTCTCTTGTAAAAGTAGATTGTTTATTTTCTTTATGGATTATACTTCCAAAATAAACAATTAAAGTTGTTTTAAAAAGTAATAGAAATATTTTTTTTTTATTTTTTGAACAACACTAATGAATTTTACGAACTCAATATTTTTCAATTTTTAAACTTTAAAAATCTATCGAAATTTTCCTATTGATTCTATTTTTACGATATTTTCAGGGTCAATGTGAAATTTCATACTCTTTCAAATAAACTGATTATAATATTTTGGACAAGCGTTTTTTTTAATTCACCTCCCCCATTTTCCAGTGTCCATTAAAAAGTAAATAGTTAATTTACTCACCAAAGTTTTATATATCACACATTGAAGAGAAAAGTTCAATAAATAAAATATTCAAATTTAAAACAAAAAAGTAGTGTTTTTATAAATTTACCTGTAAAGTTAGAAGTTTAACTTTTTTTAACCCACGTTGTTTGTTTTTTTTCTTTTGTCTTTTTAATGAAACCTTGGTCCTTGCTCCTTTAATTGAAAAAAAAAATTAGGGCTTGAATTACATTTTTCGAGTAGGTATAAGCTTGGAAAGACAGGAGGTCGAATAATTCACGCCTCCCATTTAGAAATATCTATTAAAAAGGAAATAATTAATATACTCACCAAAGTGTTATATATCACAAATTGAAGAGAAAAGGTCAATAAATAATATATTCAAATTTAAAACAAAAAATTAGTGTTTTTAGAAATTTACCTGTAAAGTCCGAAGTTTAAAACCTTTTAAAAAAAACACCTTGTTTGTTTTCTTTTAATGAAACCCTCGTCCTTGCGTCTTTTATTGAAAAACAAATTAGGGCTTGAATTACATTTTTAAAGGAGTTATAATCTTGGAAAGACGAGGTGGAATTATTCACTATTTTTCACGAAATTTCTGACACACCTAATGCTCCACCGCAATTGCTAAACCGACTCTTAGAAGTTGAATTAATTAGGCTACGAAAATTTTCCTCATCTGGCCTACTTTGTAGAACACCCACCTACTGACTACTGCCTTTCCAAGCATCTCAGAAAATTTCTGCGTGAGAACTGCTTCCAAAAAGTGATATCTAGCACGCCATCCACGACCCTATCGTCGCCAGAAAGCAACAGTTTTAGGTTACTGGCATAAATACACTTGTTTCGCGTTGATAAAAGTGCGTTGATTCTGATGGTGCTTCTTTAGATCAATAAATGTTTGATCGAGTCGAGATATGTTTATCAGAATTTAAAATATAAAAGCGCAAGAACATTCTTGTCAACCTGATATATACATAGACATTATATGCAGGTTTAAAGAAAATTTAAGAGCGTTAATATGACGACAGGTATAGTTTGAATTAACTTCTTTGACATTTTTTAGACATAGATTACGAACACATATTTTCCCTTAAGAAAAAAAAAATTAATATATTTTATAATATCTTAATTGTAAACAATCTCTTATGTATTCAGTCTTTAATGTAGTCAGAGAAAATTGGGTATAATTTGTATTTGTGCGAAACGGGATAGTGTTAATTAAATTGGTTTTGTCTTATTGTTTAAGAAGTATTGGTTAAATGTCCTATGATTAAACATTATATATTATACACAATTAAAAGCCGCAGAATTCAACACTTTTCTGGATTTAAATTTCAGTTATTCTTGCTCCCTCAGAATTTAATAAACTATATATATATATATATATATATATATATATATATATATATATATATATATATATATATATATATGACCTAAGTATATATGTTTCCATTATAAAATATATAATGTATGTATAATGTATTATATATATATATATATATATATATATATATATATATATATATATATATATATATATATATAATGTATAATGAGCAGGCGTGTGTATTACAATTGCCAAGAAATATTTAGTCTGCAGGATTTAAATTCATAAGATAGGATTTTTAGACGTGTGGAAAACTTTTTGATTAGTTTATATCCGAAAAAAAAAGGCTGCTAAGAAGGACACATTGAAATTGCCAATTTTTTTTAAATGCGTAAATGAGAGATTTTTATGTTAAGAATAAGAAGGTTAGAAAACACTTTTTAAATATCGAGCCCAGGTCGCGTAATGATTATCATAATTAACTTACTGTCTTTAGATTTTGGGTTCGCGCTTAGCATGAAAACTCTTTTTCTACGTACGAGAAGTGAACCGTTTATCAAAGCTCAATAATCCCCTGCCCATTTCTCATGTTCTGTATGATTATAATAGTATATTTATGCGTAGATTTCGACTGGACAACGCACGACAAAGTGGGGTCACGCCGGGCGAGCTGATATAAATATGAAAATATGTGTGTGTGGGTTCCCGACTCATATATTCATAGATTTTTTTTATCCATATGCAGCAATTTTAATATACAAGATAATCAGATATGTATAAAATCTTGTAAACGGTAGAGCGAAAAATGTTGAATATTTATCTTTTCAAAGTCGAGCAAATTAAATAGACAGGCGACCTCCGTTGTTAACTTGTAGATATTATGATCTATATGTGATATAAAAAGTTTTAAGAAGTTGTGAGTCGGCCGACTACTTCTCGGAAAGAAAGCCTTTTACAGGCATACAGAAAAAGCGAACATACATACATACATACACACATTTGTAAAATTAAACTTCGCCGCTTACCATATAAAAATTAAGTTATGTAATTTTTAAACATTTTTTCCAAATTTAAATTTTATTTTATTTCTAAATTAATCCATGTTTAAAATCCAATCCGTTTTACAAAATCATTACCCAAATAAACTCGGTGCCCTTCTCTGTCGTCTCGGATCAAATTGAATCTGAACCATTCCGGTTATAATAATTCTCTTTTACAAAATATACATATTTCTTTGATTTGCCGACAAATATATTATATAAGTCTACTCCTTAACTTGGGAATTTCTATTAAATAAATATATCATAGTACTGAAAAACTTAATATTTTAACGCGAACTTGATGTTATTTTTTATAATAATTATATCCTATCGATATTAGAAGACAAGTTGGAGAAAGATCGAATATTTCTTAGTATCTCGGGTATACTATTAAAATATTATATTATTAAAATTCGATAGTTAGTTCAAGTTCAAGTAAACTTGAACTACCTATCGAATTTTAATAATATATGCTTATCCACAAAAGATATATTTACGAATAGCTAAAATAAATATATAGAGACAGAGTAATAATGTTTATATATTTTAATACTTGCATACATTAAATATATTGGGTTTAATTGAAACAGACAGGTAACAGAAAACAGAATGGAAAATTTGAAATCTAAGTGAAACGGGAGAAAATACATTTCATTTTTCGAACTATATAATTGCTACTTACTTATCTTCTTTTTATATTTAGTGGTTGTTTTTACGTAAAATACTCAGTAATGCAGACTTTTGGGGCTATTTGTAAGGGGGTCTTTTATTACCAAATATATATTTAAGCATGAAGGTAATTCTTAATTTATTAGTAACTGCAATTAAAAATATATATTTTAATAAATGCAGTTTGTGTGCACTGATATATGTTACACTCTTATGCGTGTACATTGTATAAACATATTTTATTACAGATTATAATTGAGTACCAAATTCTATCTAGCTAATTGTAGACGAAATTTTTCGATCTACACATTATTAATATTATTTAATACTTGATATATGTTTCAATACTGTTATAGACACGTGTTAGGGGTTACGAATGGGAGAAAACACAAATTGTGTAAAGTGTATAAAATATGATATGCATTTATCAGAAATAAAATATAATATACATTTATCATACAGAATACAGGAACCACTAAACTGGTATGTACGGAACGTGTTCGTAGCATGCGGTTAAACATAGAATGAGTGTATCCATTTAGTCTGTGAATCCAGTGGTATTCATAGGACTGGCTGATTCAACCTTTCTAAAATAGGGGTGATTTGCACCCCACAACAAATGCATACTTAACTAAAAGTTTTGATCCTTTTTCAGGAATCTGTCGACTTAATTGCTAGATCAAAAATATTTACAAATTGTTTCCTAATTAAATTACATCAATCTTTTTCGCAATTCTAACGGAAGTGTAGTGGTTTCACTACTTTGTTTGGTTGTACGATTTATGTTAATAGAATATAAATATATGAATTCCCCATGCAAATTCTATTTAGAATGGAAACATATCAGTTGCCTTGTTGGTGATTGTCATAACAGTGTTGTATGCTGATGGTTTAGAGAATTATTAAATTAAATATTTTAATCACAAATATAATTCATTATTGTATGTATAATATTCGATTCGGTATCCGTTGACCGTTTTTTAATAACAAATGTTTTTAAATATTTTGTAACAAAGAAAAATATTAAATATTTATTGCAAAAATCTCCGGATATTTTGATTAATGGTATCACAAATTTAGATATCTGCCGACTACGAACAATAACATTCGACTCGACGTTTAGATAAAGAAAAGATGCACTTTTTACGATTTATGGTGAAAAATAGTTCGAGTTGTATAGATCTCTCAGCTAAATTTATGTAATTGTTGCTAGGTCATGTAGCAAAAATTAGTATTGCTGACGTAAGTACTGAGAATTATTTAGGACCTATTCCTCAACAATGCATATACATATTAGCTTGCAATTTATATATACTATAGCTAAATTTATTTTCCAGGTTTCATTATCATTCCAATATGAGCCTAATTTAAAGAATTCATTACTTGTAAGAGAAACACGTGTCGATGTAGTATTTATTAAACCCCCTTCAAATAAAGTATGCGCAACTTCATATAAGAAATTTAAAATAATATTCAAAGGCAAACAATTGTAGACAATAATATTGCGATATATTTATTTCGATCTACATGAGATCAACCCGTTCTCCCTTGAATATATGTTATGAAATTTGAATTTTAGATGTTATTAAAACAACAAGATTCATGTTAAAATGTTTCGATATTTTAGATATATTTTTCTAATGGCAAACATGTTTCTCTGTATCAGCATTATGCTTTGTAATTTGTCATATGTTTTTTTCTTAATTTTTATTTATTTTCATCAGGTATACAAAATTTTCTTGGAAAGCATTAATCTAAACATTGTTATCTAAAGAAAATTCCTCCATGAAAGCAAATGCTTAAAATAATATCATATTTGAAGAGGACGTATTTATGTTATAATATGAATTTTTAGAGAACGTAGTTCAATTTCAGTAATGAGAAAGTAAGAAATATATGTAATGTATAGAGCTATATCGGCAATATTACCACATTTACATTGACAAGGTATAATGATAAGGATAGTTCGTTTTGCCTCACAAAAATCCAAAAAAAGAGCTGGGTTATTTTTCAAGAACAATATTTTGCTACATTACTTATTTGTTTAAAACTCTTGGAATTTTTTTTAAATATTTACACAAATTTAAGCAGTTAAATTATATCAGACACAATAAATACTTTTTAATTAATTAATTATTATTATTATTATTATTATTATTATTATTATTATTATTATTATTATTATTATTGTTGTTGTTATTATTAAATTAATGCATATCCATTTTGGTTTTAAATAAAAATGTTACGTTTAAGCATAACCGCTAAAGTCAATTTCTGGGTAGTTTGGGAGATAAGATTTATTAAGTTAATATATTTGTTCCATAGAGTGTAAATTTTCAAAATAGTAGACAAGATGTTTTATAGTATTCTCTTTGGAAGTTAGAACAGTTCGCTTTATATAGAAGATCCGTGTTAGTCAACTATTTTGCAGTTTTACTTCGAATTTTATAAAATCGAGAATGGCGGTTGTAATTTTTGCCTTGTTTTTTTCACAGTTTAATTTCAGGATTTTAAAAAATTATTTAATTGTGGAGAATAAAATTCACTTGCTTTTTTCATTAAATTGATATAAAACTATATTTAATTTCATAAAAAATATTATAAAAATTGTGCAAGACAATGAATATTTTAATTTACAGGTCGACATAAAATAGTCAGTACGAGTTAGATGCATTACAATTGCGTATGTATTTCATTTTAAGAAGGTAAATTACTGTTGATTTGAAGGATATGCGTCTATGATAGATTGTGTAGATATTTTTATTGTTATGTTTTTATATTTCAAGCGGACATCCGCTCTTGGTCACAACAAATATCGAAATGAAAAAGAAAAAGAAAACCGTGGAAAGAACTGGGAATTTGTAGTGTGGACAGTGTTCATTCCTAACAATCGTGTTCGAAAAAGTACGTATGAATTTTTTAGCCGTTTGTAGAAGAAGATTGTGTTTTTTAAAATATTTTTTTATGTGGCAACGTAAAAGCGTTTAATTCAAACGGCAAAAATGAGAAACAATTGATTCAAATATGTGTAATCGAATTGAAATGAAATTATTAAACGGTAAACACTTTTACGTTTACACATTAAAAATATTCAAAAACACAATCTTCTACCACAAATGGCTAAAATAATTAAGGTGAACTTTTTCGGACTTGATTACTAGGAATGAACGCTGACCACGTTAGAAATTTCTAGGTCTTTCACCGGTGTTCTTTTTTCTTTTTCATTTCGATACTTTTTTGTGACTAAAAGTGTAGCTCCACTTGAAATATTAAAGCAAACAATAAAAATAATAAATACAATAAGTAACATCGTTTTTCATGTTTCAAAAAACATCATAACCTTCAAATGACTATCATATAAGCTTACTTGTACGTTTAACATAATATATATAAATATATATATATATAGAGATAGATAGATAGATAGATAGATAGATAGATATAATACCGGTGTGTTTGTGTTAATAGTAGTTTATAATGTGGAACATTACTATGAGTCTGTAATAAGGAGCTATAATTTTTAGTCATTATTAAATTTGAATCTGATTGGTATTTTAGTAAGAAATATGTCTGCACACATGTAGCCAAAATACGTGCATAAAAAAGACCATGATACATATATATATATATATATATATATATATATATATATATATATATATATATATATATATATGTTGTATTTAAGAGTCGGAGGGTGGATTCGGATGAAAGGATACAAGGCTATTTATGGCCATTATGTTAATTGATGTGTTTTTCTTTACAAATCTGTTTAGCTGGGCGTGCATATAGTAGGGTCGCCTTTATGACCCATTCGGACACACTTCAAAAGTGTTTTAATACAAATATAATAGTGCGTTCAATGCACTGGTATTATGGATGTAAAGTCAGGAACGTGGGCATGTCCAAAACAACGATTCGTTTGTGTTTATTTTCGCAAAAGATTTATGAAAAAATTAAAACCACTGCGCATTATACAGAAAACGTTTTGGATAAATTTTCAGAAATGTAACACATATTTTAGTCAAGTCTATTTTATAGTGTAAATTCTATACGTTACAACTATCTATAATGTATTTTTAGAGTTTTGTTGTGTTAAGGTGTTTTCCTAATGACAATTCCTTAAACCAATAATACACTTAATTAAAAGTTCGTTTTTAAATAAAAAATAGCACAATCTCTAAGTAAATCTGAGGTTGATGCAAAGATAATGCAGTTTTCTTCTATATTATATTACTCAACTTAACCAAGCGTAATATCGACAAAGTTAAACTTCGATATAACAGGAGGACGACAAATGTAGATCTTGGTGGTTCTGTTCGAACACTCAGAGAAATCTAATGACGCAGTTACAGCCACTTCTACGATGACAAAGTTGATATGACGCTCCAGGTCGGATGCTGGATGCGGTAGGTCGGTATCTTTTTTCTTGCTGGCTGTTCGCTGAGAATATCTATTTAATATGACCTTACATATTCATAGTTATTTTTATAATAAAATGTATATTATTTTTTTATTCTGGTCGTCTGGTGATAATCATTCTAAAAAGGAGTTTAGTTTTTAACAATTAGTGATTTTTTTCTTGTTATCGTTCAATCAGAGAATGACTGGCTTTACGCGGAGGGAACGGTGAACAGTAAGGGAGGATCTCAACAACGGTGACTACTAAAAAAACTTGACAAACTCCAACTCATTTTTTTTACTGTGCCGTGCCTTATAAATTGAGAGGTTGATGAAGTTTTTGCGCCCCTGGGTTACTCATCCAACCAATCCTTGTTTATAACGTCATAATCTGTTTCGCTACCTAACCTATGCATAATCATTAGTGGACTTTCCGTCATCAACGCAAAATTTACCATCAACATTTTTCTCACACATCGGTGACTCATGCCTATACCCCATAAAGTCCCTTCTAAACAAAACATAATTTGTTACTCCAAACAACTATATTCACCCCAATATTACCAATGATCGCGGAATTGTCTTTCTTTCTTTTCTTGTATTTACTAGTAACGATCAAGCCGTTTTCTTCTTTTTAACAAAAATATTACTTGTCAATTCCTCGAAATTGTCAACTAAACAAAAACATTAATTTAGCTCTTGTCAACCCCCTTTTGCTGCAATTATCGACCATCAAAGCTGGTTGGGTCAAATTCTCCACATTAACTCTCCCAGATCCCAGACGAAATAGTTGAGTCTTACCCGTTCACACGCCTCTTATCTGTGCCTGAACGATCGGCTATCAGTTTCACACGTCATTATAATCAAGGTTCAGCGATACATCGCTCAATAAAGCTAGTTGCTTCGAAATACTATCTCTTTGACAACCAGTCTATGTTCAAACAATCAAACTTAATGCAACATGCACTAATCATACTAAAGTTATATATCCATGCAAGAAAGGGTTATATATATATATATATATATATATATATATATATATATATATATATATATATATATATATATATATATAGTTCATTATACGGGAGAATGTTCTGTTCTGTTATGTTCAAGAGCGAGCACTCGAGTTCTACTTTAGTTGTTGTTGTTTTTTGTTTTTTTTTTGAAAGCCCATTTCCACTTGGGCCATGTAGATGTTTAATCCGGATTTTAATATTTAGTCAATAATGGTTTGTTTAAAAATATGTTAATGGATTTATTTATTTCAGGTCACTGTAAAACAATCATGCAATCAGTCTAGCTATATTCTTTTTTCTTTCTCAATTCTTCCCCCTGGAACTGGCCTCTGATGAGTTAACACATTGTTTTCATTTCTATTTTCAAAGACCGTTTTCCAGTTCATTGTCCGACACAGAACACGCATGCAATTATTTTATCTAGGAACGAAGTCTTTTCTTTATTTTCATTATCTCTTTTCTTTTAAATTACCCCACCGTTGGTCTATTGTCTTTCTCTGATGACAAACTACGCAGGACACTCTCTTGGTTTGTTCGCCTATAAGAGAAATCATAAGAAATATACATGTCGATTCTATTTACTTCATTGATTTATATCCGGTTCCTTGGTAATCAGCGGGGTGTTTGTTTCTTTTTTTTATCTCAGATTGCATCATTGTCTGTATCTGCTCTTTTTGGTGTCACATCGGTCTTAGGTGAGTCTTGACGCGAGTCACTATCGTCATCGACACAGTCTAGCTTAAGCTGTTTGTTAATATAAGTACTTCTCACTCGTTTTTCACATGTCACATTACAATGAGAACTGTTATACTGCTTATCCAACATCACACCACCATGCCCCATGATCCATCAACATTTTGACTTCCCAACCTTGAATTTGCTTGATATATTATTTAAGTTTTCTTTCTTGCCTTCTTGGCAATTCGTATCTTTGACCTACAGGTTTCAGCTCTACTCAATTACTTACGTATAAAGTCCCTCGTTTGTCCCGATGGGTGGGGGCACCCAAGTTTGGTTTAATATTATCGAGTGCCGTCCAATCTTCGAGGATATTGGTCCACGCCCCGAATTTACAAGGCTCACAGAGAATCTTTAAACAGTAGGCCTTAGTTCTCACATCGTTTTTCGCATCTCACGCAACTACTTGAGACCTCTGACACATTGGACCTAAGTGTCTCAACTATATGGTATTTTTAACCACGCCATTTTATTTTCACTTCACTCAACCGCTTCATCAGCCTGAGCCGGATCAACACATATAATCCACAGCTCATATTTCATACAAAATCCTTCTTCCTAGGGTGCATCTCTCTCCACTCTCTACAGTATCGGAGACCCTCTGACATTTCTTTAGAATTACCTTCTTAAATGATACTTCTCTGAATATCCCCATCTCTACCTAAGAGAAAACGTTCTGTAATTCGTCATAAGAAATTTCTAAAACGATATTTCTGCGAATGTTTAGTCTTAACTTTAAAGGAGGCGCTTCGTATTTCCTCATAGGGGCTTTGTAAACAATATTGTCCCTACCTTACATGAGACGCTTTATATTTCGTTGTGCGGGATTTCTTCAACAATACTGTCTCTACATTACAGCAACCGTTCCGTGTTGTTTCCTATTGGATTTCTTCTTTTCTGAATATGCCCCCACACTGGACCTGCAATGGGAAATTTATGATATCAGCTTCGCACTTTCCAACAACGAGCCCCTCGACACGCTAAGAGTAATGAATATCGAATTCTCAAAGTCTTGCCCATTATAGGTATCACCGCCTCCTTCGATGTGTCTATCCCTAGATAATCATGTTTTACGAGGCATCTATGTCGTAACAACCGCAACTGATGCTTGAAGAAAGTTTATTATAAGGCATACTCCTCTACATTCTCAAGTAATAGTAAAATGCTGCGTCGCATCATCAACCTTTTTGATTACTGTTAGCTATTGACTGATCAATCACTCACGAAACTCACCGATTGCGTGATTATCACCTCACTAGTGTTCCTAAGGACGGCAGCATTCTCCATTCCCAGGGTCCCTGCCATACCTTCGAGCGTCATCAGGTGCATTAGCATGTTTAGGTCCATCTTCGTCATTATATGAACAATTTCCTCTTTTATTTTCATGTTTTACCCTTTCATTCAATAACACAACAGTGACCTTTAATTCTCCAGATTGGCTTACGAATGGCAATCTAAAGTTTCTACAATTTTCTTCGAAATCTAAAATTCATAAACAACTTTTCACCCTACAAAAAGCAGAATAGATATGGCACTATTGTGGAAGGGGTTTCCATATGTATGTGTCTCTCTTAGGGTATTATCATTACTACAAGTCATACAGTATCCTACGTCATATCAGCCTCCTCTCATCTCTTTCCAGCCGTTAGATTTCTCCTGTTTATAACCTCGCGCAGGTGGCCTACTAACACTTTCCTAGTAGCGACTACAGGGCCCTTGTTCGAACATACTTATTTCGGATAATGTAATATGAATTCCAAACCCCAGACTCTCAACCACTACGTCTAGTCGTTAGCATGTAACGATATGCATCCACGAAGAGTTCGATCTTATCATAAACTCAAATAATTACTTTCCAAAATTACTATTGCACTTCAGGAAACCGGTTAATCCTAGACAGTAATTAATTGTTTTTTCAAGAGGCACCAAACACGCGACAACCGGAAGTAAAACACAGCAGAATTCGCTATAATCCACATTATCCTAAGCCAGCCAAAGCCAAGCAATCTCACCGGGGTTAATTTCTTATAATATGTCTGCTTACACATCCACCCCATGTTTAATTGATAGGGTAAAAGTGATGTTTGACCGAGAGGCTTCTCGGTGGCTATATTTTCCTTTAATTTTTTTTACCGACTTCCCCTATTTCTATTGTTTAAATCATCCCATTATATTTTGAAAATCGTAAAAAAATATCACACCGTTTTTTTCTCTTGTATACATTTATTTGTTATACATCATTAAATCATATACTTATCGATGCTGGCGGTTTAATTTTTTGAACAAACAACTACTTAATATATTTAATTTTAATCTTTAATCAGCTAACTGTTTGTTTCGATTTTTTTTTCTATCATGCATATCTATCTGTTAAAATACATCGAATACTGGCGGTTTTCTTTTTGTATAACTGTCTAATTCAATTCTGACGAGTATCAATTTATTATTTACAATTCCTTTCAAAATAACATCATCGCACAATTTTTTTTACAGAAATATCAATTTGAACATTTTTTCAAAATTCGTTTCAATTAAATTTCCAATTTACTTCACTGAAATATCAAGTTGAATTTCCTGAATTTTGTAAGCGTTCGCATTACTCTTCAACGGCGTCCAAATCGATCCTCGCATTATGCCATTTTATACACGTAATGACCTTAGTTTCTCTCTAATATTAGTTCTTTCTAATATTCAGCTCGATAACCAATTTCCGCAAAACACAACAACTACATTAGTAAAATATTTGCACTTTTTAATTCCAAATGTTCATCCGTGAAAACAATATAAACTACAGCAAATGTTTATCACTATCTACTACCTGATGTGGCTCTTCAATCAAGAGTTCTATAACACGTACCAAATCATATTTTGCCTGCAAAACAACTCTTCTTTCCCTCTTTAATTCATCCTATCTTTCCTTTTCACAATGCGATTGTCGCTCAAAAATGTCATAAGTGCCAATGTTGTTATTCTTTAATATACAACTGACATCGTTCACCAATTCTAAAGTATCAATCAATCAACAAGAAAATTATATGCAACAAATCAACCCTTTCTTTTTGTTTCCAAAATTGTTATCCCCGCTTTAAAAACCATGGATTGTCATAAGAAATGGCAATGTTTTTTTTGTCCCTTTTTAACACACAATTCGCGTTCAAGGATTCCTCACCGATGGCCAAGGGGAAATATACTCAAGCCAAAAATAAAAATAAAATTACCCACCAACCTGTAGTTGGCACAGTTGCCAGAGGTGAAAATTTTGCATAACTAATTCAAGCACAAGGGTAGAATAGTGTACCTCAGTGGATGCACTCGGTCTGACATTCTGTGTAAAAGTCACCAGCGTTAACTAAGAGTTCGAGAACTTCACAGAAAATATCTGTGATGTGCCCGTGAATATTGCTTTATTCTTCTCAGGATGCTGACGGATCGATTTTACATGCGTATATATTTTTTAAATAACCTGACCGGTCCAGTAATTGTTCCTGCAATCAATATAATCCGACTCTCTCCGAAGTTAAAGAGTTCTCTATGGTCAATTTTCTATAACATGTCGAGCGCCCCGTTATGGAGTTTCCCAAGGGGCATAACCTGGTCACGAGAGCTTCAATATAACATGGTCATGGGTTACACGAGGAAGACCGAGGTGTACACCAGATAAAAGTGTAGTCTTAGGTTGTTCAACTCGGACACCAACAGAAAGCCAATGGCGTAGAATCAGCAGTTTCTACGATGGCAGGGTTGATATGACGCTGCAGACCAGATGAGCTTCTCTCTTTCTAAGTGTCCACTGAAAAAAGTCACTTCAATAATCGTTTCACGTTTCTATGGTTATGTATCGTTAACAAACGTTAAATAATCGACTAAGACGCAAGTTTTGGTTTTATTTGTAAATATTAATTAGTAGCAAATCTGAGTACAAAGAAAAAAATTATAATTATGTACATTTTTCAACAGAAAGATTTAAATAAAAGATATATCATATTTTTGGCTGTGATAGTCTCTCCATGATTATTCAAATGGGGCTTTTTTGTTTTTAACAATTATTGATTTGTTCTTATTTTCGGTCGGTCTGATCATAAGTGTTTTCGCGGGGTGGGGGAAGGTGGAAATTAATTCGGACTCTCCACAACGATGACCAACACAAACCTCGACAACAAGTCTGAACTCATTTTTCTTTGATCTGCAGTGCCTTCTAAATAGAGGAATGGGTGAAGTTCTGGCGCCATTGGGTTTTACATTTAACCCTTTCTTGTGTTTTATGTTATAATCTGTTTCGCCCTAATTGGATAATTAACAACTTCACCTATGCATATCTATTAGGTGACTTTCCGTCAGCAATTAAAAATTTCCCATCAACTATTTTCTCACACACCGGCCATCTTTGATTTTGAACACATAAGATCACTTCTATAAAAACAACCACCATATTCCCAACAATCTTACCAATGTTATCAAATGTAGTTTTCTATCTCTTCATGTAATACATATTAGTGATCATGCTGTTTTCTCTTTTCAACCCGTTACGTCACCCGGCAATGCCACGGAATTGTTACCTAAATAAAAAGTTTTACTCCAGGGTCATTTTCGTATATCACAGCGTGTAACGTCACAAAAAGTATGTCATATATATAGGGAATAAAGCAGAGTAAATTAAAAATGAATAAAATTTATCAGTTTATCAGGTATTTAGGATGAGTCCAAACCAAAGAGAGTGATATTCAAATATATGTTTTTCAAACGTACTATGAAAATCTCTGGCAGTTATATTGGCGGACAGGGTTCGATACTGGGTTGCAATAGTTGCTTGTCTAGCCGCACTGATGAGCTGTGAAACAGCGGAACAGTACTGTATGTGGACGACTATAATGCTCCCTATCTTGAGTGGCACATATTTGGAAGTGATATACAAATTATTATTAGTATCTAAGCGATGGTCTTTTTGTAAACAAAATGAGCTTAGCTATATGGGCCAAGTTCAAACATTGTTAATTCACGACCCGCATAGCAGCAGCGACATA
The DNA here is from genome assembly GCF_053919585.1 of Euprymna scolopes. Taxonomy (NCBI): domain Eukaryota; kingdom Metazoa; phylum Mollusca; class Cephalopoda; order Sepiida; family Sepiolidae; genus Euprymna; species Euprymna scolopes. The sequence goes on from NC_136490.1 coordinate 104,695,688, forward strand.
GAGTAACAGTTAGAAGCTCCGACTGTCATATGGGCGTTCGGGTTTCGATCCTGTCTTGATGTAGTTGCTCTTCAGGCCACATGATGGGATGTGAAACAGCGAAACAGTATTCTATGTGGATAGCTATATATGTGCGTGTGAGTATATATATATATATATATATATATATATATATATATATATATATATATATATATATATATATATATATATAGTATTTTAATTTGCATTTACCTAAAATTATATAAGAAGATATAACATATTTTGTCTCAATTTCCAATATTGTACGTAAATCCGACTTGGCAATAAACTTGATTTATTCCTAATCAAAAGCGCGAAAATTCTACATATTTCTGGAAGTTTTAATTTAAAACAAAATAAATAATGATAATTACAGGAATCATTTTTGGCATCAGGAAATAGGAGCAATTTTTCGAGTGCCTGTTTCGATTTTTTATGCGCCTATCTCCTTCTCTCTCTCTCTCTTTCTCTTTCTCACTCTCTCTCTCTCTATCTCTATCTCTCTCTCTCTCTCTCTATATATATATATATAATAACGATGAGTAAAGATAACATTTTTATTTAAAGCAGAAAAATATAGTGTATAATTGTTTAATAAGGTATCTTGATTTAACCGATGAGACACACAGATACACACACACACACATATATATATATATATATATAAATGTAAATAAACATTTATATATGTACATATATTTATATATATATATTGATATACATATATATATATGTATTTAGGCACCGCCAAAAATGGCCGCAAAATCAAGTTGTTGTTGTTTTTTAAAACTAAATTACATTTATTAAAATCCATTATTTCTGAGTAACTTTTTTTTTCCAGAAAGATAAAACCCTGAATTTCATCATATAGAAAACAGAATAATGTAAAACTTTTTCTACTATTTTTAATTCAATTTTAAATATTAAATTTTCCCAAAAAGTACACAATTGACATTTTTTGTCTTGCACAAAAAACGTACTTAAATATTAAAAAAAAAAAAAGGGTTTTTGAAATAATTAATTTATTTATTTATTGTCTAACTAAGATTTAGGATGATTTTCTAAGAGAATATGCAAAAATATTATAATATAAGTACCTGAATTTCAAATAATTCCACTTATTCATATAGGTAACCAAATATTTCGCGTCGACGTAGAGTTCAGATCGACTCTGTTTACGTTTTCTTTTGATGATGAGAAAACTATGGAAGACCAAACAGGCCAAAAAACTTATTTTTCAGTGACGAAAATTTCAATGTATTATTAAGCTGAGGCTGGCCAGTACCAGATGGGTGACCATTTGTATGAGTTTGGTTTTTAATGTGTATGTGTGTGGGGGCCAGGCTCCCCAAAATGGGGGGGGGGCAATTTAAAGCAGAATAAAAAAAAAATTATTTCAGCGCGTTTGGTCCACCGTAGCCGAAAGGCGGCAAACGTTTTCAAACGAGAGCGAAAAAAATGATGCTATTTTTAACACAAAGGGCACAATATTTATCGAATTTTTTTTTTTTGCATCGATTATTCAAAGCATGCCCTGTTTAATAATGGTCATGCATTATTCGGCTCGCTAAAAAAAATTGTTAATTTATTTATCAAAAATTTTAAAATGGCTTTTTTCGTATAAATATTAAAAAGTTTTTTTTTTGTTTTGCTTAACTTAAATTAATTATTTTACTTAACATATTCACCGGATTTCACACTTCAAAACTCAAAAGCGAGATAATTAAACACAATCGAAGTTCTGATATTCAGACGTCAAAATAAGGTATGCAAACAATTTTTTTTTTTTAATCTATAATTCTGTCCCTTACAACAACACAATATGTTTTGTTCAGTTTCAGATGAGTATTTTAAGCATATTTGTTCCCACTTCAAAACAAGGGGGGGGGTTGTAAGCAAAAAAAATATATATATAAATATCGTTTATGAAAAATAAGTACACTGTTATAAAGCTCATTCTTCTCCTAATAATCGCTGAAAATTTCGTATTGATCGGATAATTACCTGATTTTTGGTAGATTTTTAAAAAGACGGTCCGTCAAAAAGTACTGACCTGCCCCCCCCCAGTTTTGGCGGTGCCTAGTATATATATATATATATATATATATATATATATATATATATATATATATATATATATATATATATACATACATATATACGGGTTTATTTTAATATATGTGTGTGTGTAATTGTATTCTCAGTTATTATCAATAAATATTATTGAACAATATTGATTAATTCCATTTATTATTCACTATATTTTTATGCTTGAAATAAAAATGTTATCTTTACTGACACACTGTGAGTGTCAGAAATTTCGTGAAAATAGTGAATAATTCCACCCCATGTTTCCAAGCTTATAACTCCTCGAAAAATGTAATTCAAGCCCTAATTTTTTTTTTCAATTAAAGGAGTAAGGACCAAGGTTTTATTTAAAAAAAAACAAAAAAAAAACAATGTGTTTTTTTTTTTTAAAGGTTTTAAACTTCGGACTTTACAGGTAAATTTCTAAAAAACTGATTTTTTTTTTTTGTTTTAAATTTGAATATATTATTTATTGACCTTTTCTCTTCAATTTGTGATATATAAACCTATTAAACATAAATTAATTATTTACTTTTTAATAGACATTTCAAAATGAGAGGCGTAAATTATTCGACCCCCTATCTTTCTAAGCTTATAACTCCTCGAAAAATGTAATTCAAGCCCTAATTTTTTTTTTCAATTAAAGGAGCAAGGACCAAGGTTTCATTAAAAAAAAAAAAAAAAAGACAAAAAGAAAAAATGTGTTCTTATAAAATAAGGTTTTAAACTTCGGACTTTACAGGTAAATTTCTAAAAAACTGATTTTTTTTTTTTGTTTTAAATTTGAATATATTATTTATTGACCTTTTCTCTTCAATTTGTGATATATAAACCTATTAAACATAAATTAATTATTTACTTTTTAATAGACATTTCAAAATGGGGGGGGGGCGTGAAAATGGGGGGGCGTGAAAATGGGGGGGCGTGAATTTAAAAAAAACGTTTGTCTAAAATATTATATTCGGTTTATTGGAAAGAACATAAAATTTCACATTGACCCTGAAAATATCGTAAAAATAGAATGAATAGAAAAATTTTGATAGATTTTTAAAATTTAAAAATATTGAGTTTAAAAATTTAAAAATATTGAGTTCGGAAAATTCATTACTGTTTTAAAAAAAAATAAAAATATTTTTATTACTTTTAAAACAACTGTAATAGTTTATTTTGGAAGTATAATCCATAAAGAAAATAAATAACCCACTTTTAACAGAGAAATTACGAGATTTTTATATTGTATTCGCAGTTTCGTGTTAGGGGTGTCAAAAATTCCTACAAAAATTCTGATACTGCTACTGACACACACACCCACATATTTTATATTATATATATATATATATATATATATATATATATATATATATATAACTATATATATGTGTATATATATATATATACATATATATTTAAATATATATATATATATGCTATAAAACATATGTGCGTTTATTTTGCGTTATTGTGAGTATATGTGTGATTGTGTGCGTTTGCGATCTTGCAAAACAATTACCTTATTAAAGCAACGTGAAACGCTATTTTATTATCACGAATTACTAGTCAAACACAAGGGTTTTTTTTTTTATAATAGTTAGCAGTAGGATTTTGCTATTCTTCTGAAGGTGAGTCGTTTCTTAAGAAACTTTTCTCGGCCCCTTTTACTTCTACCATCCCCTTTATGCTCATATATTTACCCCGTCTCGTTTAGTTTGCTGAAGCGAGCCGTGGAGTCTGTTACATAAAGAACAATTTAAAGCGCCATTTGCTTGGTAAAGGGAGGTAACTCTAACGGCTTATAGGAAATTAACTTTTCTTGTGCGCTGAAGTGGTGAATGAACAAACGAAAAATACACGGTGTCGACATTGTTTTTGTCATCACTTTATTTAAATATCCATTACCCTTATTAAGATGGCTACTCAATTATTCGTTCACTGAAGCCTAAAGTATAGGTACTCTGAAAAGATAGTATGTAGGAGATTCTTTTTTTTATCAACATAAACACGTAAACGACTATTATTGGAAAGGTTTAAAATATGACTTTCATTTGTGTTATCTCTTTAAATATATGATGTATCGAAATTTCCTTGTATCTTAATTGAACCCGAACATCACTCCGCCTCCCTTTCTCTCTCTGACTCTCTTCCATTGTCTCCTTACAATTTATTAATGTTCACGATAGTAGAATTAATTACTGAAATAAGAATGAAGTACTAATAAATATTTACAGGAAATTTTAATTAAAATATTAGAAAAAATTGATATATGAATTGTTTAGAAAACATTACTTTCCTGTGGCTGTTGATGGTTAATAGAACTCAGAATAATACAAAATAATCAATATATGTATGTGTGTGTGTGTATGTATGTATTGTACCTGTATATATTTATGCATAGTTTTTTATGAACATATAATTATATGATATACATTTATCTATATGTATACATGCATATATATCCACATGTATAAAGTCCATGCCTGTATATACACACACACATATACACACACATATATATATATATGTGTGTGTGCACGTACGAAGGTATATACGTACATATGTATGTGTGTATATATACAAGTATATGTGCATTCACAAACAAACTGTTTCACATTTATTTATATAAATACATATGCGCATGTATATTTCATCATATATAAAACTATACCTATATATATATGTATATATATATATAAATACATATATATATATATAAATATATTTATATATATTTATTTATATACCTATATATATATATAAATATATGTATATTTATTTATATATATATATATGTGTATATATATGTGTGTATATATATAAATATATATACACACATATATATGTATATATGTATATGTAGTAATATAGAATATTTTAAAGAATATATATATATATATATATATAACGAGAGAGAAATACACACACACATATATATATATACAGAGAGAGAGAGAGAGAGAGAGAGAGAGAGAGAGAGAGAGAGAGAGAGAACTATAATCATCTACATGCATATATTTTGTAAATAGATATACATGTACATTTTCCATATAAGAAGATTTGAAAAATGAATGCTTGAAAATGTTTTATATATACATCTGCACACGTTCTAAAGAATTATTCAGCGGGGAATCTTTTAAACGTTTTTCTTGGTATAAATGATTTTTACATCATATTTTTTTGTAATAACGTATAGGAAAGTTTTTGATTAATCACTTTTAATTAGTATAAATTATTTTCTGCATTTTAGTTACACACAATTATCATTTAATCTATTAATAATTGCAAAGTTATGATTAACTCACACTCATGCCTCCAACCTTCCTTATTTACATCTTTCCCCTCTCATCCTGTGAGTTAGCTTTTTGAGCAATGGTGAATACGTGCTATATTGTAGATCAGATCCCATCCATATTGATCTTCGACTTGTTTATCTTTAATCTTAAATTCGCTTTGTAGCCGTTCTCTGTTTTTCATAAAGCGAAGAACATAGAAAAGTGTATGTTTTATTTAATCCAATTTTTACTAACACTTTTCATCTATAAAAGGCAAGATCACGCCACCATGTCGATTTGTTAAATGGTATTCATCATATGTTGATTGAAACTATAATCTCTGAAAGGGTTATAGTCATAGGAATATCAAATTCACAAAAGATTTCCCGTGCATTAATACTCAATTCAAGGGAAATGGCTACGTTACGTTTTTGCAGTTATGTAATAGAAGTGTGGAAGCCCCTTTTAATACAGCGATTCCTCGTCCCAAATAGTAACCCATCTCATACTAACCATGTTAAACGTAGCTTACCTTCAGTTATCTAAAGAGAATAAGTGTATATACGATAAAAACTGAATGATGGAATATAATTGAAAATACTACGTCATTGAATAAAGAAAATTCTTGATGCCATCGTTAAATAATATCTACCTTAAATAATGATAAATTTATAGGTAAATTAAGGAATATTTCAGGCGGGACACAAATGTATGCAACATAAAGTACTTACTGAAACCTAAGCGAATATGTTAAATCATGTTAAACCAAATTAGTTTCACATTTGCTATATATTAACTATAACTAAACTATATATAAATTACATTAACTATACATTAATCGCTTGAAGAATTTTAGAATAAGATTAAATAAAAATAAACAGCGGTAGAGTTGAATCTAACAATTTACATATAATCCAATATTAAATTATACATCGACTTGAAAGCATTTATTTGCAAGTTTATTATTTTTTTAGGGAATTTATTATTAAAACAACACTGATATTTTTACATACACTTAATGATTTCTATTACAACATTTCATTACAATTCTCTATTTCTAGAAAATTGTAATGGGATAGGAAAACAGGAAAAAACATATTTTCTCTGTCTTATTCAATGTATATTATAATGAATATCTAAGCATTATTACAACATATTAATGAATTTAAAGTAAAATCCCGAACTTCAGTGCTTTAAAATAGAAAAAAGAACAATTCATTCATGTCTTTATTCAGACCGTTTTTCTTATGCATCCGGAAATACTATTATTTTGCATTTATAAACTTTATATCGAAAATATATTTAAATGTCCAACGAAATATTGAATCTTCGATTGGCTACTCATATGAGAAGACCTGTATTACATTTTCTATGCAATTAAATATAATACACTTGAATATATAAACGCATCGTTGCATTAATCAGTATAATTATTTAGAGTAAGTGCGTTTCATCATTAGTTTAATCCTGCACTTACACTATTTGATGAATAATATTCTAAATATAATGTTTTCTCAACGTTATGGTGTAAACTATTATGCGTATTTTAAAAATCAATGGACTTACTCAAACAATAAGTATAGCTCCACATACAACATCATAGCAGTGATTCACTGAACCCATTACCACCAGAATCATGACCTTTACTTATTTTATATACCACGTCAATTAATATTTTTTAAAAAATATGTGCGTGATTACCGTGGCTAAGTTTTAATGAAAATATTAAGTTTAGGGCTGGACTGGCAGTTTTATTTTTTATGCATTATTTATATATTTATCACACATACAAAACAGGAGAAAAGAACCGATGGCTGGGTGGTAGATTCAGAATCAATTATTATGCGAGAATTAACAAAGTTTATGCAATTATATTTCAGATGCATATTTGAAAACTCAGGCAGAGACAAAATTTATGTGAGAGCAAATGTTGAAGTTGCGGAATTTGCGAACAATATAAGCGATGATACACACACACACACACACACACAAACACACACACACACATATATATATGTACATATATATATATAGAGAGAGAGATAGAGAGAGAGAGAGAAATTAAAAAAGGAGCAAACTAACTATATATATTTACTTGTGTGTGCATTTATATATGTATATATATTTATACATATATGCATATATATATATATATATATATATAGAGAGAGAGAGAGAGAGACCGACAGACAGACAGACAGACAGCCAGAGACAAATAGATAGATAAAAAAGCAAACCAACTTAATTGTTCATCAACGTTTCGTTTTATTTAAAGATTTTCTCTGGATAAATGAAATTAAGAAAAGAAAACACCAGTAAAAATATTGGAAAATGTATTTTTGACGTAATAAAACGTATTAATCTTTTTCATTTCAGAAATGGAAACAGTCGTTGATTGTATGACATTATCTATATGTCATACGTACAGCATGTGATGTAGCTTGTATGCATCTAGATATGAGTCCATTGCATTTGCTTCATAGCTTTAACTTTATAATACTTATTTTATTATGTGTATTATATCTAATATCTTGATCGGCAAAACAACATCAAGTGTTTGTAAAAATGACATTAAAAGATTATTGCTAATCAAGTTAGATATTTACTGAGTATAAAAAGTTTTGATCCGAACTTGGAAGCACTTACTCAAATTCGATTGGTATTTCTGAGTAAGATATGTTCTGTATATATCGCATAGTATGAAATACGTCTGAGATGGAAGTAAATGATATTAGTCAATTAAACATAACATTTATTAACCGGTAGTTTTAATATAACATAATTAAAGTAAAGACTCATGGCTTTTTAATTAATTTTTTTTTTAGTTGAGTTGATTTAACTCATATTTAAGTAGGGCGGAATTGCTCAATTAAAATACCTTAACAAGGCAAATTCGAATCGACTTTCAATATCTATAATACAGAATATATACCATTTATTTGAATGGTCCGTAGAAGTTATGGCGGAAGACATGAAACATATTTTGTGATTGAATATTAATAATGACTATCGGTGAATGTTAGATCATATACTGTATATCATTACAATTCCCTACTTATGGATTGAAAATGAAATAAAATAAACTGGAAGTCCAGACACACATGACGCGTATTCAATAATCAAGGTAAAACAACTATACAGTTGCGTTAACTGCTCACGTAAAGAAATACGGTATCAAATGTCCAAATATACATAAGGTTATGGAATAATTACTTATACCACTCAACATCAAGACCAATTTGCGTCTAGATTCATGTCTACGAGGCTGGTATCTTACATAAACAAGGAAGTTGACTCCTGGGCCTTGATAAGTGGTGACCCCCATGTAAAAACAAATATTGAGCTCCCCGTCAATGATACACTGAAATGTATATTATTCTTATTTACTTTTTCCCTCGTATTAATAGATGTTGACTATTGCACCGAACAATTAAAAGTGTTGAAGAAAAATGGCAAAATAACATTTCATTCACTCAGAAATATTTAAACATCTGGCTGGAAACTTAATTTTAAAACACACTTATGATTTTGTGGGCTATTATCTTCATTTCCATAGTTGTTGTTGTTTCAATATGGTTTGGCCAGCTATTCCTCTGGCCTTCTTCAGATGGTTTACCGGGACGGGATAGGAATGCTGAGTCTCCTCAGTAACCACTACCTTCCATAGCTGTTCTCTTACCATTCTCGTGAGTCTATAAAACGTATCTTTAAATTACTAATTCAATAGTATTTGTTGTCTCACAAGATGTTGGCTAAAACCCCTCTGACCTGCTTTAGGTAGGATTGAAACCGCTATCTTCATAGAATGCTAACGTCATCGTCCCCGAAGAGCGATCACGGTTGGATTTTTTTAATCTCATAAATCAAAGCTGTCATAGTTATCTTGTCTTTCACATTAAATAAATATAAAAAAATACTCATCTGAAGTAGAGTCCAATTAAAAATAATATATAAAAAGATACCAGTATATAATTTTCCTTAAGACCCCTAAATATTATACTAATTCCATTGTATACAAAAATCAATGGGCGTTGATAATTAAATGTTTTGCATGAAATACTCTGCACGTAAATAATGGCTAAATAAGATGTGCTTGTACAGTATAATATAATTCCGAACAAATTCACTCTATGTATAAATACAATGTCTGGGTATAGCGTATTATGTTGCATTAGTACAAATTCTTATAATTTTAAAAAAATGAGGATTACCAAAATAATTATGAATATTTCAATGGGGTAGAGGTATCTCCATCATTAAATGAACAAGAGGATTACTGCGGAGCATATGGAAAGCTGCGATGTCCGTCAAACATCAGAAAGCAAGTTTTGGTTAAGTTATTTTATGATATATCATGCATTTTGTTCATCAGCAAACTTGAAGCATGAAGGATTCATCACTAGCGATTTTTATATAACATTTTGATGCATTTGTAAAAGAAAACAAAGTGTGTTGCCGCAAATGAAATGAGAGAAGGCGTTAATGCAAAGAGAACACAGCACGTTGCAAGTTGATTACGCTGCTTGCGAAGATAAGAGAGATGTATTTTTAATTGCTTTCGTATCCGACCTATTCTCACAATTCCTGCACCAAATGATAATGGATATTCGTAAACATAAATATAACGAATATATAGACATACGTCTCACACAAATACTGAGGTTGATTTTTTAAGGAAATCATATTAAATAATTTTAAACCTTGTAATAACAGTGATTATGTAGATGAAAACAAAAGCCGAAGCTTGTCTTAACGGTTTCTGGTTTATAAATCCCCCTAAGACGTATTGAAAGATGTAGCCGTATTACCTCCTGATATCAACTGTTTTCCGCTATTGTTTACGACGGTTATATAATAATCTTTAATAGAGTAACTGATTACGAAAGAAAGAAATGCGAGATTAACAATAAATCTGTTATTTTCACTAGGAGCAATTATATCTTAATAACAATACTATCTTTTTTGACGCACACATAACTTGGGAGGTTTGTACCTAGTAAAGTTTTACTTAAATTTTATTATATAAATTTAATATAATCTATCTTTCTGCAGAAATTTTATCTCACAACTGATGTTACATTGTGTCATGGCAAATTATATTTCATTAAATAATTATGCGATGTGTGTATAATGTCGTTTTATTTCATATTGATTCCTATATCAGTAATTTGGAAATGAATCATATTTTATGTCATCACTATAGAATCTCAATTAGATTTAGGCGTATTTGATTTTATTAGTATGTTTTAGTGCTTTTTTGGATTAAAGACCGGTCATTTGAAGGTACATTTTCTGTTACATGGAACACTGGACACAAAAAGTAATAACTTCTCTGATGGAAGGGATTATATATATATATATATATATATATATATATATATATATATATATATATATATATATATATATATATGTTAGTATACAATATATTAGTATACATATACATATATATTCATTTGTAGATAATGTATTATGTGTAAACACACACACACACACACACATATATATATATATGTGTGTGTGTATATATAAAAAGTCGATAATGCATTCATGAATACCTAAACATCTTAAAAGAATAGTCAATTAAACAATATAGAAATCACTTGTTCACTGGACTCTAATAACATTTACTTGTACGTGAGATCAGGTTTTATGAAATATTTTTCATGACGTTTATAGTTCAGTCTGAGTTTAATTGGCGAACATTGAAGTGGCTTCATGCGTATATTCTTGTTTTTTATGTCGGCAATAATAGGTATATATATATATATATATATATATATATATATATATATATATATATATATATATATGTGTGTGTGTGTGTGTAAACATACATATATATATGTATCTGATATAATGATATACTTAATGTTACATTGTAATATATATATATATATATATATATATATATATATATATATATATATATATAATACATTGTTTGTCATTGTAATATATGTATATATATATATATAACATTACTTGCCATATAATATATATATATACATATATATATGCATATATATATATATATATATATGCATACTACATTGTTCTCATGTAATGCTTTACTTCATATTTGCTGCATTTCCGATCAACAAAGTTTGTTATGCTTTTATTATTTTTTTTACCGATTTAATAGTTTTCTCATATTTAATATATACACATTATTTATAATATTCCACCGCATAAATTCTGGATGCTATTTCATGTATCTACTAGCGGGGCGCGTATAACGGAGTTTCCCGAGGAGACATACCCCACCAACTCGTAAAAAAGGCAATTCAAATAATTGTAATCGGGAGTCACTGCAGACTTAGTAATATAGTTTGCACTGGCGCCCCTGATATAAATGAATGGACTCTACCGAAGTAAAAAGTAAGTATCTATAAATCCATTCTTTACAAGGGGAATTAATCATGTGGTATATTTTTATTATGTGCCATCCGCTAACGTACGAACATTCTCTCACGAGGAAAACAAACAAATAAATCACTAGTGGGTGCCTAAAGCATGCAATCCCATAGCTTTTAATTTTTTCGAATCGTCGAGTACAGGCTTCATTTAAAGATAAAACAGTTTTAGTTATTATTTTTAATGGCTTTAATTGTTGTGGAACAAGCTTTAATGATAACTTTCTAGCAAATGGAACACAGACTTTTAGTATATATTTTATATATATTTTTATGCTTTTTTACCGTTAAATGTTTCAATATTCTGTTAGCAATTTTTTCAGGGTATTTTTTAATATTAAATCTAAAAGTGTAATCTGTGATAAGCGCTGTAAAATGGGCAAATTTTTTAAAAGATCGAATGCAAATGTTAGTGAGAGCATAACCAAATGGAGTGGTCAGAAAGTGGGTGTTCACTAATGTAGAAGGTTATAATTCAAAATTTACACCTCTAAGCTTAGTTCATCGAGTGCAAAATTTACGAATAAGTAAAATAATATTGTGGTAGGTGCAGCATTGTTAAGGGTCACCGATTCTCTTGTTTTATTGTTTCTAAGTATTTTGCAATCTGAAAGTTATGTGTGATGCTAATGTTCTAAAAGAAAAAAAACCTGTCTAATAGCTGACCATAATTAGGTTGTCATAGTCTACTAAATCGTTGAAGCCAAATATTCGAGAAAGAAAAAGACAAACAAAAGGCAGAATTGATTACTTTAGGGAGATTTTTACAAAAAAGACAAATAAAAAACAACAAAGAACGTACAAAAAATATATAATCATTTCTGTATTTTAAACGTCAATATTGTTATTTTGTGTATACTTTTGTAGATGTGTGATGTTTTAAACCGATGCATTTCATATATGTCTATATATTTGTCAGTGTAGCTTCCAAATAACCGCGTAATTTTTATTACGATTGGTCCCGAAAAAAGAAATGGAATTTAATAAGAAGACATATATTGCGGGAATGTAATTGTTGGCAAAACATAAATTCGTTTTATATTGATCACTAAACTTCCGTACGTTTACGGCATATCAATGGCAAACGAAAACATCTAGAAGGTAACGTCTTTAGTTTTGCCCAGCCTTTTAGTTTTTAAGACACATAATCTCTAAATAGTTTTAATAAATGTAACATTCAAGGTTCAACACAAGGTAAATTAGTTGTTTCTGACCGCCTTTCAAATTCACCTGAACTTGACGAGATTTCTAGGTTTTCGGGTAATCCGTAAAAGAATAACTATTACTCTTGCCATAAATCAAGCAAGACGCACCCATGCGGTGTTTGGCTGAATGTCGGAAGACTTAAAGTTATTACATAAAAAGTATTTGTCGTCGACATTTTACATGCGATTATCATTGTCATAATACTGGAAAACCTATAAATCTCGTCAAATCACATGAAAAAGATGAAATAATTTACACAAAATCTTGCGTATTTTTAATAGTTTATTCGTTTGTTCATTTTTTGAGGAGAAATTTTAATATAAAACGTACAAGTATTTGGAAGCTAAAGTCTTTAATATATGAAATATAAATGAAAATTTAATTGACTTGATGGTGTCATAATGATGTATTTACACATGTAACCATAGTAAAATAATATATATATGTGTGTGTATATATATATATATATGTGTGTGTGTGTGTGTATATATACAGAGAGAGAGAGAGAGGGTTTATTTTTAAATTTCGCGATAAGTCCTAATCCTACTTTATAACGCAACTCTTTAAAATGAATAATTCCATATATATATATATATATATATATATATATATATATATATATATATATATATATATATATATATACATATATATATATATATGCGCGTGTGCATATTCTTGATAATTATTTGGTTTAACTAAAAATGTTAAAGAAATACAAAGACGGGTGTAGTATGATGCAGTGCAGGAGCTTTTCTTTTCAAGAATTTATTCAACAATATTAAGCATGCACGTTTGGCATGATGGAGTATCTCAGATTCTGGCGTATGTCCATGACAAGGTTGTTGTTGTTTTTTTCAGCGTATCACATCGCTAATATTCATAACAGAGAGATGAGAATTCTAGGTCATATATTCCGTTATTATTACAATTTAAATTGGAATCCCTTTTATCTATTTAGATTAAATAAAATTTGAAGATATTATTTGTCAATAACTTCATATGACTTAGGAAAAAGGTGCTATGTTTTATTCACTTGCTATTCCCCCTGTCACTACTTAAAAATATATCTTAATCATCTTTTACTCATTTATTTTTCACGTTTTTAGGTCTTTATTAGACACGCGCCCTTCAACAATTATGTAAAACAATATACAGAACAGTCTAATTCACTGTAAAAATCAAACTAGCAAATAGAACAATATTTACTTTATTAGTATTTACCAATGTAAGAAAAATCCGTTGGTGCAATTATATTTTAACAGCTGCTAATCAAATTTAAATCGGAATAAGTGGCAGAGATTAATTAATGTGTATTACACGAAAATAAAACCATGCCTTATAGTACACACTTATTTGCACAATCGATATTTGGTTCTTTGAAATGTCTGCTTCATAAAGCGTCACGTACTTTTATTTTTCCTCTGATTTATACCATCATTAAATTCAGTCACAAAATATTGCGCACAAAATATATACTAATCATAACTTAACTGCAAAAAATAAAATATTATAATTTATAAAATTTGATTACATAATATTTACTTTATTCAGACAACTTAGAATGTGACAAATTTCGTTTTGTTTTTCATGATTTTAAAGCTAGGTCTCTTTTGTAATTTTAAATCCCTTAGAAGGGTAGCTCCGAACAACAGTCAGGCCCCGATACATATTGCGTGTGAATTTTATTCAAGGCAACAGTTATGTAGCCCTCTATACTAGTTCTGTTAACGTCAAAATGTCATACATCTTGTTCTAGTTGATGGTGTATTGCCGGTTTCTATCGTATTATCGTAACTGGTTTCTAAATTCCTGACAATGATTGCATGTGACAACGGGCTTGGTTCACATGATTGTACGTAATGTTGTGGAGACCATGGGAAACACTAAATGGCAATCTTTGTCTTGCATTATAGAGCAATATTTTGTGGTTACTTTATACTTTATTACTGTATAAGACATATCCACTACACTTTCCAACATACAGTGCCGGCAAAAAGAAAGTACGCATTTGCATGTTTTTCAAAAACTGTAAATTTAAGCTGAGTATTATGTAACTGTTTAAACAACCTATACCTCAGTTGATCCGTCTTTTATTTCTGTATAATTTTACCTGTTCATATTTGACTTTTTATTAAAATATTTTAGTGTTCACGTCAATTTATAAAATAACTTTAAATTGAGGGGACAAAGAGGACGTCCGCAGCAACAAATTCGCTTAAAATCAACTTTAACCAATGCCCCTAAATCAGTTTTAAATATCAACCAACGGGAAACAAATCATCTTTAATCGTAATTGCTGCTGTTCCAGGTTATACAACGTAACATTTAGTTCATATGCCACGACTTTCTTTCAGTGATCGTCAGGAGCTCATTAATCTCCACCTTTCTGTTTTATCCAATCTAGAAATCGGCCGCAGATTGAAATGAGATGGAAAAACGGTAAGAAAGACTGTGCAAAGGCACAAAAACACCGGTAGTGTTCGTGATGCCCCTAAAGCTGGTCGTACTAAAGTTACTTCTAACAGGAAATACAATGCTATCAATTTCCGCAGCCTAAGAAACAGATCTGAAACGGCTCCCCAAATCCAGTAAAGTGCAATCTTGTTAAAAAGTGATTTCTGTTTACTGTCAAGAACAGATTAAAGGAATTTAATTTGCGATGATATGTTCCAAAGCGCAAGCCAATGATTTCTGTTAAGAACAGCAGCCGCTGTCTGGGCTTCATCCGATTGAAAGAAGATCATGACTCGTCATATTGGTCAAACGTGCTTTTTAGTGATGAAAGCAAGTTCAATATTCAAGGCAATGATAGTAGGCAGTACATCTGTCGGGGAAAATACGAAAAATGTTATCCTAAGTGCTCAGTTTCAACGCTGCAAGATGGTGTAAGTTCAGTTTTGATGTGGGGCATTATTATTACCAATGGTCCGGGGCCTATAGTTCGCTTGCAAGGTCGAATTCATTCGACCAAGTACATTAATATGTTGACTGGGCATTTCTACCCTACTTTGGTCGGAATTTGGATGGTAAACTCATTTTGATGCAGGATAATGCTACCATTCACACAGCTTGCCATGTTAGGAGATCCCTTGAAGAGAATGGTATGCCATGTTTGGTTTGGCCTGCACAATCTCCAGACCTAAAAGTTCAAAATTATAAGAACTTTGGAAAAAAATTATAGAAAAGTGGGATACCCTTTCCCCGGAGTATTGCTGCAGTCTATTTCAATGAATTCCCAAAAGATTGCAGGCTGTCAAATTTCAGAAAACTATGCTACTAAATATTTACTAGATCATTGTGGTCCTGTTGTATTTGTGTTGCATTTGTGTACTTAAGTTACATTTAAATAACAATTTTCCATTGTGCGGAATTTCTTTTCGTCTCCTCTATTTGAAGTTATTTTATTAACGTGAACACTAGAATATTTCAATTAAAGATCAAATATGAACAGGTCAAATTATAGAAGCATAAAAGGTCAATCAAATGAGGTATAGTTTGTTTTAATAGTTACATTAAATTTAGCTTAAATTTGCAGTGTTTGAATAAATTATATTGCGGACTTTTTTTTGTGACTCCTGTGTATTTAATAAGAGCCCAATCATAACATTAATTAATAAGATCCCAATTCGTAGTTGTCTAATTGACCCCGTACTTTCCACAACTTCACACCGATTAGATATTTCAAGAGATCTCTGTATACCGAATATGTCATAGGCCAGGTATTTACCGCACTGATTATATAATAGAATTTTACTGCGACTAACATTAAGATTATGCATCGTAAGAACGCATAGCTTTGCCGATTTTCTGATTATTTAATGTCCAGTCAATAGTTTGGCATCGATATGCGTGATGGTTTAGTCGTATCACATTTGATTACAACTATGTGTTTTTTTTTTTATTTTGTGCAAATAAATCTTCTGCGCGAGGTTTTCGTGAATGATTGTGATGAGCCGTGCTCTGATTTATGGTTTCCAGATCATTTCCACGCCGTTCTGAAGACAAACTGAATGCCGTTAATAAATTATACCTTGTTCTCATTCTAGCCACTGTTATTTTATCATCATAATAAGGGACGTTATCATGATTATTATTATTATTATTATTATTATTATTATTATTAGTAGTAGTAGTAGTAGTAGTAGTAGTATACTCATAAGAAGTAGTTACACAAGCTACCCTCAAATATAGCACTTTGAGTACAACTTGTGCTGTTCACTGGAGTCTGAGTGACAACAAGTCTCCCCACATTTCCAGTACTCTCCACCCACTTCGATAACCTCTGCTAAAGAATTCCCATTATCGCTACAACAAATTGGCTTTTCGTTCGATGCGCCCATTGGCCTTCACTTGGATTTGGGTGGCAATAAGTTGCCCCAAGGTCCGAGTCTTCTTTACACTCTTCCAGCGGAGAATTTGTCAGTGCCTTTTCTCCCCGACCTTTCCATTGCCCTTGACCCTCATTTTTAGTGTGGTACCAGTTTATAGTGACACTCACAGAAAGAAAGTGTAAACGGTGTATCACAATTTTTCAGTTCCTTTGGATTGTGTATCTGTAGCCGTTTCCCTGAGCATTTTATTATTATTATTATTATTATTATTATTATTATTATTATTATTATTATCATCATCATTATTATCATTATTATCATTATTATTGGTAGTAGTAGTAGTAGTAGTAGTAGTAGTAGTAGTAGTAGTAGTAGTAGTAGCATCCGTTATAGTAGTAACTGTTTTTCTAATAAATTGCAAAAAGAATAAATAGTCCTTCGGCAATTAGTTTTCTGTTATTTATGGTCGTAACACAGAGAGAATCAACATGACTACTATCGAGGAAAACAAATAACATATAATTGTCTACTGTTTTGTAGTGCTGACATAAACCGATTGTCTGTGATCCGATTACCATGCTGAGACAAGAAAATACCATCGTACAGACGTTAAATACATTAGAAATGCTAGCTAGCATATATGTCTTATATATCATTATGTGATCGTCTCCCGTCAAATTTCAAATTTCTGGTATGGCAACCCCCAAAATCTAAGAATTGATGTTGTCTTTTGAATTAATTACGATGATAATGCCTATTCAATAAATGTGAACTTTATTCAAGAAAAGTTGTATAAAAACATGCCTGTTTACTATAAGGTATAAAAAGTAGTTTGCTTCATTTAAAAGTTTTATTATACGTTTACAAATACATTTAGATATCGCTACACAATCAAGAAAATGTTTCAGTTTACTACTCATAGATAACTAGAGACTTCACCAGGGTATGTTGCTATTACAAAAAGTTCATTCTTTAATGACCGAGAGATTAAAAGCAGCATCCGCTAATGAAGTCTCTAGATATTTTTAAATAAGTTTACTGAAACCTACAAATGATTGTGTAGCGATACCTAAGTATTTATTTGTATGAAAAACATGCCTATTTACTTAGCGACACCTAATTATTTTATTTAAAAAACATATAAAATTATATATATATAAGAAGTATATATATATATATATATATATATATATATATATATATATATATATAATTATATATTATGTGTGTGTGTGTGTGTGTGTGTGTGTGTGTGTAAGCATTTTCAGAATGTGAGTGCGGATTATAATTATTTCCACACACAGACAACGGATGATCAACAGCATCCTTTAACTTTTGACTGTGAAATAATACACGCACACACACACACACTCATATATATATATATATATATATATATATATATATATATATATATATATACGATGTTTTTCAACTCGTTTTTATTTATTATTTCTTTTTCGTCTCCATGCATATTGACGATCTCAACTACGGAAGACATTTACCAGAACATGATACTATCCTTTGAACAATCTTAAAACTTTCCCGCAACAAGATTAATGTCACCATTAAAATACTTACTCTCTATCCACTACGTTGTAAAATATATCGGAGAACTACTTTATTTAAATATATATGATAGAATAACAAAAATATTGCCTCGTGCATTTTCAATTATTAATTCAGATGGCGATATAACAGCACATGAAATGCCATTAAATGTAGTGTGCACCGTATTTTCTTTATTGTTAAATAAACGTGCAGAGCAAATAGCATCAGTGCACTAAAAGAGAGACCGCTGTTCGTTCACCGTTTGAATATTATCTACACATCAAGCATGCAGATTTGAAATCAGTAAGTATATACGATAAACACGTATTTATAAATCTCGATAAAAGATAAAAACATTTCTCTGAGGCATGTGGTTTTTGTTTTGACTATATTGGCAAGAGATATTTCACAATGAAAACTCGACAAAACACGGGACTTTTATATAATTATTAATATAATTTCAGGGCCAGACAGTGCAATATCCAGTAACTATTTTTAAATATAAATTGTGGAAATTAATAGAAAAAATGCAGTCGAAAGCCATTACATTTTTTTGTTATATAAGTGTTTCATAAATTAATCAATCCGCGCAATGTGATTAGTAGGAAACGTTTTGGAGATTTACAAAATAGACAATAGGCAGGTGACATCATAGTTTTTATTAGGGATGTTGTTTATCTTTAAGAATATAATTACTTACCAATATAATTACTTACCAATATAATTACTTACCAATTAAAGCATATTATTTCTTTCATTGTAGTTCGCAAGAAATACTTCAAAAGATCTATACGTAATAATGTCTATATTATATATATTTTCTTTATTACGGGGTAAATAATGTGATTGGTGTAATTACTCCACCTATTATTAATCTCATAGTTTGGTAATAGAGTAATAAACCATAATTTAAATTACACCTAAGTGATTTTATTTTTTCAACTAGTTATTGCTCGAACTAATTACTTTGAACAAGATTTTGCATAAGGACCTCCTTTAGAAATATGTGCGGTTTTCATTGAAAGATAATTGATGCCCAATATAAGGACAACAAATGGCGTACACATACTTTGATATTAATGAGTTTGTTTTTTAAGATGAAAATGTATAACAATAAATAAATAGATAAAAATATTCCACTTAAACAGGAATCGACAAATATATACATATTTTAAACTTTCACCGTTTTTCCGTTTTTTTTTTTGTTTTTTTTTTTTTTTAAACCTTAATTTACTTGATTTCTGGGGCTGTGGCAGACGTGTTTTAAATATTCTCTCCAGTGCTTTTTCTGTTCACATTTGAACTTTTCTTTTAATGATTTGGAACTCATTCCATTTGTAATTTTTTCCAAGGAATTCTGCCTTTTGGATCATTTTGGACCATTTGAAACTGACTTGTTGGATTGGAAATTTTTAATTCGACCGTGTTTGGATTTTACCATTCTTGGATTTTTTACCCTTCACCGGACTATCCATTCATGTGAAATTTTTTTATCATTTTTTTCTTTTACCTCCTACTCCCCTTACCTCACCCTTTTTTAACCAAGTAAGATATGTGACTTACTTGTAGTTTCATTAAATACTTTTACATGCAAAATCCGATCCCGCATTTTGCTAATTCCTGCCCTCTGATGAGAAGGAGAGTATTTCTTCGAAACTCCGCGGATTAAGAACTATCCACTTATCGTGTGCTTCCTTTTTAAAATTAAATATGTTTTTAACTCTTTTTCAAGATGTCTTTTAACATGTTTTATTAACCATTTATTCATATATATATATATATAAATATATATATATATATATAATAGAGAGAATGTGTCTCTTAGATCACTTCCCAACCTATATACTCATAATATTTCTCATTTACAGAATTGAAATTTCACATATCGATTTCTCAGACATGTGGATATTTTTAATCCGTTTTTACCCGGAGAAAAATGCTGCTAAGCAATCAAAATTGAACAATTGGCACGTGAAGTGTATCGCATTTTTTTTTTTTATCTGTTTGCTGTTTTACGACGGCGCATCCGCGGTTGAGAAACATAACAGCTTCTTTATGTTAAGAATAAGTAAGTTTAAAGAACGTTTTTGAAGCCCGTTTCAAGCAGACTGAATGGTTATCCGACATTACACACTGTCTTTAGGTTTTTGTTTCGATTTTAATTCGTATTTTTTTTTAATTTCAAGAAATTAACTGTTTAGAAAAAAAAAAAAAAACATACTACTCAAATATCCATGTCCCAGTTTCTTTCTCTTTTTTTATTACTTCGTTTTTTTTTTAATTCACGTTACCTTAATATTTTTTCTGTTTATAATAAATAAGAATCCTACATTAATTAAAATATAATATTTATGGGGTTGTTTTGCGATCGAGAAACGCCGAGCGACCTGCTCGTACAGATATGAAAAAGATTATATTTTTCCTACTTTTATGTTTTCTGTTTGTCAGACATGCAGAACAAAAACGTGTTTAGATATGGAAGTCGTTTATTGTTTATTATCAATTCGCTGGGCACAATTCAGAATAAGAAAAATATAAAAGAAATTAAGAAATGAATACATCTGTATCAATTAATGCACTCATTGCATACTGGCCTACTATTTTCTGTCAGATTGTTCAATTACACTTTCACTAATAATGGGTAAATTTTTGCTAAATATTTTTATCGTAATTCAAAGAAATATAAATTCATCTACAAAGCTATGTTTATGAATTTAATAATATTCCAAGACGTGGATTAATAAAGCATTTAGTTCGATGCAAAATTCTGTATTTTATCAATGGAAGCCATACGTTTTATTATATGCAATTTAATTTGAGGTATATAAATATATGATGTGAAAAGGGGATACACATGATACCTCAATTTTCGAATCTCAGTAATATATCAAATAATGGTCTTCAGTATTGCTTCCGATAAACGGATAGATTTTTATAGTTATTTACCATAAGCAGTTTAATCTCTCTCTCCCTCTCTTTCTCTTATATATATATATATATATATATATATATATATATATATATATATATATATATATATATATATGTAAATGTATGTATGTGTATGTGTGTGTGACAAATAAATTCAATTTTACCGAAAGTGGGTTTATTCAACACTCGGATTCTGACCACATCATCCAACTCTAAACTAGGTCCACAACGCCACCCGGATACCATAATTTGATATCCTTTCTATGTTCTTTTTTGTTTTAAGGTTGCCCCCATTTATTTAGGCCCGGAAGCCACTCAGGGATAAGGGTTATTGCATGTAAAGTACGTTAGTGTGGAGATTTAATAAAGTGTCTACTTAAGGGGACGGTTCATCAGGAATTTGTTTACGTTGGACTTGAATACATCCAGGTTGTATTCAGGTTGGAAGCAGTCAGACGGAACAGAGTTCCACAGGCGTGCAGTTCTAAGAAACAAGCTTTGTTCATGGAACCTACGTTTTGACTTAAGTTCAGATAAAGAGTTGGAAAAATGTTGACAGTGGTTTCAGCTAGACGGGTGTTTTTCGTGACAGGTTTGCGAGGGGGGACAAGACATTGCAGCTCAGACAAGCACCTGCCATGGAAATAACGATAAAACAAAGATAGGCTCGCAATGTCTCTTCTGTGGTAGAGAGGTTGCAGGGAAGAGAAAAGGGCACCACCCACTAAGCCACGAAGTCTATTTTGTACTCTGTCAAGGTAGGATAGGATGTTTTTTGCAGCTCCTGCCCAGATATCGCAGCAGTATTCCATCCTTAGTCGTACTTAGCTTTTATATAGATAGAGAATTGCATCACTAGTGAGATAGTTTCTGGAGACGTAGAAGGATCCCACCATCCTTCCAGCGACCTTGGCAACAGACTCGATGCATGTGTTCCATTTCAGATCAGGAGTAAAGGTCACACCCCAAAAGTTGTCAAAATGGGGTTTCTCCTAGACGGGAGCAATCTATTTCAATTGATGCCAGATGGGGATAAGAGCGTTGATGATGTAAGGATAGGAGTTTGGTTTTAGATGTATTAAAGGTAACCAGCCACGTCTTCCCCCACTTAACCACGCGCTCGAGATCAGAGGAAAGAAAATCAGAGAGAACTTTGTCATTTACAGCCTTTGATGTGCTGCCGTAGATGGTCGTGTCATCAGCATAGATGTCAACGAATGATTTAAGTATGTGTGTAGGGAGATCATTGATGTAGATCAGGAAGAGAGTTGGGTCCAGGATGGACCCCTGAGGGACTACAACATTAATACTGCAGGCTTCTGATTTTTGTCTATCGACCACTACTCTTATGAGCCTATCAGAGACAAATGATTAAATGATCGAGAAAACATTTCCAGTTATACCGTTGCTGGACATCTTGTGAAGTAGGCCTTTATGGCACACCTTGTCGAAGGTCATTGATATGTCAAGAGCAATTGCCCTAGAAAGGAAGCCTTTGTCAAGAGATTCACTAATCATATGAGATATAACCGTTAGCACATCTGTGGTAGATCTTGCAGAATGGAAACTATATTGCGTGTCACTAAGAAGGTTGTTTCTGCTGGGGTGGTTGGTTATTTTTCTATTTAGTAATGATTCCACCAACTTACTCATGACACACAGGAGACGTATTAGTCTGTACTATGAGGGAGATGACTTATCACCTGAATTCTTAAATACAGGGGCATACTGATGAGGTTTTCCAGGGTGTTGAAAAGCACTTCTCCTTAAGACAACGCTTAAACAGTTTCAT